>NC_133397.1:36077500-36385000 GCF_047511655.1 Castor canadensis | reverse complement strand
GTCACTCATAAAGTATTCTGTACTTACTGATCCAACAGGAAACAACTGGTTTAACTTAGTGTAAGTCACTTAAATTGAGTAACTTCATTTAAAGCTTGTCAATGATGATTTCACAGCTACATAAATGTTGGAAAGTATTTCAGTGGGTTTCAACCAGACCTTTTTTTAAAATATAAAATTGGGGCTGTGTATGTTTGTATATTTGGACACATTCATATACCCTTCATCCAAAGAGTGTGTCTGTGAATTTCAAACCCTCTAGCCTTATACTCCATTTAATGTTTAACTTCCTTTTGTGTGTTTGTGTGTGTATGTCAGCCAATAAAGACAAATCTCCTTATAATATTTCAAAGTAATGCTATAAACACCAAGAAAAATATTTCCAAGAGTGCGAGTGGAGTAAAGAGGTAAGTTTTGGAATCATATACAACCTGAGTTCAAATCCCAGCTCATCTGCAAATGATTGAAACTATGGGCCTTGCTTGGTTTCTTGTCTATGCAATGGAGATATTAATAAACACCTTGTTTCACTTTTGCTAATATTAAAAGCAATACATGAAAGAATTTAGCACAGGTCTGTCATCAGATACTGAGTAAATGTTATTTCTACTCTTATTATTGTAGTGACTAGTATTTATGACATCTGCCCTGCTGTCCAAAGTATAGATCTGAAATGAACTCCTTTGTGGTTTTCAGAAAACCAGGTCAGCACTATAGGGCTTAGGTAGTTTCCTATGTGCTTAACACCCCCCATTCCCTCGCCCCCTTTTTGTTGGTTTGGTTAAAAAGAAAGTAATTTCCTCCAAGTCCAACAAAATGACTTTCACTCTGCCTATTTATTTAGACCAAGTCTAAATACTATAAAATCCTACAATAAACTATTCTTGACATACATTTTGGAGAAAAATCTGAGATAGTAAAGACTTTTATATATATTACACATATACATATTAACATAGTGATATATTATTAATGTTATTTAATAATTACTATATTAACAATCATTAATATATTATATGTAAACTACTACCAATTGCTCTCCAAGGCAGCTTAACTCTACACTTCAATGATTTCAAAAACACTCAAATAGCATCTTTAATTATATAGCTACAATTTATTATCTTTAAAGACTTGTTTTCCATAATTTTCAGTTTTGCAGTACTATATTTGAGAATGAATTTAAGTATTTCACTTCCAGAGATGTAAACTGGTATCCAAAAAGCCAAAAGAAAAACTGCTATAAAAAAACTCTAGTAATACTTTAAAAATTTTTTTTTTTAATTTTTTTAGGGCTGAGGATCAACTCCAAGGCTTTGTGCATACAAGGCAAGTACTCCATCACTGAGTTACATCCCCCAGCTGGCTATAAAATACCTTTAGGCAACTAAATTTACTTAGAATTAAATTAATTGGTTGATATGAAATATTTAAGTTGAATAAATTAAAAAATGATATTCATATGGATGTGTTCACAATAGTTTCACCCCATTAGAAATCAACATTTTGCATTTTTAAATAGGTTTAACTTGTGAAAACTGACTTCATTTTTCTCTGCCTCCTTAAAAAACCAATGTAATCTGTGATGAGGACTACCTACTAGCAATGAGTAGGCTTACTAGCATCAGCTGCAATAAAAATATATAGATAATAAACATGTTACTTAATAACCCTAGAAAGGTCTGCAAGACACATCATTAATGATTTTAGGAAATATGTATTTATTAAGGATCTGCATAGCAGTCAAAGAAAGAGAGGATGGAAAAAGCTACAGTACAAACAATTGATAAAAGCTCGACTAGGTGTTATCAGTTTCAAACCTTTTCTCTGAATGAAAGATAGTAAGAGAGAAATTTCCTGGTATTTCTAATTTCACAAAGGAGAATCAAGTCTGCTATCACCCAATCAATGAAGCCTATTCCGACTACCGTGGTTATCATTTTGCAATTGCACCCCTAATCTCAGTATCTGTTATTTTACCTCCCTTCCTATAACTCTTAACATTTGGTAACATAATTAGTTCTAATATTTATTTAAAATTATTTTTGTGGTACTGGGATTTGAACTCAGGCCTTTGTACTTGTTCAGCAGGTGCTCTATCACTGGAGCCATGCCTCAGTCCTGATAATGCTTAGTTTTATTCTGCTTCCATTTCCAACACATATTTCAATGCAGGCTCCATGAGAGCAGGAATTTTTGTTTTGCTCTCTGATGTATCCTGAATGCCCACATGAGTATGTAGCAAAGGGTAGATAGGTGCTCAATAAAAAATGATCTAAGTATACATAACAGATAAGAACAACAAGTATACTAAAGAGATTAACTTTCTAGATCAAATTAAGAACATTTCTGAGTAACAGTTTAAACATCCCACCATTTCAGATTACTCAGCTCGCTTAAAGACCCTACCTGCCTGAGTGCGTTCCTATGGCCACCACTGTGCCACTTGGATGAAAATCTGCACAGTGTCCTGGTTCCTAGAAGAGAGACAGACAGCTGTTGTGGAGTCCATGAGAAAGTCTCCCTAGATCTATGGGGACACTGAAAAAAAATCTCTGAAAATAACTTGTCTCATAAAAACGTGGAATTCTGATCAACTTTATTGTAGCCAATGAGAAATACCACAAGGATATGTAAGGAAAAAGAATTTCAGAGTATGAAAGGCATATGCTGGCAGAATGGTGAGGGAAAAGGACAACCAGCTTGTGGTGAGGCAGTGGAGCAATAAGGATAGTAACGACAAACATCTGTATAGTTCTTTAGAGTCTGCAAAGAACCTGTATATACCTTTTGGGCTAGAAAAGGTGAATATCTATGTGGGGGAGGGAGAAAATGCAGTAACAGACCACTCAAAAAGAAGATGGCAGAATCTGTTAGTGCTGTGTTAGTGAGCAGCATATACTGAATCCAACTGCAGCACTACCAGAGGTCCATATATGTCATAACCATTAATGCTGCATATATATGTGAACCCTTTGTGAGTTTTACAACTGAAAATCACCAAAAATTGAGCTTCTACTCTGCTGATCTGCTTCTTTAAAGTGGGTTTATGTTATACCTTGAGACTATACACTTCCATCTGACACCTACCCCTCTGCCAAACCATACATAGACAACTTGGTTTGAACTAATGCTTCGTTCTTTTTCCTTTGCTACTTCTGACTACCAGAAGGAGGAACTGCTTCACTCACATCTACGAGCCTTGTCCATTCCAGCCTGTGTTCCATAGAGTTCCACATGCACACCTGCCTATCCTGAGCACATGTCAACAGCAAATCTTTGAAGGGATGTGTGGCAAGACCCCAAAGTTCATCTGTATGACCCTAAAAACAATGAGAGACACCCATTATTACAAGAACCAAAGGTTATTATAAAAATATTCTGTTAATTGTTGACATCATACAGCTTACCTGTACTTCTATTTGGAAGCCATCATTAAATGTTCCCCGCAAAATAAAGTTCCGTGATGTACCTACTAAAAACTGATCTGCCTTTCCTTCTGCAACAGCCCTAATTGTGCCATACTGGTCAGGAACCTGGAAAAAAATAAATTTGGAAAATTACTAACATGCATGAATTGCTACCTGAACACTGGCTGCATTTACAGATGTAAGTAATCACAGAGTAATAAATGACAGAACCCCAAATTTGAAGACAATGATAATCTCATACTACTAATTTACTTGTTCAATTGATTTTGCTACACACAAATGAATAATGTATTATCAACATTATATGCTTCACTTATTATTCTTTTTTGGTGCTGGGGATTGAGCCCAAGACCAAAATGCTAGGCAAGTGTTCTACCACTGAACTACATCCCCAACTCACTTGTGTTCATTTTAAATTTATGTTTTATATGTTTTAAAGAGCTAAGAGTTAACAAAATTAGAGATAAGGGCAAAATAGTTTCTGCCTGATAGCGAGGGGGTAGGAGGGGAGAGGGAGGGGGCGGGGGGAAGGGGGGAGAAATGACCCAAACATTGTATGCATATATGAATAAAAGAAAAAAAAAGAGCTAAGAGTTAGAAGTAGGGAAAAAAGGGGTAAGTTCTATTATATCACATGAAGAATGAGATCTGGTTTTGTTATGTTCTTTTGGATAAGTCACTCAGCTTAGAAAAATTTTTTTAATCTGCAACATGGGGATGGGGATAATAATACAAGCCCTACCTATTCTTGATTACTGTAAAGATCAAAAAAATATAAATAACATATGTGAAACTTCTTTATAAACTAAAAAAAGTTGACTCTCTGTATCTGTAGGTTCTTATTCGAGGATTCAATCAATCATGGATTGAAAATATTAACAGGAAAAAAGCCCTGTGTCTGTATTGTACAAGTACAGACCTTTTTCCTTGTCATTACTTCCTAAACAATACAGTATAATAACTACTTACATAATGCTTATATTGTACTAGATATAAATTATAAGTAATACACAGATGATTTAAGTATACAGGGGGATCTGCACAGTTTATTTACAAATACTAGACCATTTTTAAGAAGAAACCTGAGCACTCACGGATTTTCGTATCACTGAAGGCTCACAGAACTAATCCCCTGTGGATACCAAGGGACAACCAAGGGAAGTATTATAACTGCCATTAATAAGACTCTTGGGAGATCAATTTCATTTAATGTACAACATGGTACATTCTTAGTGAATATGCATTAATAATTATAGTGATCCTAATGAATGACTCGGAAATAATGCAATTCTTTCTTCTTTATGAAGTACAATCCAAAATGACTCTGAGGACTGGGAATATAGCTCAACTGAAGAGTACTTGCCTAACATGCTGGAGGCCTTAGTTTAACTTCTAGCACAGCAAGACAATCAAACCATAAAGCCATAAAAAGCCAAATGACTCCTAAAAACACAAAGAATCAAATCTAAATTTAGGTTAGAAATGGTAAAGGAAGGCATAAACAAGGTTGTGTAGTTTTGATTACCAAGTGCATGAGATATCTGTGAAGGAGAGAAATGATAAAAGTGGCATTTCCACTATGAACTTAAGGTTGTGGTAAAGCAGCTCTGTATTTTCTTTTGGAAGTAGAACCCAACAGCAGCACTATCAGGATCTTCTTCTTTATAGAAGAGTTTGTCTACAAAGCAGGTTATATTTAGAAAAAGCACTAAGTATAAATTCAAATTATAAATGAACGAAAATAGAAGCAATTTTAAATGCTATGAGATTTGCTCTTGCTTTAAGAATTGTTAATCTAAATGCTTCTTGTAACCATTTTCCTTTCTGAGACTGCAATTCAATTACTAAGTTTTCACAGAGCACAAAATACCTGGGGTTACAGCTATTCCATGCCATGAAGCAGACATATCCACAGATAATTAGCAATTCTCATTAAGTCCACTGTTTAAAAGACTATTTTCAAGTTTTAAAATTAAACCAATTATTTTGTATGTGCTGGGGCTTGGATATAGAATTCAATAACTTATTTGTTGGATTTTAACCTTGAATGGTTATATTTTTGGATCACTTAAAAAAAGGTCTCAGACGATAAACAAACATGTTAATTACTCTGCCTGATTTCTTTTGGTTTTTATTCTTTCAAATTATTTTGTTTAAAAACAAATTAATTTGTGCAGCAATAACAAACTCTTTTCTATGGGGAGGAAATGGTAAGACTGTGCACCAGTTTCCCAGAAAAATGTAATTTATCTTAACGTGGGGCAAATTACATGAGTGTAGAGGCTTTATTATTTTTGTATTTTTATGTTTCATTTCCAACCTTACCTCTATTTCTCTTTCAGGATTCAGATCATGATCCCACAGAATTATTTTTCTGTCTTTCCCTCCTCCAGTTAGTAACATCCCATTTCTCATTTGACAAAGTGTGAACACACTGCCATCATGAGCTTTGATTTGTTTGCTGATCTGATATACACCTAATGATGAGGGAAAAATAAAAACACTAGTGATAACTTTTTCATCAGACATTAGTGTCTTTTGGAAGAAAGCTGTAGCAGAACTACAAAGTGAATTACTCAGAAAGTTCATGATGCAATAATCAAAAATCTATTTTTAGCAAGTCTCCTGCAAGACAGTGAAGCTTAAGACAATATAATTTTCTGCATTTATGTTAATTATTAACTCTGAAAATAATTTTTACAGGTAATGGTATAAAATGTATCTGTGTCAAAACTTCACTATCATTTCTTATAACTGTTTCATACAGTCTTACAGTGATGTTACTCTTTTCATGGTAGAGCTGAGGACACAGAAGTACAGGAGCAGCACAGTCAATGTCACAGTTAACTAGTAACAATGCTGCAACCAGGACTCAAGTCTCCCAGCTCAATGCTCTGTAATTTTAAAAAAATAAAAGCTTTCACTGCCTGCTGAGGTAACAGTCATAGTTACATTAAACAATCAAGGCCACCTGGAGGATTACCCCCTTTTATCTGCTGAGATATGGAAGACTAGGGAGGATGTTAGGGCAAAGTGGGTACTGGATGCTCCCAACAGTAGCTGTTAACCAACTAAACAAATAAGAATTTCAGTATTTTAAAACTGGTCAGGCTCTACCAATGTGAAGACTAAATAAGCCTAGTTTTCTTGCATGTGGTAGCCCTTTTACTATGTGCCTAGGGAGGGAAAGGTAGGTACATAAAAAAAATTTTAAGCAAAACCCTTCTGGAATAATTTTGAACATACCTTGTCCCATCCTTCCCCCCATATTTTGGGGCACAGTCTTAACATGTATCCCAGGATGGTCTGGAACTTGCTATATAGCCCAGGCTGATCTGGAATTCGTGATCCTCCTGCCTCAGCCTCATGAGTGATGGGATTACAAGTACATACCACTATACCTGGCTTTTAGATCCACTTTCTTAAGGGTCATGATAAGATTATAGTACTCGAATTTATTTTATTTTATTTATTTTTTTTGGTATTCATGATGTTTATTCAGAGAAGTTCTTTAGCTAGTTGAGTAAGGTTGGTAGTATAAGAGGAAAGCTTTCTGGATCAGGACACTTTACACAATTAGTTACCAGGTTCAAAATGGGAAGGTAGAGCCTTGCATAAATATGGCAAGTAAGACAATAAATAGCCCTTAGATCCTTTGCAAAAATGAACAGCTTTAAAACTGCTCACTTTCTAAAACTGTTCACCAACTGATGAATGGATAAAGAAAATGTGTTGTATCGTACAATGTATTATTTTATCATAAAAAGAAACAAGGTAATGACATATACTACATGATGAGTGAAGCCTGAAAATATTATACTAAGTGAAAAAAAAACAGTTGCAAAAGGCCATATATTTTATGATTCCACTTTTATAAAATGCCCAGAATAGGCAAATCCCTAGATGAAAATGTAGATTAGTAGCCGCTAGAGGATATGGGGAGGGAGGGGAATGCTAGTGGATACAGGGTTTCTTTTTTTGGGGTGATGAGAATGTTCTGAAGTTAAACAGTGGTGATTGTTGCACAACTGTGAATATAATAAATATTAATGAATTATATACTTCAAAAGGGTAAATTTTATGGTATATGAATCATGTATCAAAATGATTACTGAGATAGTTTTTTTGAACTCACCTTTCTATTTGAGCTGTCATTATATTTTTAAAAAAATTAACTAAAACGTGTAGGGCTTTGGCGTTCTTAAGAAATTCAGCTACATATGACAGGTCTAGTCATGCCTGTAATCTCCAGCTACTCAGGAGGCATAAACGAGGAAGATCATGGTTCAAGGCCAACCTTGGCCAAAAGTTAGTGAGATTCCCTACCTCAACCAATAAAAGCTGAATTTGGTGTCATCCCAGCTACGTGGGAGGTGTAAATGGGAAGATGGCAATCCAGGGTGGCTTGGGCAAAAATATAAGACCTTACTGGAAAAATAACTAAAGCAAAAAGTGTTTGGGGCATGGCTCAAGTAGCAGAGTGCCTGTCTAGCAAGCCTGAGTTTAAACCCCCAGAATCACCAAAAAATAAAAAAACAAAATTCAGCTATAGCTATACTCTGTGGTACAAATACTAAATAGATGGGTGTATGTGACAGAGAGTGAGGAAAGGACTTGTTTGATTTAGATAAGAGCTTGTCTGATTCAGCAGAGGTGGAAGCAGACCTCCAACAAACCTGCTATTCAGGTCAACTGCTTCCACTCACATCAAATTCATCATCTGAAAATACTTTGAGGTTTTTTTTTTTTAATACTTTGTTATTTTGGTGGTATTAGGGTTTGAACTCAGCCTCAGGCCCACCAGCCCTACTTTAAGCTTTTGAGCAACACAGTGTGTTCAATGGGATGGCCACACAAACATCTATCAGCTCTGCTTACATTTAGGTGTACCAGACAGCAAGGGCATCTGAGAGATGCATATTTTCTAGAAGAGTATTGCTGGCTTTACTTACACACATGCACACACATACCCCCCCCACTAGATTTTTTTTCTCCATATACTATAAAAGTAACAAGAATAATCTGAAAATACTATGTAAGAAATTACAAAAAGCAGGCATGGAGTTTCACAGTTCTCAATCAGAGTGCAGGAAAATGAAATAAAAATTTTCTGTTCTTAATTTAGCCTTCCATACTTCTAAACATGTCAAAAACCTTGTTAAACACTTAAGATCCTCCCAGAATGAAGGAATGTTAGAAAATAGGAAATAAAACCAAGGAACAAATGCTTCATCAGGAATAAAAATATACAGAGATCAACTCAGATTCCCATTCCCCTCCTCTCACCCTGGAAACATTATTTCCTGAGGAAGTCTAATATTAACTTAACTAAAAAAAAATTAAGTGCTTCAAGTTTAAATAAGTCACCAAAGTTTTCATTTTTATGTAGTTTTTACCTATAAAACAAATTTATAGCCAAGGATTTCTTTCTTATGGGCTTGTATTCCTGACATTTCAGTTAAGGACAAATAATATTTGAGATTCTTGCCTAGAAAAATAATTATCTTTGAGTTAAAAAGCCTACTCTACTGCTAGACCTCATCATATGCTCAAGTCTATACAACCTTAATTGTAATCCTTTCCTCCTTTCTTTATGTAACGGTGTTTACCTGGCTTGACAAATGAAGCTGTTGGAAGGCTCTCTGGGCCTGCTTAAATACAAAATCAAATTTCAGGGAGGTACTGAAATTTAGACTGTATTCTTATAAACTGGGCGAATGGGCCCATCCTAATAACCGGTAAGCAGGTAAAATGGTGGTGTTTCCCAGTTCCTTAGAGGAACTTGACAAAGATTTAAGAATGATAATATTTTAATGGTGCTATAGATACTCTCAATTTATACTCCTCCATTTATAAGACTGAATCATTTTGCACAAGAATAAATCTAAAACCATTTCATGTATGTAGGAAATAAATACCCTTTACCACTTAAGAAATAGTAAATACTAATTACTTTGAATATTCCTGTTAACTTACATAAAGTTCATACATGTAAAGCTGGATCTACCTACTGAAAATTTGGGACAATTTATAACTAAAATATGGAAACTTTGGGACATCTGTTCTGGTCTGCACTTTAATTTTTGCCACTGTACTCACCAAATCCTTCCCACTACTTAAAGAACTGAAAACCCCTAACAATAAAACAAAAATTTTAGCAACTTTGCACATAATCGGGTGGGTCATATAGCAGGCTACAATGCGCCCAGGAATTTGTAATACTAGGCTTCCTGTTTCCTGTTTGTGCATATGCAGATTTTCTGTGCACAGAGGTAAACCGCAGGTTTTTCAGACAAAAACTAAAATAAAAACCTCAGAACTTCTCCCTGCTCCCCACCTAAACACAAACATTAAGGCTAATGAAAGGTTCATTCCATCCAAACTCTGCTCAGTGTTGGAGGATATGTTGACAATTTAAAAGATCCTACTTAGATATACTATGCTTTTTCTGATACTGAACAAATGTGCTCAAAAAGAGAACAGAGTATTAAGTGGGAAAAATAGCCGATACTGCTGTTCTCACTTTTTTGTCTTTTTGAGAGCATGCTGCTCTGCCAATCTCCAGCACTACACTGAGAATTACTACACAGAGTGAGTTTAATGTAAGAACACCATACCTTTGGGTCCTTTCCCAGGTGTGGGCTCAACAGTAGTTTTGCTCCATACAAGCATGACTCCACCTGAGTCTCCAGTAAGAACATCTCCATTTCCCAAGAATGCTAAACACTGCACAAATTTTGGTTTTTCATATTTCTACAATGAAATGAGAATTTTCAGTTTTCCCTTTGGCATGATAATTTTACACTACTTACTCAATTTAAAAAAACCTAAAGTTTTATATATCTAATGAGGTTTCAACATTCTGACCCTTACCCCGAAAATTCCCTGTTTTCTTGTTAGTGAGTTGCCACTCCAGGTCCAAAAAAAAATATGAGATTTACCACAAGTTATTATGGTATTTGCATCTGTTGGGTGAAACTCCACAGCCAAAACAACTTCATTTGTTGTCTGTGAAATCAGAAATAAAGCTTTAGATGAATGTATATTATTTTTGCTTTCCAATGACTACTATAGCCCCTGACAATCAAAGATAAATTTTGAGGGGAAAATTTTGAGGAAATGCCTTTTCCTCTAAGATTTAGTTTTCTGAAAAAACTTAATAGATTTTTAGGATAGAGATTTAAATTTGCTGTCCTTATACTATTAAATCTTTTTTATACTATTTACTTGTAAAACCTTCACACTTGGAAGACATTTGTATGAATTCCAGCTGTATTTTAACTTCTTGTATAACCATACTGTGACTATTAAGTGCAATAGCAATGTACATTGCCTTAAAGCTAGAAACAGAACATTACCAACATTCCAGAAACACCCCTGGTCCCCTCTGCGGTTACTATACCCCCTCTCTACTCGAGTAATCGAAACAGCAGCACAGAGAGCTTTGTTTCATTTCAATGGAATTATAAGCAATGTACTCCTTCAAGTTTGGCTTCTTCCCTTAACCTTACATTTGTGAGACCCATTCAAGTAGGTACATGTAGTTGTAATGTGTTCATTCTAAGTGCTACAAAGTATTCCCTTGCATAAAAAAGATCACAGTTACTGTTTTATCCATTCTCCTACTGATTGGTATTAGGGTAATATCCTCTTTTTTTGGCTATTATAAGTGGCACTGCTCTTTTATTCTAGCAAACACATACATATATTTCTGTTAAGTTTATACCCAGGAGAGGAATAGGCTGGGTCAGCAGCAGTGTGTGAGGGTTCCAGTTACTCTACCTTCTCACCAATCTTGTTATTTTTGCCTTTCTCATGTAAGCTACTTTGATAGCTGCATAGTGGCATCTCACTGTGGTTTTCATTTGAATTTTCTTGATAACTAATGAGGCTGAACATTTTTCCATATGCTTATAAATCACTTGGATATCCTATTTTGTGAAGTGCCTGTTGAAAATTGTTTTGCCAATTTTAAAAAGCTGATTTTTTTTTCTTACTGAAGTTCTGAACATAGATAGTTTATTGGAAATATGTACTGCAAATATTTTTGCACATTCTTTTTTTGAGACCGGGTCTCACTATGTT
Organism: Castor canadensis; assembly: GCF_047511655.1. Classification (NCBI taxonomy): domain Eukaryota; kingdom Metazoa; phylum Chordata; class Mammalia; order Rodentia; family Castoridae; genus Castor; species Castor canadensis. Next base: position 36,373,487 of record NC_133397.1, on the reverse strand, counting down.
ACCCAGGCTGTCTTTGAACTTGCAATCCTCTTGCCTTAATCTCCCAAGCGCTGGGATTATAGGTATGTGCCACCATGCCTTACAAGAGAAAGTTTAGTAAAATTTGTCATTTTTCCCATTTATACTTAGTACTTTATAGGCCATGTTTAAGAAAGTGCCCTATATTTTCTTCCCAAAGCTTTATTGTTTTCACTTTTCATGCTCTGATCTATAATCCACCTAAAACACACATTTTTGTGAATGCTATGGTGTAGGGATGAAGATTAAGTTTTCTCTATATGGATATCCACTTAAACCAACATTATTCATTGAAGACCTTAATCTTTGCCCACTGCATTGTCACCTTTGCCATAAACCAAGTGATTGATCTGCATAGTCTGTTTCTAGATTCTGTATTCTTTTCCACTGATCTGTCCATCTATCATTAGACTACCAGGTCTCAATTACATATCTTGATATCTCATAGCTTAAGTTCTCTAAGTTTATTCTGCTTCTTCACAATTATCTTGACTATTCATACCACTTCCTATTTCCAAACATACTTAGCTTATTAGTTCTATAAAATCTCATACAGGGAATTTTGACTATGTTGACTACACAGACCAATACATAGAAAAGTGGTATTTTTTAAGCCCTGCCCCAAGAAGTGAACATTTTTATATTACTATATTCTGTATGATTATTCAATGTTACATCATTTACTAGGTGCTCTTTAATTTCTGTTGCTAAGGTTGTGAAGTGATGTTACTGAATTTTAAACTCATGTAAATTAAAGTTACCTATAAGTTTCTCAAATCTTTATGATTTAAACAAGAATAGAGCCCATCTATAGTTAAATAGAATAAGGTCATCACAAAAGGAGAAGCTGGTAAAGATGGTCCAGTGATCTAGCCCCAAACCAAGATTGTCTGACCCATATAAATGCAGCTGCGATGCTAACTTATATTCTTCTCTTTCTTACAAATTATAGCTTGATTCACACAAAGGGATCAACACTACCCTAAAGTAATTATAAATGCTATAGCATTTTCTATAACAATCCTAAAACCACAATTTAAACCCAAAACATTATTATATATGCCCTCAGTTATGTCAGTCATATTTAAGATTAAAATTTTCCTCTACATCTCTAAAGCTTTGAAGATTTAATTAAATCATAAGTGTATTAAAGCAGCAGCCAAGTAAATTGTTTAGTTTCCACCTACTTTGGCATTTCAGTAGCATGATGCTGTATGAAACAGTCTATAGCCATACCCCCTGAACGTACCTGATCTCATCTGAAATAAATACTGGTTTCAATTGCTTGACTATTTTATACTGTACAACTGTAATGTTAAAACCACAGAATACTAATTAATCAATAAATCTGATGAATTTGGCCAGTGGATTTACTCTCTTAAGGACATGCATATAATATAGCTCCAAATACCTGACAGGCAAATAAAGTACTCTAAAAGATAATACTCAAAATTGTTTTGATTTACCTTTATTTCCGCTCCTTTGGATTTTTTCTGCCAGTCCCATACAGTAAGCATATGCTCATTGGAGTCATCAATAATGCACAAATGAACACCTGAATCCTAAACAAGTCAATTAAAGGTATTAAAAAATTCCTGGTTAAGGCTAAACTTCTAAGGAAGAAATTCCATATTATTAAAACTATCTATAGGGCTGTAGGTGTGGCTCAAGCAGTTGAGCACCTGTTCTGCAACCATGCAGCCCTGTGTTCAAGCCAGTACTCCCAAACAAAAAACACCTGCCAACAATAAGAAAATCCAAAATTCTTTAAACTCAATTGTTCTTGAAACATAATGAATACACTGTTTACTAAAAATATATTTTCTGTAGAAGTATAGAGATTCTTTTAACTTTGTTTCTATTTTTCATTATCCCCTGGGTTCATTTCTTACTTGCCATCTAGCCACTTCCATTACTTAGCAATATCAAATCTTTTTGAGGATACCCTAGTCTTTTCAGCATCTTATGCTTCCTTCTTTGCTGTTGGAAAAAAATCCAAGATTAAAAATAAGTAAAATCTAAGGAATTTCTTCATGAGGTAGAAAGAAATGTACATAATTTCATAGATTTTTCTCCTGATGACATTTTGATGGTTTGGTGGAATAAGCTAAAATTAATAGCTATTTTAAAGTTTGCTAATTTCAACTTTTTAATGATATATCTGGCTCATTAACATGAATAAATAAGAATAAAAGAACTAAATCCTTTTCTTTGTTTTTCTGGCTTTTTGAGGTAGAGTTTCACAAAGTTAGGCTGGCCATGGACTCACAATCCTCCTACCATAGTCTCCCTGGGTGCTGGAATTATAGACATGTGCCACCACACCCAGCTACTAAAACCCCTCTCTTTTTCTAAAATCATCCTCATTTACACAATTTAATTCAGCTTAAGAGAAGGAACTATGGATAATATTAAATAATTTTTTTTCTGGTAACATTTGTGGTACATGACTCATAATGTCTCTAGAATAGAGAGAGGTAATGAATTATACTAGGCTATGTATACACTCCCCCAACTATTTCCTACTACTGCACTGGAATCCTGTATCAGGATAAAACAAAATTTAGTGTAGGTACAGTATCTTGATCCAACCTAAACCAAATTTAGTAACTTAGGTTAAAATACTAGCCATTTAGTGACAGCTAATGTTAAACATAACATCTCATTTTTCAATGCACACTCACAAAAAACCTGAATGTAGATTCTTTTCTGCTCTTTGTTCAGCTTGATTACATCTTTAAAAATGGTTACTTACTGCTTTGGAAAAATCCAGGGATCCTACTCCACGCTCAAAAGTTCCAAGTCCAATAATTTGCAGTGTGGATAGACTAACTGAATCCCACACCCTGACATGGGGTTGCAGAGGCTGTAAAAACACAAGATAACAGAACTAATTGTATTCAGGTGAATGCAAATACACACTACTACCACATGAACTGTCTGCTGTCTTTTAATAGTAATAAGAATGGATAAACATGTAATAAAAAAACTACCAGAGTAGGCACTTTTTTCTCAAATCATGAAAAGGAGGTAACAGTGACAATAAGAATAACAGCAAATACTCTGAGTATTTACCATGTTTCACATACTATTCTGTATATATTACATGTATTGTGTCAGTTATTTAATCTTCATAATCTTATGAACTGTAGGTACTATTTTAATTATCATTTAACAGATGAAGAAACAGAGGTACAGATATTTAAATAACTTCACCAAAATTTTACTGCAAGTCCAACCCAGACAAATTTACTGTGGGAACCTTTCTTTTTTTGAGATGGGAGTTGTGCTACATTGCCCAGGCTAGTCTCAACCTTGTGAGCTCAAGTGATCCTCCTGTCTCAGCCTTCCAAGTAGTTGGGATTACAGGCATGGACTACTACATTGATAATTTGTATTTAACATTACCTTCATTACTGAGAAAATAATACCTTTTTAAAAAAAAGTATCCAATAAATTACTGATCAAACAGTTCTTAATAGGATATGGAATTGGAAGGGATCTTCAAAGCTATCCTATATAAACCCTGCACCTTTTCCTTTTCATTAAAGAAACTGAACCTAAAACATATCATGAGGACCATCACACATATGCTAATCAGTCATCATCAGTATTTACTGTTGATCTTAGATTTGTTATATAAACCAATTTAATAACACTGAATAGTAACTTAAAGTCTTTAGGCAGTATCAGTTCTCCTTATATATAAAATCAAAAGGTCCCACTGATTACAAGAAACTGCAGTACCTTCTGACAAGCATTGAGAAGTCATTCTATGTAACAAAAAATCTACCAAGCATTTCAGGCCTCCCATTTTTACTAATAGTTTCTCTAGGGAGAACACTTACTATTCAGAAAAAAAATTTTAGTATTATGATTCTCTTTTGTCTTTTGAAGCATTTTTACGTCCTAATACTTTTCCCCTGCTTATACTAGAAATTCTCTATAGTTAAATTTTAAGAAAAAAAAATAAAGAAGTGTTTAAAATTACAATCAATTCCACTTTAATAGTAGTATCACTGGATATAGAATGCATAAAACTGTGCTGCTCACCCTTCCATCTTTATCCACTCCAGCTATCTGTCCAGTTGCGATCCTAATTTTGTCAGGATGTATAGCAAGGCTAAAAAGCAGCATTAACAATAATTTTAAATACAGGAAACATGTGAAACAGCAGAAATGTACCTTTGTATCAACATTTTTCAAACAAATAGTTTTTAGTCATAAGAAAACTCACTTTGACCTATTTATTCTCTTTAGAAAATTAAACAAACTTTAATTATCTGAAGATTTCTAAGTTTTCAGCTATACTTTATCTTTCTTTGTTAACCTTAATAAATTAATGGAACATTAAATTTGAAGAAAATAGTGACCTACAACTTTGGTATGATAACAAATTAAACTGTTTTCAACTGCTCAAGTTCCTTTTGAGTTCATGTACACAGGCACACATACCCACATGGTTTTATTAAAGATTTAAGATTGCATGGTGTAGCTTTAATCTATTAAAATATACACATCTTTTCATTTTACTACATAATCCTTATACATATCACTAACTTAACAATTATGTAATATTTTAGGACATTTCTACTTTTTGATAAATAAGTAAACAAAAACCCCTAAGAGTAACATCTTCAAACATATTGCTGTCAACCTTTTAATTAGGTTTTTTTTTTTAATCAATCAAGGGTTAAGTTCAACTGAAAATATAATTTTTGTTTGTTTCTTGGTAGGTACTGTTTAATATTTTCCAGAATAGTATTAATTTAAAGTGTCATGAAATAAAAATGTTCCACAAGTTTCTACAATTTCCCCATGTTAAGAATTACATCTTTAGCCTAGCAAGCATAAGGCTCTTTAAACTCCAATATACAAAAAAACTTCTAGCTTTTAAAATATTTCAGTGATTTGATAAGCATAAATGGTATCTTGTTTTCATCTCTTTGATTATAAAGAAAGCTTTATAATGTTTATCAATGTTTCTTTACTTCCTTTTCTTCTTAAATAGTTTATGTCCCATATTGATAGCAACTACACTAAAAGTAACTAAAAATCTAACTAAAAAATCACCATATTTAACTCAATGTCTCTTTTAAACACTTTTTAAAAATTATAATTTCTGGATTAGGTAATACACTTGCATGGTTCAAATATCAGTGTTTGGTTTTGGTGAGACTGGGGTTTGAACTCTGGGCTTCATGTTTGCAAAACACTCTACCACCACTTGAGCCTCCGGTTCAAATATCAAAAGCTACAACAACAACAACAACAAAACATTCTGAGAAAAGCCTCTTTCCCAGCTGCTCTGACTGCTAGGATTTCACCTACCTCATTACATCCGCATTCCCTTAAACCTATCAAGGTAGTCACTGTAATCAGTTTCTTTTTATTAATAATTCTAGGAATTTTTAAACAAATGTGGAAGCCAAAATAAATATTTTACACCTTTGTGGTTTCTTTTGGACACAGGGTCACACTAAGTAGCCCAGATTGGTCTCCAACTTTCAATCCTTTTGCCTTAGCCTCCCAGTGCTGGAATTATAGGTATGTACTACCATATCTTGCTATTTTCCAGGTGTGGCTATTTTCTTTTTTACAAAATGATAGCGTATATGTACACTTTCCTTTAATATTTGTACTTGGAAGTATATCTTAGGGATTTTTTCACATGAATAGATAAGGCCCTTCCCTGTTTTTCTGTTATTCAATCCTCCTATTTAATCTCCTGGGTGCTAGGATCGCAGGCTTGTGCTGCCATGCCTGGCTCCTCCCTCATTTCTTCCCCCACGGTTGCATGGTGACCTATGGATATACTACAACTACACTAGTCACAAAATGAAAGACAGTTAACTATCAGAACGTTGCAATAATTTTAGATATGTTATTCTGTAAGTGTAAAAGGCAATATTTTAATTATCTCAAAGAGTTTAACAGCATTTATATAATATCCTAATAGTCACATAGTTGAGAAATTTGTGTCTACATATTGTTGCCAGAACAGTATAGGAATAAAGAACCAAAACTTTTAAATGTCAGAAAATGATTTTAATAAAAAATGAATGAGTAAAACTAAAGAATTGTAAAATTCATTGAGTAAAAAATGACCCTAGTCAGCCATGATTTCTTTTCCTGTAAGAGAAAAGCCTCAAACCTAAAATTTATGTACATAGCATAAACCTTCAATGACTTCAGTAACCAGTAGCTACTCTCAAAAATCTGTAAAAATTGTCTGAACCACATGTATTTCATACTACAGACCAAAAGGAAAGGACTAAAATGATCTGAGAAAGCAGAGGAGATTCCAACTGGGATTTATAAGGGTATATTTTATTGTTGCTGATATCACACCCACCATTTTGAAGGACTAAGAACTTTTCTCTTTTTAAAATACATTCTGTAGAATATCCATAATATTCTTGCATTCTGAGCCTTTCACAAGAAATCAATTTCAGTGTAACCCAATTTTAAAAATACAAAATGAGGACAAAAAAGAACAAAACTGACAAATATTAAATGATACCAACCATTTCACACAGTCTGTATGACCCAGGTAGTGTCGCTGAGTTCTCTCCTCATAATTAAATAGCACTACTACTGATGCAATAAAATAAACTATCTCCCCCGTAGGAAGAAGGTAAACATTAGCTCGACAGTCCTTTCCTCGATAGCCATATCTTCAAAGACAGAGTCAAGGTTTTTAACAAATATTCAACTTGCTAAGCTACCAATTTTATTTTAAAGGATACTTTAAATCAGCAAGGTACGGAAAACTGAGAATTGAACTACAGCTAGAAAACTCACATCCCGTCATTATCCTTGTCCAACACTGACTGAGTCTTTTACTATGTTTGTCTTAGTTTCCTCATTCATCGGATCGACACAGATAAAGTTCCTAATGTTTCAGGCACAGTGCTGAACATACAGCTCTGAACAAAGCAAATACAGGGTCTGTGTGCCTGCAGTTTATGCTCTGGAAGAAGACAGAAATAATCACCAGATATGTAATTATAAACTTGGAAAGAACATAACAGGATGCTAGGAGAAAGCATAAACAGAAGACCTACTTTTGATGGAAAAAAGAAGAGTAAAATAAGGCACATTTGAGAAAGTGCCATTTATGCTGACCCTAAAATGATGAATAAGAAATTATTAGGCATAGTTTGATTATCTAGAATGTTTGATAAAAAGAAGTTGAACCAAATTATAAGATTGTTGAGCTTTCCCAAGCTGATTTTTACCTAATGCATGGAATTCAAAGGGTGTGGGGAGGAGGTTAAGGGGACCAGAGCAGACTAGCTTCTTTCTGTTTCACTGATTTTCTCAGAGGTTATAAGAGAAGTGAGAATTCCTAGGTGAAACTAGGAAAGCTCTGTATTAATCTTTTTTTTTTTTTTTTTAGTCTAGCAGAAAAGAAGCTAATTTTGGAATCAGAATCAACATTTAAGTTGAGCTCTTAATACATCGTTTCACAGGTTACAAAATGCTTAAGAAATGTTTTCTTATTAAAGTCTTACAACAGGTCTGTGAGACAGCTTATTAACTTCTTTTATAAGTGAAGAAAGATAAGGTTCATAAGGGTAAGTGGCAAGGTCAAAATACTAGTCTTTCAATCTTAGTCCAGTACCTTTCTATCACACTATCTGATAGAAATCAGTACCTGATGATATTGATGTTCAGGGAATACTGCTTGCTTTTTCTGTATTAATTTTGAAGGTTTTATGTTGCTAATAGCAAAATATATTCAATATGTGAAAGGATATGAGATGATGTCTCTTTTTTAAGCCTCTAAGTGGTTCTTATATTTACTATATTTATTTTTCTGGTATAAACATAATTTTGATAGAAACCAATTTTTCTTAAACTAGAGATAAAGTAAGTAAGTTTTCTGTCATGGTAGAGAAGGATACACCCACTCCAGTTTGAGCTTCTCAGGAGGCAGTTCTGTTCTGATGTCATCATAGTTGTCAACATCAGAAGGAATAAACATTGTAATAGGTCGACCTCGCATAAACATTTTAATATATTCTCCTTCTGTTGAAAGACAAGACAAAAGTTAAGTCACATGTACTTTCTATATAATTGTACAAAAGTGGATTATTAATGTGATACAATAAAAGCAAGACAAAAATAGCTACTTCAAAGTTTTATTTTCATTATATGCAGGTTTTTAAAAAATATATAGCACATGGAAAACAAAGTGATACTATAAAGACCTAGACTAAAATGGGAGGAAAAAGTCACTGGTCATTTCCTTAATTGAGGTTAACTATTTTCATAATTAAAATATGATTTATCTGTCTACAAGAAAGCTAGGAAGGTTAACAATGAAAAATGCAAAAGAAAATCATTTGGTAATGGAAGCTTCCCTAAACTATTGACAATAAATAATTTAGATAGATAACAACCATGTCCACCATACTACTTGATCAACCTACTCAATGTTTAATAACACATAAAAAACATGAACTCGCAAAGTGAAAAGCTCTGCACAGCAAAGAAAATAATCAACAGAGTAAAAAAAAAAAAAGGCAACCTACAGAATAGGAGAAAATATTTGCAAACTATGTGTTGAATAAGAGGTTAGTCTTCAAAATATTAGGAATTCCTTCAGCTCAACAGGAAAAAAAAACTAAAAATGAATTTAAGTATGGATTAAGTATTTGGATATACAAATACTTATATTTGTGGTCTCCAAAGACCACAGAGAAATGGCCAACAGGCATATGAAAAATGTTCAACATCCATAATCATCACAGAAATGCAAATAAAAATCAGAGATATCACTTCACACCTGTCAGAATGGTGATTATTTAAAAAAAAGTGTTGATGACAATATGGAAAAATTGGAACCCCTGCACACTGCTAATAGGAATGCAAAACAGTGCTGCTAACTGTTGCAAAACAGGATGGAGGTTCTTTTAAAAATTAAAAAAGAACTACTATATAAACTAGCAATCCCATTACTGTATATTTTCCAAAAGAACTGAAATCAGGATCTTGATGAGATACTAACACTCATGTTCACTGCAGCATTACTCGTAATAGCCAAGATGTGGAAACAACCTAAATGGCTTTCAGGAGGTGACTAGATAAAGAAAATGTGGTACCTACATATAATGGAATATAATTCAGTCTTTAAAAAAGCAGGACATTTTGTAATGTATAAACATATGGATGAATCTTGAAGACATTTTGCTAAGTGAAATAAGTCAGTTACAGAAAGACAATGCATGACCCCACATATTACATAAGGTATCTAAAACAGTCAAATTCATAGAATCAGTGGAATGGTGGTTACCAGAGGCTAAGGAAAAAGAGAAATAAAAAATTACTAATCAGTAAGTATATAGTTTCAGTCAAACAAGACGAATAACCTTGTGAGATCTATTTTATAACACTGTACCTATAGTCAATAATGTATTGTACACCTAATTTGTTTGAAGAAGTTAGCTCTCGTAGTAAGTGTTCTTACCATGATAAACACCGAAACCATGACCTCATAATATACCATGAGGAAAGGAGTCAAACATCTTTATAAGTTAGAATGAGGAAAGGGACTAAGAACTATGTAATATAGCAAGTAAGTAAAGCTTGGATTTAAAGAGGACCAACTTGTCTCACTTTATAATTAATTGTGCCTACGATCAGTCTTGCATCTAAATAATTAAATTCAATTATAACACACTAACATCTTTAAGACAGATTCCCCCCCAACACACACTCTGTACTAGCGATTCCATCTATGGCCTCCCATATGCTAGGCAAGTGCTCTACCATCAAGCTATACTCCCCAGCCCTACCAAACAGTTTTCTTCAGAGCAGGATAGGTTCTGAAACAGCTTTTATTTATATATACCAATAATTGTTTATAAGATATTCAATAGTCTGAAATTAAAAGTGTTTTCAAAAAGACAAGTTTAGAATCAAATCAATATTTACCATACTAAACAAATGGGACTGTTTCTTACTTCTCCAAAAACTGAAACAACTCTCCCACTTATCCCTGCCCTTACTACCTGATGGCCTACATACAGATAGAGGTTTGGTAACTACTTTGAAGTAGTTACAAAGGAACTTAAGCGGGAAGGAGGGGGGAAAAATACTCAATACAAAAAGCATAGGAAATGTCAAGCACTTGACATCTTGTCTGGTACGGTATGAAAATAGTGGTGAAGACTGAAATTATGACCATCATCAATCAGCGGTTGATAGAATCTCAACATCTCTAATAATGACTTGAGCTTGTTAAGGAGTACATAACCCAGTAATTCATAATTCATTAGTTTATATAATGAAAAAGAAGATAATCTACTTGCTGAATGCCAGTATTTCTTCAGGTGATTAAAAAGTGCATGCTGTGGATGAGAAGTTACTTATGTTATTATTACTCACAATGAGCTTGGCCTCAGGGCTTGATGGAAGAAGACTGAGACCTCCCACACTATGATTTTAATACCACATGAGGTCCATCTTTATTACTTGTGAATCTAACAGTGGGCTCTCCTTCCTGGTGATTTTTAGCACAGCTGGACTTTGATGACAAATGAATGATTACCAACCATAAATATTGTCTTTCTGCAATCATTCCTCTCCATATCTCCTTACTCTTTCTTTAAAGTTTACTCTTACAGGGGTTGACTTGTTACATAACTTTCTCTCTAGTTTTTTGTTTCAAGATTGTAAATTTTTGAAGGCAGATGTCCTGTCCTTTGGAATTTCTCCCAGAAACTTTGATCAGAAGTACACATGAAAAGTGATTTCTGAATAAAATAAAACATTTAATGGCTTCTATAGCGACTTAGAAGGGAATGTATGGTAGCAAAAGGGAAAGGGCTAGCAATAGCATACATAAAAAAGCTAAACGAGACAGCTCAGAATATCATATTGATTCTTTTATTAACTGTCAGGGAGCGAAATCAACTAAATAGGAAACTAAAAGGAACTATTAGTGCTTGCCAATTATTCTAACATGATATAAAAATGGCAATATATGTTAGGATGAAAATACTTTCCTGCCTACAAACTGGTAGTATATATGAGACCAGGTATACAAATCTATCCTGGGACTAAGAAGGAAGCAATATATTATAATCAAAGAATATGAGCTCTGAAAAGACTGGCTGGGATTTGAGTTACAGGTTTACCACCTATTAGCTGTGAGACTTAGCCTCACTTTTCTAACACATAAAATGACAATACTACTTACTTGTTGGAATTATGATTACAAGGTATCACATTTCAAAGCATAACATGAAATACTTAACAATTATTTATCTCCCTCCCTTTGAGAAAGAGTTATGATTATGACTTTTTTTTGGAGATGGGGGTCTAGCTATGTAGCCCAGGCCAGCCTTGAAATCATGATATTCTTGCTTTAGCCCTCCAAATGCTGGGATTACAGTGTGTACTATCATACTGAGCAACTTGTGACCACTTTAAACACCATTTAGTACTTGCTTATAATTTAATGTATTATATAATCTCTTCATAAGCTTTAAAGTGATTATTCACAGAATGGTAAATGTAGGCAAGTAAGTCAGAATTCTGCTGATTCTATTTGTGTACACTTTAATACAGGGTTACAAATTCAAGTATCTGTAGAGTCTGGCAGGAAATGCAGATGAGAGAAGTGGGAAAGTACATGCTGGTTGGGGAAGGGAGTAGTGGAATATTCTGTACACCATCCCAGGGAGGTAGCAGTTAGTCAGCTCCATCAGGGATGTGTACCCACTCTTATCAGAACTTCTCATTTTTTAAGAGAAATAGGGCTGGTAGTGGCTCAAGAAGTACAATGCCTGCCTAACAAGTGTGAGGCCCTGAATTCAAATCTCAGTACTACTCAAAGAAGAAAAAAAAAGAGAAATAGTAAATCTATGACTGAAATTTCCCAAAAGGGAAATCACAGTGTGAAAGCACACCTATTTGGCCTGCACACAGCACACCAGCTTGCAACCTCTTCTTGTAGAAAGCAGTCTTTTCCTTGGAAATTGAGTAAAATATGAAGACAATACTCTTTCTTCTCTAGTCATTGTCTTCTCAATGTAAACTTTTTCTTGAGACTATCAGGCTTCTTAGTCTAATAGTCAAAAGAATTATAGTAAATATGCCCAACACTACTTTCTGGTGGTACTGGGGTTTGAACTCTGGGCCTCAAACTTACTAGGCAGGTACTGTATCACTTGAGCCACTCTACCAGCCCCAACTCTTACTTGCTGTCTGTCTTCACTGTAACAAGGAAAGTAAGGGAAAGGGATGGTATGTAGAACTGGTCAAAATAGAGCTTGAGATCAATAACACTAACACAAAGTGGGTTTGTTGTTGTTGTTGTTTTGTTTTTTTGAGACAGGGTCTCACTACGTAGCCCAGGCTGGCCTCAACCTTATGATCCTCCTTCTCTAGCCTTCCAAGCACTGGGATTACAGAAATGTACCACCCCATTTGGCAACAAAGTTTTGTGATTCATGAAAAGAATGAGGAAAAGAATTTATTAAACTTCCTACCCTTATACAGAATAAGGCCATCAGTATTCAGTAATGAAGCTGCTGCTTACTGAAATATAATTAATCTCAACATTTTATCTTTTAACTTGGCACAGTGAAAATTTCTGGGACTGAGAGGAAGTGGAGAGAATACAAGCTTTCACACAGACCTTGGTTTGACTTTCAATGCTTATTTTAGCCTATGCTCAAACAAAATAGCCTTAATTGAACCTGAACAGTGATAAAATAGTATAATTATAAATAAATTCTGGGCTCAAGTGGTACCAGAATCTGTCTAGCAAGCATGAGGCCCTGAGTTCAAACCCCAGTGCCACCAAAACAGGTTAATTAATTCTGGAGCTGAGGATGTGGTTCAAGAGGGAGAGCGCCTTCCTAGAAAGCACTAGTCCCTGAGTTCAAATGTCAGTACCACAAAAATAATAAATACATCAATTTCCATAGTATATTGTTGATAAAAGCTGTTGGTTCATTTTTCTTCACAAATGTAGTATTGGAAATGTTCATTGAGTCCAATCTCTAACTTTTATCAGAAGGGGAAATCAAGGCTCAGAGAGGTTAAAGCAAAATTTTAATCTGTTTCAAAATACTATTATTTAGAACTACATAGCCTCCGCCAAACTAGATGCTTTGAAGTTTGTATTTAACTAAAATGTGGCAGAATGTTATGCTACCAAATTCATGCAAACAAATAGATAACTAAAAAATCTTAGTCTGAGCCTTTTCTCTCTTTTTTGGGGGAAGGAGAGGCCAGAACTCAGGGCCTTGCAGTTACAGAGAACCTGCTCTACTGCTTGAGCCCCAGGCCCGAACTTTTTCAGACTACTATTTCAACCCCCAAATTATATAGTTAAGCTACAAAAACATAAACAAGATACTATAAATATTAACTCTGATATAGTAGACATTGACAAAGGCCATTTTTGAAAGACTAAAACATTTTCTCAGATTTTTTTTCCTAAAGGATTTCAAGTTCTAGCTAATGATAGTTATTTTGTAGTAACAACTCAACATTTTGAAAGTTCAGTGAAACAATGTAATGTGTAAGGACTGTGAACACAGAACTTGATTTGTTCATAAAATCTAAATTTCATCCAAGACTTTTTCAGTGGCCTAGCTGTAAAAACAGCTCATAAAATACAGATACTAAATTTCATAAAGAGAGAAAATTTAGAAGGATATAACTTAACTTTTTTATTTCATACATTTAAAAGTTCTAGTTATAGTGCTTGCCAAATATAATATGACTTAGTTTCACTAGCCAGGACAAAACTCAGCTTTGAAAATTTTGACCTAGTACTATAAAATGCTACCTTCATTTTCTTTGTTCTACAGGCAAAATTCTATTGACTAGCAAAATGTCCTGAATTAATTACCCTGGGCACAATGAAGATGTAAAAAGGGATGATGACTCTAACCCCTTAGGCATTTACATCAGAAACATAACCATGTGGACCTATGCTAATTATCAATTTACAGTTATCTTTCTTGACTCTAAGCTTCTTCTAATCAATCTCTTTGCTGTTTTGCTTATAACTTTGTCACAAAATACTTAAAAATATCAGTGCTTAGGTTATTTTTACTACCTAAAAAAAAAATCTGTCTTTGGGAAAATATGGCAAAGAAGCCTATTTCAATAATATCAGAGACATAACATTTCTAAAAGACTTGCTATATGGCTCAGGCTCAGCTCCCCTGTTCATCCTGCACTCCCGGGAGTGCAGTTCATCCTAGTCTAGAGACCATGGCCACCTTTACCAGATGTGATGCAGCCACAGCCAGGGAACACAAATCTCCCCAAGTAAAGGAGCTCTACTGAAATACTGTATTTTTGAAAATTACCAGAAGAATAGGTGTTATGCGTTCTCACCACAAAAATAACTACATAAGGTGATGAATTTGTTAATTAGCTAGATTTAACATTCCACAATATACATACTTAAAACATCATGTTGTATACAGTATGTACAATTTTATCTGTCAATTAAAAGAAACATAACTAGTTTGGGATGCAAAGAGAAAAACTATTTAAGGTTGTTCAAGTCTGAAAAATGGGCAATAATTTGAGGATATTCAGATTCTGCTCTAGAAATGAGAATATAACACACTAATTTCTTATATTTAACAAATGTTAAGGGATGTAGTAGTATGCTCGAGGTCTGACTCCCAGCACTGCAAAATAGTAAGAGTAATAATAATAACAATATACTTAATAACTACTATAAGGATGAGTAATTGTACTAATTTTATTATGAATTTTGTCAGACTTACCTATTTTTCTCCAATAGGTAATTTTATAAAAGATGCTTATGGTCTCCCAAGTTAGCTCAAAAAACAAAACAAAAAAAATCCACCTCTTTTTTTAGGGCTGAGAATGTATAGCACTTGCTTAGGAAGCATGAGCACCACAAAACCAAAACCAAAAAAAATTTTTTTAGTTAGTAACTTACCAGTTGAAGAGAATTATACTAGAAAGCTAACTGCCACATCTAACAATAAATATTCCTACAGGAAAACTTACTCAAATTTTACCTTGTGGGAGGAGTTTATCTCTGCTGTAACTAGAACAGAACCCAGAACTAGGAAAGAGTCACGAGAAGGGTTCATGCTTCAGAGTGCAGACAAAGATCTAGATCAGTGACAGCCTTTTTTGAGGCTAGTCTCAGAGATTTCCCTATGTACAGCCTATTCCACTTCCTACTGCTGACAACCAAACTTCCTGCCTAAGTGCTGATCAGAACATGCAGCCTCAAGGCTTTTTTTCCTACCCGCTGTGCTTGAGGACACAGCCTTTTATTTTTCTCTGCTACCAGTCACCTAAATGTACCAAATGCAAATAGGCTTCTTCTCTTATCAAAGCAGATGGCGTGGAACAACTAACAGCTGTCATTGGGAAAAAAGAGCTAAAGACATTAATAAATCATATTTTTAAAAGAACGTCTAAAAATGACAGATGTTATTAGCATTAATAGCTAAAAGAAGATATGGTGTGACTATGCCATGCAAAATGAGTGCCAAACCTTTACAATAGGTCTACAACTTAAAACAAATGAAGATCATATAACGGTTGCCCAGACTGGCCTGGAACTGCTGATCTTCCTGCTTCAGCCTCCTGAGTGCTGGGATTACAGGCACACACTATATCACCTAGCTTAATGGTTGCCTCTTCATCTTCTCTACACATTTGAGTGCAAGGTTTTTACTGCCAGGCTCATATATATTATTATATATGTGTGTGTGTATATATATATATATATATACATATATATATATATATATATACTCATATATATTATTTGGTGTTATATATGCCATATACTGTGTTAAAATGCTTTATTACTATCTTAATTTTTATAATATCTCTTTGAAGACTTATTATTATCCCAATTAAAAATGAGAGAACTATGTTGGAGGTGAAATAACCTGCTAGTGATGAAACCAGTCATTGAAGTCCAAAATCCATTTGTTTAAACATGAACATCACATTGGTTCCTATACATTTCTACATGTCAAGTAAGTTTTAGAGCCAACTCAAGTGTGAGCCTTCAAAACCAAATTCCTATTTTTTCCGTACATATAGAAATGTTTCTATTTCAGCAGATGCCACTTACCTAGTTCTCTCAAGCTAGGCTTCACAGATTCTCTCTGTTCCTTTTTTCCCACACTCTATTAAAACCTCTAGAATCCATCTACTTGTTTCTAGAGACTCAGCCTCACTAATCTTGGTCAGGCCTGAACCACATAGTAGACTGAAGAAAAGTTCTTGCAGGCACACTCTAATCATTAGTATTCTCTAGACAGGATAGAGTAATTATAGTAGCAAAGGAATAGATTTAAATGCCACAGGTAAGGCTCAATGCAGTCAACATTTGAAGTTTTCAATTTCCAACATCTGGGACAATCTTTTTGAGGTAAAATTCTTATAATCGAAGAAGTTAAACACTGCTTTTTCTATATCATTTTCCAGATTTTCATTCCATCCTTCTCACTGCCACTGATGAAAATCCAGCTTAATGATGCTTCTATAGCAATCCCTATCTAATATATTACTTTACTTGTTGGTCTGAGTGATTTTTAAAGTTGTGTCATCAACACAAGCCATTCTTATATATACCACTCTTAAAATTCCAAGACATGAGTAAAAGGCAGGCAGCCCTATCTCATTTACCCAATGAATTTTTATAAAATTTGAGGTCTTTAGCAAAATATTTATAATAGCACCTATTTAAGGTTACAGTATATTCTAGTTTTACTGTACTTTCATATATATTATTTCATCCTTCAGCAGTCATTGAAGTAAGCTTTACAGTTAGTATCTCAGGTTAGAAAACTACTCAGATACAGTTAGTATCTCAGGTTAGAAAACTACTCAGAGACATTTGTTCTAGGTCATGAAGCTATCAAACAGAAGAGCCAGGACCATACGCTAAACACAGCAACTCTACATTCACTGTTCTTTCCACTATACCTCACCACCTCTATTAAGAAAAAATGTTTTGATATACAATGTAATAAGAATTGTCTTTGTAAATAAAATCTCATTTCTTTTTTAAATGTCAACCATTACATAACCTACACTATATTATAACGGAAGGAGAAAACCACCAAATTTCAACCTCAATTACAATTTCTATGTAAAAACGAATCATTCAAAGAAGATAACAAATATTTCTTTTCTTAGTAGAACCAAAGAAAGTTAAAAAAAAAAAACCACAGAAGTTATATTAAATCCCTAACAAAAATTTTAACTACATTTTAGCTGGTTAATAGCCCAGAAAACAAAGATAACTATGACATGTAGAAATGAACTGAAAAAGCATGCACAGAAAAGGCATGCTTTCATTTAGAACAGCATGCTTCAATTAAACTTGCAGGCAATCTAAGGAAAATGTAAAACTTATGTAGAAAACTTACCTACTTTGTAATTAAGTTAAATATATATTTACAGAAAATCTGCTCTCTATTTGGTCAGAACAAGCCAACAACAGCAAGTAGCCAGGATTTACAATTAATATAAAAGAAAAAATTAAAAGGAAATGGTTTGCTAGACTCATATTTTCAGTCTTAGCATCAAGAAATGAGTGATTATTTGCAATGAAGTTGGCAAGACATTGAGTTAAAATTTATCAATCTTTTAAATGGCTTTTCTAAGAGTAACTTTAAAAAAAAGGGGAGAAAGCATATTTTATACTGCTGTATTTATTTTTATTGCTCACCTTACATCTTCAGAACTCACAGAAAATGGACTTTTTTTTTTTTAAAGTAGTTGGATTCACTAGTTCAAATTATCATGATACTTTCCTTTGTCAAGAGGAAAATCAGAGAGTAGAAACAATGAAAAGCCAAATAAGAGATCCAGGAAGGCAACCAACTGTGTAGCTTATTCTTACCTTGGCTGTTTTTTTCACGGGTTGACATTTTTGCTGGTTGAGACAAAAATGATATATCTTACAATAAAAACTGAGCATTTTCTTAAATGACTACACATTTCTTTGACTAGTATGAGCTAATAAAGTACACTGAATGAAAATAAGTTTTATCAGTAATTTTTATCAATTACTAAAAACTTAAACTGATGTAGAAAATCAAAATAAGTATTTTTAAAAAGGATTTTTAATTTACCTTGGTTAATGATGACATCTTTATGCCTAAAAAAGGAATTCAAAGAACACATTTTGTAATTTTTATGACTGACCATTAAAATCACCAGAAAGAATTATAAAAATTTGATGCCTAGCCCATATCTTAGATAAATTTCTAGGATTGAAATTCAGTAATTAAACTTTGAACATTGAAACTGGCTGGGGAAAATGATTGGATAGAAAATGAATTTCTATTCATTTAATCCCCAGCCTACAAATGAAAAAGAAAAAAGAAATCAGGCATCAGTAGTTTTTAGTTTCAGTGGCCTAAACTACTAATAAACACTGTTTTATGAAACAATGAATATCCCTTAAGTTCACCTAAACAGTGAAAGTATAAAACATTCTCCTTATAAAAAAAACTCAGATCTTACAGGATTACTGAGATTCTTAGGGAACATTAACATTTTTAAGTCTTTTCTGAGAAGACTTAAAAAAATATACTGAGAAGAAAAAAAAAAAATATATATATATATATATTAAAATAGGTTAAAAACTCAAACCAGACGTAATTATACACGGAAAAATGATGCAGAATCACTAATATGTAGCTAAGGAAGTATAATACTTACTTTTCTGTATTTTTTATAACTTTTGATATTAATTTTGATGTTGAAACTGTTTTCAATAATTTATTACGACTATCATCTGAGTTTTCCCATGAATTATGTGGCTTTTCAGCTGCTGGCGGTCGTTTTATGCTAGAAGAAACACATTAATTTTTTAAGAGAAAAATTTTGAGTAGCAAGGACATGTAATTGACAGTTCAAATAGAACACAAAAGCAATGATTAACATTTCCTCAAAGCTAATTCAGAAAGAGAAGGAAGGATTAGTTGATAGGATCTGCCTGGATGAGTGAAGGAGTTAAACAAGGCAGCTACCAAGTCTGTTTTGTAATTTTCAGTATTATTCAGAAGATTCACGAAAACAAATA
Source organism: Castor canadensis (assembly GCF_047511655.1). Classification (NCBI taxonomy): domain Eukaryota; kingdom Metazoa; phylum Chordata; class Mammalia; order Rodentia; family Castoridae; genus Castor; species Castor canadensis. The sequence continues at coordinate 36,354,391 of NC_133397.1, read as the reverse complement.
TTGCCTGTTTAAAAAAAAAATATGTATCTTTTTTGCTGTTAATGGAAAAAACTAATCTGATTAAATGTTTGAGTAGTAATAGCTATTATAGTTGTAGTTTAAAAATCTATACTTCTAAAAATGCTCTTCATTTTTTAATGTATTTATGGTCTCATCTAATTAACTTATATAGGTATAAATGATAAATTCTGAATAAATTGTGGTACTAAATGAAATTCTCGTTTATAGCTTTAGAAATAATTTTACCTAGGATCAGAAATAAAGAAGACTTGACACACAAAAAAAGTGTTATCATCAACATTAATACCCTATACTTATGACTGAAATTTTTTGATTTACAAATTACTTTTTGTCTGCATTGCTAACTATCCTAAACTCATCCAGTCTTCAATATTTCTTGCAATAGTATATCCAAAGAGCAATTTAGAAGGGCAAGCACATTTCCAGGAGACCTCAAGAAGCTGAAAAAAAAGATTCTGGGACAAAGAAGATACCAAGTGAAATCAGAACCTTAAAGTGATTGATTACAAAAGCCTCCTTTAACCATTCACAATTGGAAGTTGCGTAACAATAATAAGCTATATCCAAGAAAAACCCCGCAGGAGACCAGGCAGAAGAAACAAATCCTTTCGACAGCATAAGAATCTGTGTGAGACACAGAGACAAAGCATTTTGTAAACAGTAAACATGCATCAGTCAAGTGGAGGGTATTTTTGGTTTTCCAAATTTCCATTGCAGACTTGAGGCAAAATATTGAACTGGATAGATAAGAATATATTATAAATGTTTTCAAAATAGTTGTCATTTACTTTATTAAAATCCTAACTAGTCCTGGGAATGTTTTTAATTGTTCCCTAAGATTTCTAAGCAAAAGTATGATGACAAAATATATCCCCTAAGATAAAGCTTGAATCAGCATTTCTAAAACAGGCAAATTTAATTAAGGTGATCTTAATATTTGATTACAAGGTAGCTGTAGCAGTGAACTCCCAGCATGCAATTTTAGACCCCAATTTAGGATCACACACATTGTTAGAATGTATTTCCCTTCTCCTCATGTCATAACTTTAAAATATTAATTATTATGGACACAGAGAAAAGGTCTCAAGCAAGCCTTTAGCATAGAAAAGACCAAGTGAAATGTATTCATCTCTCTATTTATCTTCCCAAGACCACAAACTGATACTGAGACACAGCCACAATGAAGAGCCATTTGTTGAGAAGGGCCCTTGCAAGTTGAAGGTTGTAATGATGCTAAAATGTGATGAGGATAATTACATATGGCAATTTTCTATCCATGGCTACAAATTTATATACAACTACATATAAATTTAAAAAGGGTTCTATAATTTTATTATAAAAATAGTTTCAGTCTTAGTAAGTTCTGTATGCTTTTCTTTCACCAGATTATCTATAACTTAGTTTCTTTTAACTAAGAAATTTTGATTTTAAATCTTTATTTCCCAATGTGCTAAAATATAAATTATAGTAATGAAGAAGAAAAAAAACAAGGCTTTTCTCTTAGAATCCATGGATGTACACCTTCTTCCCACATCACAGAATTTAGGTATCTTTACAACCATTCCCTAGCTCTGTACTTGGGGGCAGTTAAAACCTTTTGGTGGGAGTAGAATTCTTGCTTTCTGGAGTTTGTCTGTGTATTTGGAGAGGCTGTGAAGAGGGCTGGGGAGAAGGTGATGCTCGAATTTGTGGACTTTGATCATTAGAATGAGATTCCTCTTTTTTTTCTCTCTGTCCTTGTGGTCTTTCTTTCTTTTTTTCTGTACCACTGTAAAATAAAGTATAACATGGAACAATACATATTTAAACAAATTTAAAAATCAAAATAATAGGACTATTATAACTCAAAAACCCTAAATCATATAGCTAATACAACTTATACTATTTTTGTTCAATAAGGAAAAATAATTCTCTGAAAATTTTGCAAGCTATTAAAATCTTCAATGAAGAATTTATAAAAATTCTAAGGCAATATATACTGTAAAGATGGCTCCTTTGAACAGAAATTACCTCCAAAGAATTCTGTCATTTTGACAGAATAGATTTGGGGAGACGGTAAGTTCTCTTAACTGACCCCAACTCACCCAAATAAAGAATTAAGTGATAACTTTCCTACAAAAACAAACTTACTGATGCCTAAGCACACTAAATGTTCACATTCAATAGATTACTCTCTAATTCTCTGAATAATTCTGCTCTTGTCAGATGAAGGTTTTGTTTTGTTTACAGTGTTGGGGATCAACCAAGGGCCTTGGACAAGTTAAGCAAACACTGAGCTACATCCCCAACCTACAGATCAATAGAGTTTTGCTTTTGTTTTTTGAGACTGGGTCTTGCTATGTACCCCAGGCTAGCAGCCCAGGTTGACTCCAAACTCGGTATCCTTCTGCCTCAGCCTCCTGGGTACTGGTATTACAGGTGTGTACTACAACAACCCAGCTTAATAGGGTTTTAATCTTACCAACAGTTTGTTTTTCTTAAAATATGTTTATGCCAGTTATTTTAATTATGTAAATTAAGTAAATACAAAGGAAATTAACAAAATGTAGAAGAGAACTACAAGTTCTACAAAAAAAAAAAGTTCTAGTATTAATGCCCTAAAAGACTTAAAAAAAGAGTTATAAAAAATTGTTAAATTGGGGTGAGACAATTTAAAACATCATAGGAAAAAGAAATGGATTCTAACACTGTTTTAGTAAAGTTTTAAATTTCTTACTCTGCCTTTAAACATGAAACTAAGAATTATGAAGTTATTTATGAGCATATTTTATGCAAGATAGTCAACAAGAAATCTGATCAGAGATGCATCCTTTAAGATACTTATGTATAATTTTATGATTTTGTACTTTGACTCTTGATTAATGAACCACTTTCACTTCCAATCATACCAGATAAGAGTACATATACTGCATTAAAATTCTTGGCAATATTACAAAGCAGATGGAATCAAGACTTGCATTCCAATGTTGACAACGTAGAAAACTATCAGCCGTCTATAGTTCTTAATCATAGGACACTTTGAAATTTTTACTATAAGGTGCATAATCAGTAAGTATGTTCCAAGCACATTTTTAACAAATTATGTATATTAAATACAATTTAACTACCACATTCTAACACATAATTATAAAAATGTAATTATTGTTTTTGACAGTGACATTTCTTAATCTGATTTAGTTCTGATACCTTCTGATTTTACACTGGCCACAGACTACCAACTTCATGTTCAATTTTTTAAAAAGTGTGAGCTAAGAGATAAAATTTTACCTCAAAAATATCAATTAACTTTGAAATTAAAAAACTGAGTTGGAAGTTACTTCTTGTTGGTCTTCAAATTACCGTGAATGATAGGCCGTAAATTTTAGGTGGCCCAGTACAACCTAAGAGAGTTTTCCTTCTGAGTTATTTAAAAGCAAAATACAGTGCTTCTGCACATAAAGAAACAAACTCAGCTGGTCTTAGATCACTGAATCACTATTGTGCATAATACTGATCAGTGCATGGCAACAGTACAAGTGCTATTTAAGAAAAATGGCTGAATCCAAACTGTTACTAGAAATATACTTAAAACTGTATAAAAAATTTCAACTATGAATTTATTTTCTTATATTTTGTCCTTTATTGCTGAAAGTAGAGCACAGCAATAAATTTTAGCATTCTCTGAAAGGAAAACTCTAGATTCTGTGATAATGACTTCAAAGATGAAATTTTAAAAGAATTTTAAAAGGACTGATGATCTTATTTCTTCACCATCCTGTAGCCACCTGTTTGGTTAAACATCTATAATTGCACACTACAAAAAATTCAGTCACTGACATTAGTTTATTGAGGTAAGTTCTTTCCATCAGTACACTATTACACATTACATAACTTAAAAGTTTCTCCTCATGTATTTGGAGAAAACTGTTGTAAGATTATGAGGTTGATCTCCTGTGGTCTCTCCAAATTCTATATGGAATAATCTGCTAGGAATTTCAAAAGGGGGGGGGGAGTTCTATAAGCAATTTTTTGGGAACAACAGGTTAATTAATTAATGAAAAGAATATACACAGAATGCCAATCTGCAATCCACTGAAACTTTCATTATTATTATTATTATTATTTTGGTGGTTCTGAGGATTGAACTCATGGCCTAATGTATAGCACCTGAGCCATGCACCCAACCCTTTTGATTTTAGTTTGTTTGTCAGATAAGGTCTCACGCTAACTTTGTCCAGGATGGTCTCGGACAGTGAGCCTCCTACCTCCACTTCTTGAGTAGCTGGGATTGCAGTCATTTACTACTATGTTTGACATCACTGAAACTTTTAACTGCAGTAATTCCACCACCCTCTTGCCTACTATCCTCTATTTGCAGATATAGACAGACATATAAAACAGTAGTGTATTATTTCCAAAATTAGACTTTAATTTTATAGTTATGTGATTAAAGAAAAAAGTTATAAAATAGCATTTAATCTCCCACTAATAGATATAATCAAAGATTCAATTTTCCATTTTAAAATGCTATATCAAATAAATTACTCACTAAGGAAAATTCACTTACATTATTTCATTAACTATAGTGATACTTACCAATAATTTCTTGCTTAAAAAAAAAAAAAGGAAGTGAAATTTCTCCTTCTTTTAGGAGGTAAGGGTGGTGGTGGGCTTGAGACAGGGTCTTTTACATAGCCCAGGTGACCACAAACTCATGATCCTCCTGTCTCAGTCTCTCAAGTGCTAGGATTACAGGAATATACCTTGTCTGGCTGCCTTTCTTCAGTAAGAACCAAAAGATTTCTAACTGAAATTCAACAGGTATGAATATTCTGTTTATGAATATAAACAGAATATGCATAGGCTAGATGTCTCGTTCACAGTTAAAGAATTCACAGGGCACATTCCCTTGAGTCCCATACAGCTCTATTTCATATTCTTTTCAAATGAAGACTACATTCAATTGTGCAGTGTCAATTTTCCCCCTTTACCAATGAGTACCTTTTAGCAGCAGACGAAAGAGTTTCTTTTCTTGCAATTGAAACAGAGCTGGCATGACTTGGTTTTCTGTTTACACTACTTCCATTGGTTATACAGGACATGGAGATAGCTTCTCGAAGGCTTGACTGGCCTAAAGATAGTTAAGAAGAAAATTATATCAAACTCCAAAATATTTCTCAAAGATTGAAGTTTTAAAAATTAAATCCATTAGTGTTTAGTACAAGTGAGCAAAATGCTCATAGAATCACACAATACATGCCCTTTTGCATTCAGTTTCTTTCACATAACACAATGTTTTCTAGTTTTGTCCACACGTATCAGTACTTCAATCTTTACAGCTAGATAAGATTCCATCAACGGATACAGCATATTTTGTTTGTCCATGCATCTACTGATAAACAGTCTGGATCGTTTTCACCTTTTGGCTACCATTTTTTGTGCTGCCATGAACACTTGTGTACAAGACTTCATTTGAACATTTGTTTTCAATTCTTCTAAATATACAGCAGTGGAATTACTGGGTATATAGTTATTCTGTGTTTAACTTATTGAGGAACTGCTAAACACATAGCTGCATTATTTTACAATCCTACCAGCAATGTATGAGCATTCCAATTTGTCACAGCTTTGCCAACATTTGTTATTTGCAGTGTTTTCTATCTTGTGATTATAGCCACTTTGGAGGGGAAGTGCTATCTCATAACTTTTGATTTTATTGATTCTATTGTTTTTCTGTTCTCTACTTCTTACCTTTGCTTTAATTTTTATGATTTCCATTCCTCTGCTACCTCTGGGTTTCATTTTTTTCCCTCCTTTTCTAGTTCATTAAGGTATAAAGTTAATTTACTTTGAGTCTTTTTCTTTCTTTTTTTTTTGGGGGGGGGTGTTGGGGAATTTGAGCCCAAGGACTCTACCTCTGAGCTGCACTCCCAGTTTTTCTTCTTTTTCTCTTACTGCCACTTTGGTTATATTAACAGCTGGCTTTTAGAATATGAATTTTTTTTTAACTTTATATTACACAAACCACGCAGACACACAGACACAGAGGAGGGAGGGAGGGAGAGGGAGAGGGAGAGGGAGAGAGGGAGAGAGGGAGAGAGGGAGAGAGGGAGAGAGGGAGAGAGGGAGAGAGAGAGAGAGAGAGGGAGAGAGGGAGAGAGAGAGAGAGAGAGAGAGAGAGAGAGAGAGAGAGAGAGAGAGAGAGAGAGGCTAATTGGGATACAGCCTGCAATTTACTTCCCATTCTATGTCCCAAACCTCATCTCAAAAGAGAGATCAATATACCCATTATGATGGCTATTACAAAAAAGCAAGCAAACAAACAAACAAACAAACAAAAAAACCTGGAAAACAAAAGTATTAGAAACTATTGGAGTGAAGTAGAACCCTGTGTGCTACTAGTAAGAATGTAAAATGATGCATCCATCACAGAAAACAGTTTGGTAGCTTCTCTAAAAAAATTAAATATAGAATTACTATATGATTCAGCAACTCTACTTCTGGGTATATATATCTAAAAGACTTGAAAGCAGGGAACAATTATTTGTATATTTGTTCTTATAAATATACAATAGTGCTTTGTTCATTAAAGCATTATTCACAATGGCTAAAAGGTGGAAGCAACCCAAATGTCTACCAGTGAATGAACACATAACCAAACGTGTTCTATAACTAACAACTGAGTATTAGCCTTAAAAAGGAATGGAATTATGACACATGATATAAAATGGATGAGCCTTTTTAAAAAATTATTTTATATATTTTATATAATATTTGTACAGGGTGACACATTGTGATATTTACCTATGTATTTACAATATATCGTCATTAGATTTACTCCCGCCATCATTATCCCTCTTCTTTCCCCTCAACCCTGCTTTCCAGAACAATTTCAACAGTTTTCATTCTTATATTTTCATATAAGGATACAAAATGCATTCATCATGTTTATCCTTCTTCCCCCTTTGCTTGTGCTCACCCACTTCCCACTGGTACCCACCCACAGAAAAGATCTATTTTTTTTTTTTGATAGTCCAAAGGGGTTTTACCTTGGTACTTCAGACCTGTATGTATCATGCATTAATCAAATTAACCCCCCATTAATTACTCATTCTCTATCACCATGCTCCCCTAATATTCAACAACTTACAGTATAGTGCATTATATCACATTATATTCCTTTAAGAATAGGTTGTTTTTAATATTTTTCATTCTTTAACATTTTCTTTAACTCTCCTGCCTCCCACAGTCCCTTCAGACAGACTAATACAATTTTGTTCTCTCTCTCACTACACGTAACATGACGAACCTTGATGGCATTATGCTTAAGTAAAATAAGATAGTCACAAAAGTATAAATACTGTATGATGTACCTAAAGTAGCCAAATTTATAGAAACAGAAAATAGAACAGTGGGGAGAAGAGGATGGGGATTTACTATTGTATAAGTAGAGAGTTTCAGTTTGGGAAGAAGAAAAGATTCTAGAGATAGATGGTGTTGACGGATACAAAACAATGATGTCACTGAACTATATACATAAAAGTGGTGGGAATGGTAAATATTATGCTATGTATTTTAACTACAATTTTTAAATGTTTAAAACAAAAAGAGATCAACACACCACTACCATTTCTAATTGCACGGTTCACCAATCTTCAAATGCTTTCAATACAGTCTGTGTAATTAGTGTTTATTGTCACATGATTAGATGACAGTATATGCCTGGCAGTTGTGATTAATCTCAGGAGACCCTCTATTCATGTCTCAGATTTATTCTACAAGAACACATCTTTTGATTAGCTATTTCAACATATATGTCTACACAATGCATTCTTTTTTATTATTCCATAGGAAGTCTCTACTCAACCAATTATGAAATTTATTCCACAGAGTAAAAAATGTCTACAACCCACAGAAATGTTTGTTCAACTATTTGAATATTTTATCTTTATTATGTAAAATGGTTTGAGTGAAAAAAGAAGATCTCAAGCACAATGTATGAAGTCTAGGGATATAGCAACAGAACCCCTCTCTAGCCTGTGTGAGACCCTGGATTCAAAGCACCAGCAACAAAAAAAAGTATAATGGAAAATTTATTAAGTAATATGGGTTGAAAACAACAAATCTTTAGCCTAAGTTGAACTTTTGTAGGATATGCCCGATTATAGTGAATTAACTTGTGAAATAAAGCAAGATTAAAAACAAACTGATTGTTGGCCATGGTAGCTCATGTCTGTAATCTTAACTACTCTGGAGTGGGAATTGGGAGGCCAGCCCAAGAGAAAAGTCCACAAGACCTTCGTCCCAATCAATAATGAAGCTGGGTGTGGTAGTGCACTTGTCTGCCATCCCATCTATTGGAAAGCATATAAAAGGAAGCTGATGGTCCAGATGAGCCTGTGGCTCAAGTGTAGAGTGCTTGCAGGTAAACGGCCCCAAATTGAAACCTCAGTGTTGCAAAACAAACCAACAAACAAAACCAAACTGGCAAAAATTTGGACTAAAGTACAAATAATGGTTTTATTGTATATATGTATATTTTTTTAATCTTTAAAATTTTGATTGATTTTTCTCTTACAGTTTATGCTTTTTGTGCTATTTAGGACATTTTTATTAAAATGAAGTTTTCATTATGTCTACAATAAGATTTTCAAAAACATTAATTTTTATTAAAAAAGAAATCCTTGCCACATCAAGATCACTAAGATTTTCTCCTACATTTTCTTATAGAAGTTTAATAGTATTAGCTCTCATATGAAGTTATGCAATCCATTTTGATTTATATGTTACAAGAATCATGATGAAATGTTTTTATTTTAAGACCATAATAACTCTTAAATTAAATTCTTTCTTAGTCTTTCTTGCAGCAAGCTTTTGCACATGCTCTTCTACTTAGACTGTTCTTCACCTTGAATGTTCATTCTCCTATCCAAGTACTAACCAGTCCCGACCCTCTATAGCTTCTGAGATCAGGGTGGTATAGCTGAGACTGGAATGTTTGTTCTCATCACTGAAGTTTCAACTCAGTATCACTAGTATTTCCTCAAAGATGTCCTACTTTACTCTCTATCCCTTTTATTTCCTTCATAGTCCTTATCAACACTTAGAATCATCTGTAACTCTTACTGGTTTTGTGATTCTTGTAGGTATCCCCATGCTTAGTTAGTACTTGGTTTGGCACTCAAAAAGTTCTTAATATCAGAATGACTAAATGAATGCATCTTTAGTACCACTACCGGAAATTTCTCTTTTGGAAAATATTTAGCTTACCTCTATTCTCCCATCATGCAGTTTTATCTGGCATTGTTTTTTACAATGGTATCCTATTTTAATATATGTGCCAGAATGATCTTTGTTAAAATACAAGGTGTGTGTGTGTGTGTGAATTACTATAAACCTGTCTGTCAATCTTCCACTCCAAAGCATTTCAGTAGCTTTTCATTGCCCTCAGGACAAAAATTAAATTTCTTAACAAGGAACATGGAAACCTTTTACTATGGGCCTCACCTATCCATCTAAGCTCATTTCTTGACACTCCCACCCTCACACCTGTTCTTGTTTAGTCTAAACTCCAAAATGAAGTACTTTTACTCTTCTGTGCTTTTGCACCTGGATCTTCCTTCCAGCATATGCTTGTCACCCTTGCTTGCCTACACTAATATGTATTCATCATCCAACAACTCATTAAATATTTACTTAGATCCTAGACTTGCATTTACAAAAGTGTATATACAAGGCAGCTACTGAGATCAGAGTTCAAAATCTTGCAGGAAAAAGACACTGGCAATGAAAACATGTGGTAAATAAAGTAGCAGAGTGGTATCAATGGAATATCATGGAATTACCAAGAAAGACCAGATAATTCTGTAAGGATGATGAGGGACACAGAGATCAAGAAAGGTTTCCAAGACAAAATATAGAATCAAGTCTTAAAGGATAAGAAATAACCAGTTAAAGGGCAGTTGACAAAATACTGGGATCCTATTCTAGTACATGTAAAGCAAAGTTAGTGTACATATACATGTGGCACTGGCTGGGTGAGGTAGGGGGACAAAAAAGCTCTTTGATATAGCCAGAATGTAGAATAAGAGATGGCAAAGTCCGGAAAGGAACAGTAAGTAGGATTTAGATCATAGAGGCTTTATAGGATGGAGAACCATTAATGTTTTTTTAGCTGAAAAAAGACTTGGCTCAATTTGCGTTTTAGAGAAAATCCTCTAGTGGCTATGTGAATAGATTTAAGGACAGTCAAGATGATGAGGACCTGAAACAAGAGCTGAGTAGCATGAATAGAAGAGTTTTAAGAAACATATAGTACTGCAAAGATGATGTGTACAGTTTTGGGACATGCCATACTTATGAATTCAGAAGAATATACAAGTGTTAACAATCTAGCAAATAGATAATTCCAAAGTATAGATGTCTAGAGTACAGATAATTTTGGAAATGACACAAGTAGCTGTTAAGAAGGTAAATGAGTGCTGATATCACCTCCAGCAAAGAACCTTAAAATGGACTTCACCAAAACAAAAAACTTTCACTGCTTTGTTTTACTGACTGGAATACGGTCTCACCATGAAGCTGAGACTAGCCTGGAACTCATTACAGAGACCAGGCTGGCCTCAAACTCTTGATCTCCTTGCTTCAACCTACCCCAAGTGCTGAGGTTACAGGCAAATACCTTGCCAGTATGCGTGGCAAAGTCTGAAACCCTTTTTGCTACTTCCATACATGATAGCCTCTTATTCTTGCACTTTTTCCAATCTCTCCCTTTAAAGCAGTAATTTGTTTTATAACAACTTCCTGTTTCTGTAACTTTCTTCTTCTTCCTGCATTCAATTTAATAAGAATTTACTGAGCCATTCCAAAGCTATCTACAGTAAGAAACTCTTCTTGTTTTCAAATAGTTTACGATCTAGCAGGAGGAACAAATATAAATACCAAACAGACATACAAATAAAAATTTAGAACAATTCCAAGAAAAGACAAAAAAATAGATCATTTTCAAGAAATAAAGATTCTGAGGTCTCAAAGGACAGGCAAAATTTTGATCAAGAGAGGGGTACAGGAAGAACTCTGATACTCAAAATTCTTTTTATTTATCTCAGATGTACTCTTAGTCCTTTTCAGCTGCTGGCCACTAACTTTTTTTTGGAGGGTGGGGGCTTTTTTTGAGACAGGGTCTTGCTATGTACCCTTGAACTCAGATCCTCCTTCCTCAGTGTTACAGGCATGTACCATCATGTTTAGCTTCTGGCCACTAATTTTTAACTGTAAATTTTGAGTGGAAATGACTCTCAAGGCACCTGTAAATGGTCTGCTGCTTGTTCTAAGGTAATATCCACCAACAAAATTTAAGAGACAAAGAACAACTCAGATGTCTGTGATCTCAAGACAAGGAGAGGACCTCTCCTAATCTCCTACCACAGTTATCAGTCATTTTACTTTAATGGTCACACCAAAGAAATTCATACCTCCCAATCTGCTAAATGTACTTATCAAAAATGTTTACAGCAAATCTATGACAATTCTTGTCTTGTCCCAAATGTTATTTTGGATGGGAGCCAAATGATTCAGATCTGTGCCTTTATAGTAACCCAGACTCTACATAATTAGGAATGTTCTTCTGAAGAAATTAACATCCTATATTTCAGTTTTGCCTCTGGATTCTTTCATTTCTCAATGGCAATTACTATGCTTGTTGCCTTTGGTTTATCAACAGTTTTCTTGGTTTAAATGACTGATTGCTATCTTCACATAAATATGGCTCTTTACTTCTACAGCACTGTATTGCGCTGTGTGTCACTGTTTAGCTTGTCTTCACATAATGCCACTGGGCTATATTCTCAAATTACATTCATCAGGTCACCCTCAAGAAGTCCTAATGGGTTTTCCAGGCAATGGCTGTGGCACAATTTGTCTTCCTGGCAGTTAAAACTGCTTAAGTATTCCCTGGGCCTTCCTTTTTGTTCCAAAGTACAGGTAATTTTTTTTCTTTTGGCAAGGATCCAGTCAATTGCAACTGGTACATATATTATGAACACATGCCGTCAGAAGGAAAGAATTCTCAGAGAAGATATATATGACAAACTTAGATGACTGGCCACATTAACAGCTACTGGGAAAACTTTCTACCTTGGTTAATTGTCTGACACAATGTACACTAGAAAAATATAAGGCTTAGCTTTTAATACTGCTGGCACATGGGAGAAGATAAATTAATAAAAGAATATACTGAAATGGATAGTTAGGTATATTTCTGATTTTGGCATTTATTGAATGGCAATACTACTATGAAGCGACAGTAGAATTTCATGACGTCATTAACACACGCACATCAACATTTAGTTTGAGCCTTACGTAAAGCCAAATCATGTTCTCTATATCATACTACCACACAACAAAACTATGCAATAGTTGTCTTCAGCAATAGGAAACTTGACCTATCCTAACCTAGCATAACCTAGCCTAACCATAGCTTCATCTATTGTCCATAGATGTCTGACTTCTAGTGAAAAATTGTCCTGAAAATGCAATACTTTAAGATGATGATGGTGATCATTATGTCTTGTCAAAGATGAACACAGTAAGCCCCATGTATCTGTGGGAGACTATAGAAGCACCAGCCCTCTGACTCAAGTTGGATACCAAAATCTGCAAATGCTTAAGTCTACTATATTTACATATAATCCATGTTCATTGTCCTACATACCTTTAAGTCATCTCTACATTACTTAAAATACCTAATACAATATAAATGCTACACAGAAAGAGATGATACCATATTGTTTGGGGAATAATGACTAAAGTCTGTATGTGTTTAGCATAGGTACAGTTCTTCCCTCCCACCCCCCAAGCCACCCTGCCAGCCCTTTTTTTGTGTGTGGAGTATTTTTGAGATAGGTTCTCACTTTTTGCCTGGGCTGGCCTTGAATTGTGATCTTCCTGATCTCTGCTTTCTGAGTAGCTAGGATTACAGGCATCAGTCAACAGTGCCCTGCTCCCCTGGGATAGCTTTGATCCATGGTGGCTGAATCCATGGATGTGGAACCCACAGATACAGAGACCGGCTGTACTTAATTATAATTTCACAGGAGACTAAAGAATTCACATGCCAGATAAAGTTGGCCATAGTCGAAGAAATAATTTGACTTTTTAATTGACAGGAAAAAAATGTAAATCTCTACAAAATAACTACATTTTAACAAATATATTATGAAAATTTTCATTTATTTGAAAACACTTTGCTTAAAATGTTTATTCTAAAGTTTTATGCCATTAATAAATATATTAATCCTGTTGAATTGCAAGATTGACAGCTGACCTATTTTAGGCTATATACAAAAGCCAACAGTGAAGTCACTTATTTTTTTCAAATTACCTTTAATATAATAAACAATATGTAAAATGAAGCAATTTAGAATTGCCACTGGTAAAATTAGAGAATTTAAATAAACTAATTCCTAACAAAAATTATGCTTATTTATAAAGCAATTATTTTCCAAAATTATTATTATAATAAACAGTCCTGTCAATCCATTTTTATAGCTAGCCTGCATCCAAGGTAAACAAGCAAATCAAAAGATAATCACTAGTGTACCCTACTACAGAATGTAAATATGTTACCATGTTATAAGAATAGCAAAATAGGGCTGGGGTAGTAGCTCAAGTGGTAGCCTAGCAAGAATAAGGCCCTCAGTTCAATCCTGGTACTGCCCAAAACAAAAAAAAAAGAATGGAATTTTATTGTTGCTCTTATTAATAAGATTTAAGATGGTAGTATGCAAAAAGTTCCAACATAGCAGCTACAGGTGGCTCTACAAGTGGATTTTCCACCGAAGAGTCACTAACAAAATCAATCTTAGAACTTTAGAGACAAAGGAATTCTGAATAAGGACAACTAGTAAGGGACTAGAAAGGATAACTTGCAAAAAGTAAGTTCCTGGGACTATGATTTAAAGCTATGTAACTGTATTTGTAACTTATGACACTGAGAGGTAGGTGCTAAATAACTGATATGTCATATAAAATATTGTACATCTGCTGGACTTTTTTAAAAAGCAGTCTTTAAATTTCCCTTAAATATTTCAGAATTTTCTTTACTGAAAAACCTTAGTAAAAAAACTATTTAAAATTTTTCTCAACAGAAGATTAAAATATAGTTTTAGTACAGCAAAATTTTTATAATGTTTTTAAAGACTAATAAAACTATTGAGGAGAAAGGGAAACTCTCCTATCTGTTGGTAGAGATGTAAATTAGTACAGCCATTATGGAAAACAGTATAGAGGTTCCTCAAAAAACCTGCCCAAAGATCCAGCAATCCCACTACTGGGCATATGACTGAAGGAAATGAAATCAGTATGGTGAAGAAACATCTGTGTTTGAATGTTTACTGCAGCTCTATTCACAACCACCAAGATATGAAATTAACCTAGGGGTCCACTTACAGGTGAATGGATAAAGAAAACACGGTATTGTTATGGTTTGGATCTGAGATGGCCCCTAAAGGCTTATGTGTTGAAAGCTTGGTTTCCAATGCAGCAATGTTCAGAAGTGTGGCTTTGGGAAAGTAACTGCCTCATGAGGGCTCTGATCTCATCAGCAAATTAATCTACTGATGGGTTCATAATCTGATGGGCCATTGGGAGGTGCTAGAAACTTGGGAGGTAGGACCTAGTTGAAGGGAGTGGGTCCTTAGGTGCATGCCCTTGAAAGGGTTGTATGTTATCCCTGGCCTTTTCCTCACTCTCCCTGCTTCCTGGATGTCATGAGATAAGCAGTTTTGCTCTACCACGTACTTCCTGCCATGATGTTCTGCCTCACCACAGCCCAGAAACAATGGAGTCAAGTGACCAGGACTAAAACCTTTGAAGCTAAAGCCAAAATAACTTTTCTCTTTTAGGTAGGTTTCCTTGGGTATTTTACCAGAGTGATGAAAAGCTAACACAGGTATATACACAACTGAGTATTAATTAGCTATTGAAAAAAAGAAGTCCTTTCATTTGTAGCAGAATGATGGAACTGGGAGGACACTACGTTAAGTGAAATAAGCCAGACACAGAAAGATAAACACTGCATGTTCTCAAGTATATATATGGAGGCTAAAAAGTAGATCTCTAAAAAGCAGAGAATAGAATAGTGATTACCAGAGCCTGGGAAGTATGTGGTGGAGAAAGGGATGGAGAGAAGGGATGGCTAAAAGTACAGGGGTGCAACTTGACAGGATGAGTAAGTTAACTTCTAATGTTGTACAAAGCACAGAATAATAACTATGGTTGACAACAATTAATTTCAAATCTTCAAAAGTAGCTACTACAGAGGATTTGAGTATTTCCAATACAAAGAAATAATAAAGGTCTGAGGTGATAGATATGCCAATTACCCTGATCTGGCCGTTACATGTTGTATATATTTGTTGAAAAGTCACATCATACTCTATAGGTATGTACAATTATTATGTGTCAATTAAAATAAAGATTTTTTTTTAAAACTACTGTAGATAGCAAGCAAACACTTTCTACTGCAGGACTTACATACACTTAAAACCTGAGAAGAACATATCCAATTACAGATAGGAAACTTATTTTTCCCTCTTTACACAAAGTTTTCCTTCCTTATAAAGTCTATATATGTTAACTTACCTGGTTCCTCATTCTCTCAGTAACAACTCCAAATCCTCTTACAAAAATCAATTTAGAACCAGATTACTTTTTTCCTGGCTTGATGTTGGCACTCTTCAAAGATGATTCCAAGCAACAACAAAACAACCCACAACATAACATCATCCAAGGTTTCATTTCTTTTCTTCTCTTTTCTCTCTCCCCTTTCCCTCTCTCTTTTGTGGTGGTATGGGATTTAAACTCAGGACATCTTGGTGGTCTAAAACTTGAGCCACACCCCCTTCCCAGCCCTTTTTGCTTTTTTTTTTTTTTTTTAAAAACCTCTACTACTTTTTAATTTTTATTATCATACTGTTGCACTAGGGTATATTGCAACATTGACTAAAGTGCTTATAATACATTTTAGTCAAATTCACCCCATCATTCTCCTTTATCTAAGAAGACAGGGAACCCCTTCAGTTTCAACACATCTCATTTTTCCATTTTCATACATGAGTATGTTAATATTTCCACCATATCCTCCCCCTAACATTAGTACCAACACCCAGACAGGACCAGTTTCACCTTCTTGTCCTCCATTTTTGAAAAAAGACATTTCTGTTTGTTTAAGATAGCTACACAGGGAGTTTCATTATGACATTTTGAGATATATATGTATTATATATATTTTCTATCCCAAATTGCTTTAGGTTATTCTTCAGACAGGGTCTTGTGTTTTTGTCCAGAGCCAGCCTTGGACTGAGATCCTCCTACCTACACCTTCTGTGGACCTGGATCTACAGCAATGAGCCACCATGCTCAGCTTTTTTGAATGTTGGGATCGGGGGGTTCTCACTAACTTTTTTTCCTGGGCTGGCCCTGAACCTTAATTCTCCTAGTCTCTGCCTCCTAAGTAGCTGGGATACAGGCATGAGCCATCATTCCTGGCCTCTAATGTGGTTTCTACCAAGCTTTTTGCCAAACTCTCAAGTCCCTTATCCCTTGTCATCAACATATTTATCATTCCACTAATGGACAAGATCAATTCTGCCCTCTCTCTAAATCTCCACTAGGATACTTGAAGGTAGGAGGTAAAAGAGTCAGAATCACAAAACTAGGTAAAATGATACTGTTCCCCCATTCTCCTCAAGAGTTCAAGGTTAGCTTGGGCAACCTTGGCCCAAGATCCTGACTCAAAACAAAAAATAAACAAAACTGTCTTATTCTCTTAAAAGGCATCACTGCCTCTTCAGGAGAAGGACTGAAACTTCCAGTCCTGACAACCAGACTTCCACTGAGTCTTATCTCTTTCCATTCCATCTTAGAAGTAATGTCTCTGAGTCTTCTTTCTCACTTGCTCTAAAAACCCTTCTCAAACTTTCAAGAAACTTACTTCATCAGTTATTACCCACCCCTCAACATGATCTTTCTCTCTTCTGCCTTTCTATCCTCAACATTACCTAAAGCATAGTAAAAATTAAAATTACAAGGGGCTAGGAGTATAGCTTAGTGGTAGAGTGCCTAGCCTGCATGAGACCAAGTTTGATCCCTAGCATTGCAAACAAACAAATATTACAAACAAGTAAAACTGGCCTTCATTTTAGCATCACCTTCTAGCTATTACCATCTTATATAGTTAGCAATTTTTTTAAAGAGTGGCTAAATTTGCTGCTCTCAATTCCATAATTCTCATTTGCAGCTTTTCAAAATAGTAGAATTTGATTTTTAATTCTGTTACTCCACTAAAATTGCTTTTGTAGAGTTTTCTAATATTTTTGTAAGTGCCAAACCCAATGGTCACTTCTCAGCCTTTTATTTGACGTCTCTGTAGCAGCTGGCAACATAAATCACTATTAAGCCAGAATGTTGAGAAGTATTTGGGGCTTTCTTCTCATTTTACATCCTCTTTCTATTGCTTCAACTCTCATCCATAAGCTGAGTAGTCCCAAGTCCTTTTTACTAGCCAAGTAACATGAGCACTAGACCTGTACTTCAGCCATCTGTATATACCTAGTCATATACCATATACATACCTCAAACTCAACATTCAAAACTGAACTCATAATCCTTCTTTCAAATCTGTTTCCCATATCATGGTTTTTGTTCTTTTATCTAGATAAAAATCTAGAAGTTATATAAAAACCATTTGGGCTCCCTATTTGGAGTCTGGTGGGGTCTGAGCATGCCAGTGGTCCGGGCTCAGCCCACCAAGCCTCTTCAGAGGCTTCACATTCTACACCCTGCTTCATTAACAGCAGGCTGGAAACAGCCTGGAGTTGAGTGCTTTGTAGGGGAGTTACTTGGTCAGGGCCTTTTGAACAGTAGTGTCCCATGAAATACTAGACACTGTGTATGTAACAATGAGCACACTTTTTTTTTTTTAACAATACCCTTTTAGAAATTTCTAACTACTCTGTCACTGCATGACTTAACCTGGTGATAAAAGCAGTTATTAAAAGTCTACCTCTAAAAAAAGAAAAAAAAAAAAGACTCTACCTAAGTTAATAATTTCCTGTGACATTGCAGAAGGAAGGTTAGCAATTCTCTCTTTTCCCACTGCCACAACTAGGGTAATCATGCCAGACCCTATCTACTCAACCAAGAAATCAGTAAGAGATATGAAATGTTATGTTTAAATTCTTCTTTAATTGGAAAGAATTTAAAATTCTCTCTCAGATGCTGAAGAAAAAAGTTACATCTGCTCCAAATGCAAACCATCAGGATCCTGACAACTGTTTCTCTCAACCTTAAAAACTCTCAATATCTGGAAGTTAAAATTCCCACTGTAATGGAATTGGCAATGACTTTTAATGCTTACATTAATTTCTTCAGGATTCTGCTGGCTAGTAACTATGGAAAGGGCGTAGAATAAAGCTACTTAAACTATAGTAATTTTCATGTTTCTGACTACATGTATATGTAATATATAATGCATTGTGTATATATGGGATATGTATATATAACATGTATGTCTACTTATAATTAAGTAGAATGGGAGATTAAGATAGAATGGGAGATACCAAAAGAAGATTCAGTTTCTGCCCTCAGTAAATTTATTATTTAGTTGGAAAGTACTAACTTCACACAAATAGTATGACATAAGTATGTAAGTATAGTCGGTATTATTACCCAGAAGTTCCCAATTTAAAATAAAAATAGACTTTCAGAATTCTTGGGAATAAAGAAACAAACCATAATCATAATTAATCCAAAAGAGAAACCAGTCTTATATTCCAAATTTCAATTTTCAATGAAAATGTTGCAAAAAGCAAGACTTCTTATTTTATAGCTCACTTAATTACCTTTATTTGGGACTGATTTTTTCACTGAGGCCACATGATCTTCAGAAATTGCAAGACGCCTCAAAACATCAGCCAAAGCTGCCTTCAGCACTGTGATTTCATCTTCTTGTTGTTGAACTCGTAACTCAAGAGCTGAGAGGCGATCTTGGACATCAGAAGTGCTGGCAGCAGAAATACTATCATCTAAAAGAAAAATGAAGAAAACACTGACTATTTTAAAAATAAACTACTTGAGAAATAATCTCTTTCTGGTAAGAAGAACTGTATCAGGTAAATCTTTTATAAAAGACAATACATACATACATACATACTATAGCAATAATTGCATGTTTATGAGATTAATTTCTATAAAGATTTTCACAGCTAGACCTGAGATATAGCTCAAGTAGTAGAGTGCCTACCTAGCAAGCACAGCCCTGAATACAAACCCCAGTACTGCCAAAAAAACTTTTTTTATAGCTATTTTAATTAATTTCAAGTAATAAAAGTAGGTTTTTTTTTGGGATTTTTTGTTTTCCTTTGACAGTACTAGGAATTGAACACAGGGTCTCACACATGCTAGTCAAATGCTCTACCTCTTGAGACATGTCCCCTGATCATAAAATAAAAGTTTTAAGATTTTGTCAGGTATTAAAATGATGAAAATTCTCCCCATGACCCATTTTTTCATGTTTTTATACCATTGCCTTAATTGGTTTTCTCACTAAAATGTTCCCTAAACATATCACTTTGTAGAGATCTGGAAGCTTACAAGACAGCACACTATTCAAATCATCCTTCTTATCTACCATATCATGATCATACTTCTCTATGAAAACAAAAAAGGAAATCTATTTTGCCTCTTGTTATTCGTTTAGCAGCAGTGATTAGAAAGCACTCTTTACTTCTGCCTTTAATAATGTTATACTCTAACAACCTCACAAAAGGTCACACTACTATGTAATCCACAAAAGATTTGGTGCAGCTGCCTCTTCTTTCCTCCCAACAGTCCAATTTCTCAGCCCAATTTCTCCAAAATAAAGGTACTGTTTCTATAAAGCACATACTTATAATGTGCTGTTAGTATATAAAACAACAAAAAAGCTACTTAAAAAGCTTTACTTATAACAATTTCAAAGTATTTCCAAAGCTATGTAATTTTATCTTTTTTTGATGGTATTAGGGTTTGAAGTCAGGGTTTCGTACTTGAGAGGCAGGTCCTTTAATCATATTTCTGGCCCTTTTGCTACTGTTGCTTTGGAGATACGTCTTGCTCTTGCTCAGGTTGTCCTGGACCATGATCTTCCCCGTCACTGTGATGACAAACATGTACCACCATGCCCAGCTTTTTTTCTATTGAGATGGGGACTCCCAAACTTTTTTGCCACAGTTGATCCAGAACTGTGATCCTTCCAATCTAAGCTTCCTGTAGCTTGGGATTACAGATGTGTACCACTGTGCCCAACCGCTGATTGAGTTAGGGTCTCTCGAACTCCCTGCCCAAGATGGCCTCAACCCACATCCTGCCAGATCTCAGCTTCCCAAGTAGGATTACAAGTGTGAACCACCAGTGCCCAGATACTATGTAACTCTGGAATACACCATGTGTTGGGTCAATCAGAATCCAAACATATAGCTATATAGAAGATCAAATGCTAAATTGAAGGGGAAAAACTATTAAAAACACCCTTGACTTACACAGGGAAACCTAACATAAGCGTTATTTGGACCAGAGCATGATAAAGTAAACTGGGTTAGTCATCCAGACAATATGTCATGGTATGCCATTTTTCTCACACTGAGATGATGTGACATGAATGTTCGTGAACAATTTAATTCAAAGTTTAAGCTAACAATCAACATAACAGCCTCAGCATTTGAAAACCAAATCTATCACCATTGCATCACAGAGAAGTAAACAATATTCACATTGAAGATCATATATGCCAGCATCTCCTAAGCAGGCATATGTATCCTATTTTTTCTTTAGCAGTATTTTCAATGATAATCTTTGAGACATATTGGTATTGAAGGATAAACTGGGTTTTGTCTTTAATTTAATGTTAAATTCTGGTTCCATGTTCATTAGTTACATAATATTAGACAAGTTATTTTAGTCCTTTGTGCCTCAATTTCTTTTTCTTTGCATAGGACTGCTATGAGGAAGTGCCTAAGGCAAATACAAAACACAAAAAGTATAATATGGTTTGAGAGTTATAGGCAATTTGTTATGCAAAGGCAGATTTCTGCCCAGATGCTTTTTAATTATTCTCCTCCTTCTAAGAGGAAGAACTCTTCTCTCTTTTGTGGAACTCTACCATTTTTTGATGTCCAATTAGGGTTGTCAATTTATGATGCCTCATTCTTCCTTCTACTACCCTAAGGTACTAGTTTGAACCATAAAAAATAGTCTTTTTTAAGTTGGTATAATTAGCAATTTCATATGGTTCAATCCAATACTACCAGAGGCATAGTAGTGAAATTACAGGCCTGATACAGACCTTCCAAACACCAGAGGTATAGCCCATGCTCTCTCTTAGTTCAAAAGCTTGCTTTAAGGACTCAGTCCTAGGGCTGTCAGTGAAAAAAAAAAAAAAAAAAAGAACATTCCCCACTACTCTGAGTTCCAGTTGTGACTTGGACCTCCAATTATGACAGTCACTCTAATACTCCTCCCAGCTAATTCTGTAGCATAATAAATTCACCTTTTGCAAGCCACCACTTACTTCTAATTAAGTCAGTAAGCTCCATGGATATACATTCCTAAATCATTCTCAATTTATGAAGGATGTGCTATTATCTTTAAGTTATAAACATGTAACTACTTGATTATTTTGAGAAGACAGGAGAGACTAGTAGAAAGATTATCAGACTATAATGCCAAAGTGACAGTTCCACGTTTTAGTACTAACTTGGTAACTTTTACCCTTGACAAATCAAAATGTTTATGGATTTTTTTTTTTCAGTAGTTACGGGTTGAACTCAGGACCTTGCACTTGACAGGCAGGAGCTCTTTGCTTGAGCCATGATGCCCCAGTCCTTTTTGCTTTAGGATTTTTTTCGTAGGATCTCATATTTTTGTTCAGGTCAGCCCTGGACCTCAATTCTCCCAATTATGCTTCCTGTGTAACTGGGATGGCAGCTGTGCACCACTATGCCCAGCTTATTGGTTGAGATGCGGTCTTACTTACTTTTTACCCGGAACAGCCCTGAACCACGATCATTCTGATCTCTGTCTCCTGAGTAGCTGGGGTTACAGGCAAGAATCACCACACCTGACTGGGCTCTGATTTTTTAAAAACGTGGCTAAGGTTTTTATATTGTGAAACTTTGATAGTCACATGAAAGGTGATTCAGCTTGTAAAAATACTATTATAATCTGATAGATACTGGGACAGGACACAAGGACAATTTTTTAAATGGCATAACAAATGCATAGTTAACTATTAACAGTGTCCTGCACCTTTCATATTTATTACCTCACCCTGTTCCTCACACTATCTATGTGTTATACTTGAGAAACCAGCTCAAGAAATTAAACAGCTTTCCCAAGTTCACCAAACTAGTCTTGATATCTGAGACTCAAACACAAGCCTTAAGTGCTTTTATTTCACACTACATCCAAATAATCATAGGAAGGCCAAATAAATATATTCTTTCACAAAGCCACAAACAGGGTTTAAGCTGTTTAATGATATAAAGAAGATTTTTGTTTTAAAAAATTCATTTTGGCTTCTGTGTGAAAATGGACTGGCATGGGTTAAGAGTAAATGCCAGGAGACCAGACAGAAGGCTACAGTAACTCATATGGAAGATGGCGACAGCCTAGGCTAGGGTGAAGACACTCATGTGTCTCCTGTCTCAATTTTTCCTGACAAATATGTCTGCTATCTCAGTATAAACACTGTCATGATGCCACTTCTTCCACTCTCAAGTTCCTTAGCTTGGATGATCGATTAAAAAATCACTTGTAGCACAGGCAGCAGCCATGGATATGCAAAGGAGCAAGGTAGTGGATCTCCACCATTCCTATAGCCCTAAATCCTATGATCCCTTCCTAAAATCTAAAATCTCAGCTCTTGACATGTTTAGGAACATGAATTTGAGAATCCAATAAAAGCTGTGATAAAACAGCTCTGGTGTTACTAGGTTGGGTAAATATGCTTCTTATGAGCTTGGTGACTGGTTTTCTCATATGCAATTTCTTCATGCTAATTAGTACTTATCTTAGGCTTGGGGTGATTAGATGATATAATGTACTATACTTTCATATAGGAAGGGTTCAATAAGTTACTTTTCCATAGAGATGTTCTTTACTGCCTTGTTTATTACTGCCATAAAAATTAGAGCTGAACTAAACTCCATGGGATACCATGCAACAATTAAAATAAGGTGGGTATATAAGCTACAACTCTGAAAGATCTATAATACAATGTAAGTGAAATTAGTACACTGCAAAACAACGTACACTAAAAAATGTATTAAAACACACACATATGTGCACCAACACATACTTTTTCTCCCCTCTTGGCAGTACTGGGATTTGAACTCAAGGCCTCATGCTTGCTAGGCAGGCACTGTACCATTTGAGCCATGCCCCAAGTCATGAAGCCTGAGTTCTTAAGTCAAGCTTCCTCCAGGTACAGTGTTCGAATAGAATAAAGGAACATACTAAAATGAAATACAATTAACTTAAATTTGCAATCATAGTTTACTAAAGTTGAAACAATGACTATCCTAATGTCCAACAACCCTTCTCACAATTTTATGGGTATCCAAACTACAACTCTAAGAAATTAGGTGAGTTAAGAAAAGAAAGGGGAGGAAAATAAGATCTAGAAACCTCTTGGACATCAGTCTACTTATTGGAGTAAGTAAATCTCTTTCATTAGAGATGGAAGCAAATTTATATGTAACCAGTAAACTTTAACATCCAATATTAGTTTTAAAAATACAATGACAGCTACTCATTATGCTTTTATTATACTGAATCATAATTTGTTTTCAATTTGTCACAAAATACATCATCCTAAGCTGGAGGTATGGTTCAAGTGGTACAGCACCTGCCTAGCAAGCATGAAGACCTGAGTTCAAGTCCCAATACTGCCAAAAAAGAAAAGAAAATGCATCCTCTTTGCAGAGATACATATACTGCATTCTGTTCTAAATATCTAGAAGTCAGCTGTCCAGTCTCAAATCAGAATGAGGCATATCTACCCATTCTAACACTTTTTGAATTTTAATGATTTTATATATATATTTATATCATTTTAAGATGAAACACCTTCCTTTCTTGTATTTCTATTGTGACTACTTCCTGATGACTCAGTCTCCATTTAGAAAATTACTATGCTGCAAGCGCTGCAATAAAATGATGCCCTAGAAGCTATTATATTTCTAATTAAATAATTTAGTAACTGAATAATTTTGAATCTTTCTATAGCTTACCTGCTTATACTTTTGCAGTTAGGATTAACTATACCTGTTTGTAGCAATATTCCCTCCCAATTTAATTTACTACATTATGAGATATTAGATAATCAAACTTTTGAATTGTTTACATGAAGAAATGTCTCTAAAATGAGGTCCTCTTCTATTAAAAATTGTGTACATCAGGATATATTTAAGGATACCTATGCTTAGTATGTATGTGTACATATATGTGTATATATATGCTTAGATATACAGATGTATACAGAAATAATTTTATAGGTATATATATGTACATGTGTGTATATGTGCATATATATACACAAATGTATATATGAACTGTATAATGAAGGACATGATTTTAAAACTAGAAAAAGGGAAGAAAACCACAGTTACTGGTGCCCAGTCAGTGCTCAGCACTGTGACAGATACTATGTAATCTTACTTAATGACTTCATAAAGTAAGTGACAGTATTCCTATTTTATAAATGAGTATATTGAAGCCTTCAGAAATAACTGCCTAAGATCATGGAGCTAGTAAGACACAGAGATGGGACCTAATCCAAGTTTGTCAGATCTAAAATTTAGTTCTTTTTTGTGGTAGACTGCATATTATAGTAGGAACTGTACAAAGACACTCAGAACCACTTTTGGGACCATTTGGGGCTTAATTATTCAGCTATTTAATTATTTAATTAGAAATATAACCACTTCTAGGGCATCACTTTATCACAGTGCTTGCACAGTCATTATTCTAAATGGAAAATGAATCATCAAGAAGTGGTCACATTATAATTGGGAGGGGAAGAAAGAAGTGGAAGAAGGAGGAAGAGGAGGTGGGAAGAAAAGGAGTTCCTCTAGATAAAACCCTTTCTCTCTGAACAGAAGACTAAAAGGGGAGGGTGCTTTGAGGACAGAGCCCTTTGATTCTACCAACCACACAAGCCCAGTTATGGAGCTGCAACACATGACAGGGGCTCCCTTGCATGCTCTTTTTCTCTTGCTACTTCACTTTGATGTGAATAGCAACAAGAAAGGGAATACCCCTAGCTTTCTAGCAAGAGTACATGGATAGGGGGTCCATGAGAGCCTAAGTGTGGTGGGGGAAATTACAGAGAGGAATCAGCTAGAAAAAGGAAGCCATGGAGGCTTTACATGAAATCCTTCAAGCTGCATATACATGGGAACAAACAAAATCAACATAGCAAAGGCTTTGAGAACTGAATGAGTGAAGAACAGTTCCCAGATACTAAGCTGGTCCATAATGCACATCTAAGGCTGAAAAGAATAACCCTGGGAAAAACTTTTAAAGGTAACATGGTATTGGAACCCCAGACCAGGAATTGTAGTCTGAACTGAGTTGACTGTCTAATAAAACAAAATCAGCAGCAGCATTCTCCTGATTTTAATATAATCCAAAGTATCATAATGTCCAAAAGACAATCCAGAATTAACAAAGAACTAGGAAAATCTAAAATACTTAAGACAATTAACAGATACCAAGTTAACTGGAATTACAAAGATTAAATGGAACAATGGAAGTCTGGGGTTTGAACTCAGGGCTTCATGCTTCTAGGCTGATGCTCTACAGCTTGAGCCATACCTCCAGCCCTTTTTGCTCTGGTTATTTTGTAGATAGTCCAGGATGGCCTGGACTATGATCCTCCTATTTTAGGCTTCCTGCCATAGTTGGAATGACAAGCATGTTCCATTCACATGCTTGTCTCTCTTCTGTTGAGATGGGGTCATGCAAACTTTTTTTCCCAAGCAGGCCTGGAACCATGATCCTCTTAATCTCAGCTTCCCACATAGCTGGGATGACAGGTGTGCACTATTGTACCAGCTACTGGTTGAGATTGGGGGAGGATGGTCCTCATGAACTTTTCTGCCCAAGCTTGCCTACAATGGCAATCCTCCTCATCTCAGCCTCCCACGTAGCGAGGGTTATAGGTATGAGCCACTGGTGCCAGGCTGAATTTTTTTTGGGGGGGATGGGGAAGGAATTAGTGGGATTTGAACTCAGGGTTTATTTTTAAACTCAAATGGAGTTACTTGGGAGGCAGTTACCAGGATTGCAGTTCCAGGCTAGTCTGGGCAAAAAAGTTCATAAAACCCCATCTCAACCAATGGTTGAGGTTTGTCTATTTCCCAGTCACTTAGGGAAACACAAATAGGAGGATCACAGTCCTGGCAAGACAATAAAAGCAACACCCTATCTCAAAAAATAACCAAAACAAAAAGGGCTGGGGTTGTGGTTCAAGTGGTAGAGTGCCTATCTAGCAACCACAAAGCCCTGAGTTCAACCTCCCAAGTATGGGGAAAAAAAAAAAAAAAAGTTAAACGGAAATTTTAGAACTGAAAAATAACAAGGAGGAGCTCAAAACGAGAGTAAGGTCAATAAAGATGATTAAACTTATACATAGAGCTACAGAAATTACACAATCTTAACAAAAAGGGGAAAAAAATGAATACAGCCCCAGGCCTAATATTTGTGTCACTGGAGTCCAAAGAAAATAACTATAGCTGGAAAAAAAAAATGTGAATGAGTGGACCTAAGTAAAAATTCAGTTAAGTTGCAAATTTTAAATTAGGTGTATACTGAAATGGCTGTCTCTATGATGCACCAAAATAAAATCCAAGTGCAGTAGATTAAAGAACTAAAGGTACAATTATGAAATTCTCAGAAAATATGTTCATAGCCTACAAACAGGGAGGAAATTTCTAAGCAAAATAGAGAAAGAGAAATGAATAGTTATAACAAATATATATTGGAAAAAAGATTAGTATCCCAGCCAGGTGCTAATGGGTCACACTTGTAATCCCAGCTCCTTGGGAGACTGAGATCAAGAGGATCATGGTTTGAGGCCAGTCCAAGCAAATAACTGATGAGACCCAACAGCTGCCTGCTATTCCAGCAAAGGTTGGAAGCAAAAAATAGGAGGATCGCATTTAGGCTAGCCTGCACAAAAGGAGAGATCCTATCTCCAAAATACTCAGAGCAAAAAAGGGCTGGAGGTGTGGCCTACATTAAGAAACACAAAGCCCTGCGTTCAAAATCCCAGTACTGCCACACACACACAAAAATCAGTAAGACAGAAATATTCTACAGAAACACTTACAAAAGCCTTGACTAAGCACCTCATGGAAAAGGAAACATAAATGACCAATGAACAAATGCAACAAGGCTCAAGCACTTCATTACATCATTAATAATCACTTGGAAAGGAAAATTACAACCATATAAAATACCATTTTATGGGCTGGTGGAGTGGCTCAAGTAGTAGAGCACCTGCCTATCAAGTGCAAGCCCTGAATTCAAATTCCTGTACTGCAGAGAAAAGAATTACTTTGCTATTATGAAAACACCATTTTATGCACACACCACTGACAAAGAAATTTAAAATGTGACAATATCATGTGCTTGCAAAGATACAGAATGATAGGAACTCTTGTCTATTACTGCCAGGAGGTAGCTTAGCTTGTTTCAATGACTTTGGAATCTTTGGCATTATTCAGTAAAACTAAAGTTGCAAACACTCTTTCAAAAAAAAGAAAAATTACAAAAGAGTTTCTTTTTTTTTTCTTTTGGGTGGTGGTACTGGGGTTTGAACTCAGGGCCTCTTACACTTGCTAGGCAGGTGCTTTACCACTTGAGCACTCCACCAGTCCCCAAAGGAGTTTCAGTGTGATATTTCCATATATACATTAAAGTACTGTGTTTGACTTTCTATTATTCTTTCTAATCAGCCCTCTACCCTTTTTTATTTACAATTTTAAATAGGTTCCATTACTCTATTTTCATAGATGCATATAAAGTACTCTGATGAAAATACAACATTCTATGATTAGCAATTCCATTCTCAGGTATATACACCCTGACCTACAGCAGGAATAGGATGACGTATTCTGTAAAGGGCCAGACAGTAAGTATTTTAGGTTCTGCAAACCAAATACAGCCTCTGTACCAACTACTCAGATATGCCCTTGAAACACTGAAAACAGCTGTAGATAAGTATGTGGATAAGTGAATAGGGCTATGTTCCATTAAAACTTTATTTGCAAAACAGGTATCCTGTGAAACATAGTTTCCCAATGCCTGTTCTAGAGAAACTCTTGCACACATGCCCCACAGCAAAAAGAAACAAAAAAGAGAAATTCAAACCCCATAGATCATCACAAAAACAACTTGAGCATCCACCAACTATGAAATGGATAAAAAATTGTTACATAAACAACCAACAATACTACAGAGTACTAAAAATAAACTACAGTTACATGCAACATCATGTGTGAATCTCAGGAATACAATGAAAAAGCAAATCAGGTGAACTTTATGTAAAGTTCAAAAACATACAAAACAAGCACAGGGCCTTGAATTCAAACCCCAATACTATCAAAAATATTAAGTAACACTTATTGTTTCAACTAAAACTTTGAAGAAACAAGGGAATGAACAAAATTTATGACAGTTTCTCATAATGTAGGGCAGAGGGTAACATAGGGAAGCATCCAGAAATAATGTGATATTTACATAATTAAAACAAGTATTGCATTATACTTTTGGGGGAGTAAGGGACGCTGAGTGGTTTTTCACTTCTGCAGAAGTGGATGGGGAGTGGTTTATTCACTTTTTAGTGGGAGAGAATAAAATTGTTTTTGCAGACTAAATTCCAAAATGAAGTTGTATTTCCAAAGACTCCTAAGGTTTTGTGGCATTGAAACAACTAATTGTATTTATGACAGGTTTGAGAGCTAATGTGATCCTAAGTTGTTACCTATGAATAAGAAAAAAAAGTACTTCATCTCAAAAAGGTACATGATATAAGATTAAATACTATCCTATGAGTAAATATTAAAAATGAAAAAATGGTTTTGGGTATGTCCTTAAAGCATGAGGTAGAGACACTGGTCAGTTCTTATTAGATAGAATGGTAGTGGCAGATTATATTTGTGCATTAAAGAAGGTCACACGAGTAAAGAACCATGAAACACAAGTAATAACATATATTGTCTACAGTTTTTAAAAATGGTACTAGTCTAAAGGACAAGCAATACAAAACTAATGGAAAAAATAGTTATACTATGGTATACTATGTAGCTCTTTTTAAAAAGGATGGTGTATATTTATAATCACAAAGATGTAAGTTTAGTGAAGTGACAACAAATTGTAGAGAAAAAAATTGCAGGCAACATTTATACTATGTAGAACTGTATATTTATAAGTGAACACATGCATATAAATATACTAAAACATTGGAGCAAGTATCTGGGGAATAGGATTTCTGAGGATTTTTCGTTGTGTATAGTTATTTTAGATAAATTTTCTACAAAAATTACAAACAAATTTAAATTAGTTTTTAAATAAAAAAAGCAAAGCAAAATTAGGCTGTAATATAGACATATTTAATAATGTAACTAAAATTTCAGTATAAGTTTGGCTAATTTATAAGTTTTGGGTTTTTTTTTTCCCCCCTCCAGTACTGGAGATTGAATATCCCAGTCCTTTTGCTTTCACTTTGTTTTTCAGGTAGGGTCCCAAGGGTCTCGTGCTAACTTTCGCTGGACCAGCCTCAGACCACAACCTACCTACCTCCACCACCTGAGTATTACAGGCATGCCCCCACACTTCTGCAAAAGTATAAATAGTATCATGATATTCAAAAGGAAATTCTCAGACTAATGAGACACACATAAATCAATACAATGCATTCAAAGGCTTTTAAACATCTTCTAAAAAACAAAACTTATTGTCACATTAGTGAATTCATGTAAGAAGGCATTTAGCAACTCAAACTATATTTATTATTTTGTTCTAAGCTGGAATTGTTTGTCTTAAAATGTCACTGAATAACAACAGCTAAAATTTGTTTTTGGAAATAAATATAAGAAAATGTATTTCTATTTATCTTAATATTCTACTTCGAAAGTAAAGCACTTCTCTCAAGAAAGTTTTAACTATATAAGGCATTTAAATTTTTGAAACTTGGGCATTTTATTTCTTTAGTAAGCAATAATATTAATTAATTCCATCTACAAATAAGTATATGAAAATACAAGTATCTTATTTCTGACCTAAACAAAATTAACAAATAGTGACTTGTTTTCTATTTTTAAAGTCTAAGGTTGTTTTTCCTTGTAAGATATTCTTACTAAAAAGCCACCTACTAGCATAAATTATAAGATAAATTGTGTTAAGAAAATAAAAATCATTTTGCAGCTATACTCAGCGCATGATGGCTAGTCCCAAAAAAAGACCTTTACTTCCTTCTATCGTCAGGATTCACTCATAATTAAAATGGCCTTTCTTCAAAGTCTTACTTAACACAAAATTAAAAACAGATATACAGACAATTCTGCTTTGATAGCTTTTAGTCAGACTTCATAGAAGCATGAATTACACTACTAATAGAGGTACTATTAAATTATTACCCATTAAAAGCTTTGTTTTAATTTTTCCCCTCAAGAATAATAAACATTGTAAATATGACCAGCTTTGGGGGATGAGGGGATCAAGTTGAGCAAACTCCACTCTGCCCTCTCAACAGCAACATACTCACTTATAAAGTGAGTACAATTTTAAGTACTCTGTGAAAGTATTTAGGCAAATATTTATGCCATTATTGGCACATTTATTTCAAGCAGCAGAGGAAGCAAGGAGTTCAGATTTATTTCCAACTACTCAAGACTTCTTTTGTCACCAGTAACAAAGTCTGTGAGACTGGTAAGAATTCCCAGAAAAAAAAGATAAACACTTCCAGTACAGAAGTTTCTAAGTGTAGAGGAACCATGTCCCATGCAAGCTATCTTCCATTCTTGCCACCTACATTATAAGCAATACAAACCAGTTCTGTCTGTTTCCTGCTGCCTTCCCAGATAGTTCCACAGCAAATCCCAGCTCTTTAAGTCTCATGACATACTTTACATTCTGAGGAAATCCTCTTGGTCCAGATGGCCTACCACAAAGCACTTCTATGCTGGCACAAATAAAAACTGCTTAAGATAGCTCCTCTCCTTTCCCTTTGCTCTCTGAACTAAACAAAAGTTTTCTATTTATTTATAAAGGAAGACAAAGAAACTGAAGGAGAGAAAGGAAACAGAGCATGCAGGCAAAGGGAATAAACTACACAGACACAAAGTAGCTAAACCGCAGGTGGCAGAAACACATGAATTAATGCACAACATAAATATTCATTACAATAATTTGGCATTACTTTTCTGAACTTCCCTTAACTGGTTAACAGTAAGATACTATTGATACAAATATAATTTTTTTTCCTTCTGAAACCACAACAAAAAACCCATAATTTCTATAAATAACAGTTTCAAGTTCCCAAAGTGAGTAGTTTTACTAGTAGAAAATAAACTATGTGTGCAAAGTGGCAAGTCTTATTTCCTTTTGCTTTTGTTTTTTTAAAAAAAAATGAAATCTATATGAACTAAACTAAAGAATGATTCTTTTTCATTAATTCTTAAAACCTAAATATTCAGAGCATGGCTGATTTATTATAGCCATTTCATTAAGATAATGAATACAATTAACAAAAACGTTGTTTTCCTTAATACATTAATTTCCAAACTATTTAAAAGTATTACAGTTGCAGTAGTACTAAGTACCCTATAATAATAACTCACAACTGATCAGATATTCTGGTTTTAAACCATCCATGCTTACAAATGTCAATGAACAATGGAATTCAAATTATAGATATTCTTAGTCTGCTTTACAAGTCATGCAAAACCAGGTGATGATTAATGAATTCAACATGTATGTATTTTTTTGTAACCACTTCTAAAGTTAATTTAAAAAAATTCATGGAGATAAATTTCAAAACAAAAATAGCAAAGGTTTCTCTCTTCAATTTGTTGCTTTTTCAACTCTCTAAATCTAAACCAATCCAAAGTAAAACAAAACAAGACTGTTATAAACACATACATTCACCAAGAAAATACTGTGCAACTGATGAAACCCAAATCAAACTGAACATGAAAAGCTATGAACAAGAAGAGACTGAGAGAAGGATAAATGAATGGAATGGAGCAAAATGATCCAGGTGCATATTTACAAAAAATCTTTATTAGAAAGTAGAAGCCTGAGGGGGAGAAAGAGGGGACAGGGGGGACAAATGGTCTAAACAATGAATGCATATATGAATAAATGAATAAAGAAAATAATAATAATAATAATAATAATAATAAAGTGGAAGCCATCAAAAAAGTTCTCCACAGTAAGTCTCAGGAAAGTGATTAATAACTGGTGCAGATTCATCAAAAAATTGGAGCTATCTGAAAGATGAATAGGAGTGGGCTGGGCAGTATGTACTGTGTTCAAAACATTACAGACTAGAAAGGAATTCAAACTCTTGATATTGATTGGTTGTTGACAGGCTGGGAAACAGATTGTATGTTACTATACTTTTCTTCAATCACCAATTTTAAGACTCCAGTTTACTAATTTAGGTGTCAACTACTCTTCTTTACACTAAATGTAACCCAACTAAATGACTTCTCAGCCTCCTAAGGTTAGAACTATCAAGAAGTTTTCCAACTAGTACGCAACAAAAAGGTCCCTCTTACACATTACAATACATTGGGCTTCTTCCACTGCTTCCCATTTGTAGAGTACTACTAATTTGTAGATTATGTAAATTGGGCATTTCTTTCTTTTCATATCAGGCCAGTTTATGGTTCCTAGTCTCAGCTTAATTTCTATGCTCAACAATCATCCTTTCTGTTTACTATTACAGTTGAATATCCTTTTCAAAACAGCCTACTCAAATTCATTCAAGTATTTGAGTACTACCATATATAAAAGTTTTTCAGGATGCTAAAGAGAAAACATTTCATTCAAAATTTTCACTAGAAGTCAGAAATGAAAAGATAGACTTAAGATATGCTACTGTAAAAAGGTAGAAAGGTGTGATCCCTTTCTTCCTGATCATAAGAGTTATGGCTGGTACTTCTATTTCAAATGACGTGCTAACAAGAGAAAGCGTAACAAAGTCACTGTCATTTAATCAGTTTAACGTGACATAGCAACCTTCAGATTAAAGACTTAAAGGCCCAGAGAAAACTGGCCATTTATGCTTAGATTCAGTGAAGAAGAAAAAGCCATGTAGGTATGTGATTAGACAAAAAGGGTAGGATCTAATGTAATAGACTAAAGGAGGGAAACTCAGCAAGGCCTGACTGTTCAGATTCTTATCTCAGTGGCATTCCTTCCTTCTGAGTAAGGGGCAGGATCCCTTCTGGAAATGAGTCCTATTATCTACAATCAGGCAAGGTCAGAGAATTTCTTAATGGCCAGCTCTAATACAGAAAGGTGGCAGAGATTACAGTAATATTTTTAGACTTTATGGCTTCCTTTGGAGAAAAGGGATACAGTTTCTATGATCCACCTTGGGAAAGAGGAATTCTGATTTTTGTGACTCATTTTGGGGGAAATGAGGGTGAGAGAGGATGGGAGGAAAAGGTCACAGAGACTGAGGCCCCCCACCAATGTCCTTTAGTTCAAAGTACTTAGGATACCAAAGTGTCATATTTGGGAGTATCATTTCTGAGCCCTAAATCCACTCAAGACAGAAATGATAAAATATGGTTGATTAGATGAGAGAATAAAAAGTAGAATATGATTTCCATGTTTCTATTTGGATGACTAAGTAAATGGTCAAGTAAAGAAAGGAAAACAAACAGGTGGAGAACGAGGGAGTAGAGTGATGTACAGTTTTTGGACGTGCTGAGTTTGAGGTCACTGTAACAAAAGTATAATTAGGTCTCAGACTTAAGATGGAGGACTGAACCAAACATTACATTTGGAATCATATTAGCATATAATCGATAACTATAGTCATGAGAATTGATGACTTTGAGAAGAGAATAGGGTCAAGGTATCCTACAAAGAAAATAGAAAAACTGTCAGAAAAGGAGTCATAAATAAAAGGAGAAACAATGCCACAAATTCCAAAGATAACAAAAGAACAGAAAATGGTCTGCTTAATCTGACCATTACCAGAGAAGTTTCAGTGGAGTGAGGGGGACAGAAACATGGCTATAATGCACTGAATTATAACTGGGATATAAAAGCAGAATTTAAAGAATCTGATTGAAGATGGAAAGGGAGAAAGAAAATGGAATCAGGGTGGAGTGTGCAGAGCAAGTTTAATAATAGGGGTTTTTGTTCGGATGGAAGTATAACGTATTTACAGGGCTTAGGGAAGAAATCAATGGACAATTATCTGCATGATGAAAGGGCATGCAGCAGAGGTCTAGTGTTAGAAAAGATGTGAAGAACTAAAACAAAAAATTTTTTTAAAAACCAAGACAGAGTGACACTTGGAAAGAGACACTTTTGCCTAGGATGCAGCAAAGACGATGAGGATAGAAACGGTTGACCTTCTATATATATATGGGTTTCTACATCCGTGGAGCCAAACAACTACAGACTGAAAAATATCAAGGGAAAATTGTATCTATTGATATACACAGGCCTTTTTGGGTCATTATTCCCTAATATAAAGTATAATACCTATTTATATAGCACTTGCATTTTATTAAGTATTTTAAGTAATCTAGAAATTATTTAAAGTATATTGAAGGACTGCATAGATTAGGTCCAAATAAAACACCATTTTATGTAAGGGATTGAAGATTTTGACATCCTCAGTGGTTCCTGTAACCAAATTCCCACATGTATCAAGGGTGCCTGTATTTGTCTTCCTATCTAAATATTTATCTGTGAAACAGAAGACAAGGTCAATTGCTGATAAGTGTGGTTAATGAGTGTGGAACTGTCTCTATCACCTGACTCATAGTATTGTGAAATGCAGTTAATTAGCTTTTAATAAATTTACATTTAAAATGTCTAACTAAATTGTAAGGCTCTCTAGGGAAGAGCTGTTTTTTGTTTTTGTTTTTTACCATACACCTGGAAAGCATCACAAGTAGCAGTCCTCTCTAAATGGTACTTGATGGTATGGCTGTACTTTATAATCAGCAGTAAAGACAAGATAAAACAAGGGGTGAGAAAGAGATCCCTCTTATAAGTTTCAGGATGCTGAGAGAGAGGGAGTATAGAAGAAGCCATTTTAATAAAAATTTGTATGATAGAAAAGATAGGTAACTGTCCCCTACTTCCCTTACTATCCTAAATATTTCTTCCTTTCTCTGCATATCCCTCTTTTCTCTCTTGTATCTGGATTTCAAGGTGGGCAGGCAGGCGGTCTGACTGTCCACCTGTCTCCCAGCCTTCCTTTTTCAAACTCTTCTCCAATGTCTGCCAAAATGAAGTACATCTTTGTTTACTCTGTCAGTTTTAGAGATTTATTCCAAAAGGTTAGATATTTTTGCACCATTGGGCAAATACCCATGAATGGAAAAATAAATTGTGGCATATTCATGCAACTGAGCATCATTCAGCAATGATACTGAAAAACCCACAACTGCACAAAACACAGACAAATCTCACAAACACACACTGAACAAGGAAGCCAGACAAAAGAATATGTACTTCAAGATTCTGCTTATATACAGATTTTTAAAATAGGCAAAACTACACCATGTTGTCATAAATAAGACAGCAACTTTTTTTGAGTGGGGAGATGTGATGGAGCTAGTTAACTGGGAGAAACACAAAGGAACAGGGAATTTCTAGGATGTTTGATATGTTCTCTTTCTGGACCTGGATTGTTACTTGACAATAAAAAAGGTTATTAAAATGTTGAACCTACATCTTCAATATGTGCATTGTATATATGTACTATTACGCTAACGTTAGGACCATTCAGAAACATATTAAAAAACAGGAGTGAATCTGGGGGCTTAACAACATTGCTCAAGTGATAGAGTACTTGCCTAGCAAGAACAAGGCCCTGACTTCAAACCCCAGGACTGTCCCCCACCAAAAAAAAAAAAAAAAAGAATTTGAAAAGTGTGTAATAACATGGTATCTTAGTTGTCTTGTTAACATTAATAGCTTCGTCAATTTCTTATGATATAAACTTGCAAATTTATTTGTTCCAAGTGAAGCAAATATTTTAATCTTGTGATAGAAATTTTTAAATTATTTTCACACACTCCCATATGTTGCCTTATTTTTCCAGTAGGACTTAATTCCAAAAGATGCTGATGTTTAAATTTTATTCATAGTTGGAGTGATAAATATATTGGTTAAGGCAAATAAATTCCTATTTGGTTTTTCAGTCAATATTTCAAGCTGTAAAATATATATTTAGGATAAGGTTTATTCATTTTTCAAGTTTGTCTTCTCAATAATTTTAGCTTTGAAGAGGAGGACTTGTTATCAGACCTGATTATTTTAAATCCAAAGTTTCTTTGAAGAAATATTTTATGCTATATAAATATATATGTGTGTGTATATATATATATGTATAATGAAAATGAGATAATATTGTTATATGCAAATTAGTAAGACAATTTTATTTTAGGTTTAAAAAGTAAACTAAAAATTCAAGTATTTTTCCTATACTATCAATAAATCATCTTACATATCTGTACTGGCTCAAAGCATAGTATGTGTACATACAGAAATGTCACAGTGAAACACATTAGTATGTATTCATAATTATTTTTAAAAAATCACTGTATTAGAGGGCAGAAGAAGGATGGCCAGATCAAATTGGAAATTTAACAATTTCACCTTTGGTGACTAACTGGAGTATGAATTTAAGGTGAAGGAGGGATTTGAGCGAGATGAGACTAGAACTATGGAAAAAGACAAGAGATCACTAAAGCTGCACAGGTTAGAAGGTAAGTTAAACAAGGCAGTGGTAACATAAATAAAGGAGAATAAAGGATTACCTAGGCATGGCGGTGGGGTGGAGTGAGATACTTAAACTGCAATAATGATCTGGCCATCCTCCTATCCTCTAAATCAATGGTCTACAGAGTGAGGTGTATAAAATGACTTATTGGTGGTACACAAAAAAAACTGAACTTTAAAAAGTAACTGTTTTCAGGGACAAAGTATATATTTGATATGGACAAGTGGCATTTTTCAATTATATGTGTTAGGTATGTATTATATACAAATAAAACCACTTTTTTGATTTTTTTTTTGCTAATTTGTGATCTATAACATACACTTACAAGTGAAAATAATGTGCTTATCATCAAAAGCCACCTCAAATCTTGAAAACACCTCCTATAGTCACTAAATTGCTACCCTTAAGACCTACCCATTTAGAAATTTCAAAGCAGCTATTCTTGACTTCAAGGGATTGTAAGAAACACATACACAAACCTTTTGATTTTTTAAAAATTTTATGGTAAATGTAATCATTTCTTAATTTATAAAAAGCTAAAGGAACAATCAAAAGTAGAGCTGAAAATAAGCTAAAGCTTTAAAGAACTTGGAAACTTTAACAAAAGGTCAAACATACTTCTTTTCTTATCAAAACTGAGTATTGACTTCAGAACTCACCTGTTTTATGTTCACTGTGAGCTCCTCATGGCCAAGAGTCATTAACATATAAATGACATCACTGATGGTAAGTAAATGTGCTTCTGTTAAATTTTGGAAAAATGCCTAATAAACATTAGTAAACTGTGTTAGTTATACCTATTTTATAAAGTTTTCACTGACTCTGAAAAAGTCACTAGCATACTACTAGCTGAATCCAAAATTCAAATATTCTTATGGTCAAAGTAAAGCATCTTCAATATTTAACAGAGCACCCATGTACCCCTAGTATGGAATTTTACGGTGCTGTAGAGACAGGAACCAAACATAAAACTTAACACTGAAGTAAATAAGATAGGGCAAATTTAGTTCTCCTTCCCTCTACTATCCTATTCTCTTCAGAAGGCTCAAGAAGAGCCATATACATGAGAAAGCCAAGTAGTAATTCTCAAGTATGGGACATGTGGGATGTTCTACAGCCCACTACATATGAAATCTTCTAGGACCACCTAGATCTAACTCAGATCCATTAGTTAATCCCAGGATCAATCTAACATTCTAGGGATTTTCCAAAAGTGAGATTGTCAGAGTCCAGAAAAAATTTCCTATGTCTTTCCCAAAATAAATCTACATACTCAAAAGTCACACTGAATCCACACCATTTTCTCTAAAGAGCAGGTTGGCTATAATATTTGTTGACAGACCCAATATTTTAGACATATGTTCTAAAGTCAATGCTAGCAATCCAGCAATGTAGTTCAAATTACCTAACTGTTCATTAAGACAATCAAGATAAGCACACACAAATATGACCAAACATAGTCCAGAGGCGTGTTTTAAGAATTCCCAGAGAGCTTCTTTTTCATGGGCAAAAAGCTCTGTTTAGCTATGTAACTAGAAGTGAAGTTGATCTTTTTCCCATTCAGCAACTGTTTCTTTGTCATTTCTTCAGTTTTCTTTCAACAACTCTACTTAAGGTTATGTATGAGTCAGAGGGATAGGATAAAGTATGTATCTAACCCATTTTAGATGATAGGAAATATTTCATTTGGTTCAACACCTTTTCTAGAGTAGAAAATTACTTAACTGTCCTATGGGGCATGGTTAAAAATGGAGGTCTAGCCAGTCAATGAAATATCAAGTATTCCTTGATTATCAGCCAATAGCAATCTAAAAACTTCATGTATTTCTTTAAAATTTTTAAAATTATACTCTAGTAATACTTATAAAAAGATATGAAGTGGCAAATGAACAAGGACCAACCATATCAATGAGAGTAGTTATGCTTATGTTATGATCATGGATGATTATAATAAAAAAGAAATGGGTTTCTCCTTTTTTTCAAAGGTCTTAGTGAGTGAGAATATCAGGAGTAGAAATTGTGGAAAACTAAACCAAAGTTTGGCTGGGCACGTGGTAAATAAGGCAAGTTGAAAATTTCCAAAAGAAAAATTCTCAAAGACATAATATATAGCAATAAAAAATCCTTACATTTTTCTGCCTATCCTGTAAGGTTTGGATTAAAAAGAAATAGTAATTTTAATCTGAATCTAAATACCTGAGACTTCCTTTCAAGTAAAACATACAATAAGGCAGGCTGATAATAGATATATGGAAACCCAAGTATAGCAAAATATTACTTATCAAATCTAAGTGGTAGATATTTAGGTTATTAACTCAAATTCCTTCATCTTTTCTGTTTATTCAATATTTTCTCAACTAAGACCAAAAGGGGCCTCTGAGCCATAAAAGTGGATGCAGACTCAGGATTTTTACCTCCATGGTTGAGTAGTGCCACTAGGGCCCAGTCTGATCTGGGGGTCACCACCCACCTGACTGAGTATCTTCTGCCCTCGCAAAGAGATCCATTCCAACATAACTACTGACCATTCTTGAGCAGTCCCTAAGGCCCGTCCTGCCCCGAAGCTCACTATATATACTTGGTCCTCTGCAGCTAGAGTGTCACCTCCACACTGGCCATGCACTTTACATACCTGAGACCTCTGGGCACAATTATGGTTAACAGAGCAACAAACCTAATTGGAGGCTCAGGTGCTCACTCAATCCTTCTTAAAGTAAATGAAGAGTTCATGAAAAAAAATTTTTTTTCATAATAAAAATCTGTACCTGAGGTAGGCAGGTTTCAAGGGAAAATACAAGTAATTTTTAAGAGTATTCTTACAGCTTATAGAAACATAAAGATATTAAGATAGTTACATTTTATGAAAATCAGCTTGGATTATAAGATTTTGTAGATACTGACATACAGCTAAAGTTCAAAGATGAGCCCTCAATGAACCACAGCTATGAGTACTCATGCTCAATACAGTCCCCAACTTTTGAGTCTGGGCTGGCTCTGCAAGTTACTTTTTGAGCCAATTAAAGTTGTACAACTTCCAAGGCTATGAATGTCTTGCAGATTTTAAGACTCTGCTTTCTTAGAATACTTTCTCCAGGAGTACTAAGTTTTCATTTAAGAAGTCCAATCACCCTGAACCACCATGCCTGGCATGTATATGTGGCCTAAGGTAAACCTACCCTGCCAGTCATCCTGGCCAATGCACCAGACTGCAAATGAAAACACTAGGTTCAGACTGCACATGAACTTAAATCCTGCCTAGACTCCTGACCTGCAATAAGGTTAAGACTTAACATGATTATTGTTTTAAGACACTATGCTTTAGGTGTTACTTTTTCAACCAAAACAGATCAACAAAGCATTTTAAACAGTAAATATTTAGCTCCAAACCCTTGCTTTTGTATTAAAAAACAAAAACTAAACTGGAAAAAAATTTTTTAAACCTGTAAACTCTATGAAAAGCAGGTAAAGGTAAAAAAGGTAAAGTAAAGGCTACAGAATTGAGAACAGGCCTTTCAAACCACTAAATTTCTACATTTTGAATAATATTTGTAGAATAAATGTTTTAGATATAATTTTTGCTACGTAAATTCATACTGAATCCACTGTCTGACATCGTGTGGGTAATCTGTGACTCACTCGAGTTGCTGCCTTTAAATAAACAGTTATTAGAGAACTGACTGAATCTAAACAGTTTTGAGCTTCTACATTTTGGTTTTCACTGACCTGCTGGGAAAAATTGTTGAGATTACAAGCCTAGCATGAGTTATCCTCCATGGACCATAATTTTAGATATAAGCAATAAGAGAAAATTCCGTGACTACACACATAAAATAGAAATCCTACACACTCAGGTTATTAATTATAATTTGGTAAGATAACCTTAAATTGACATTTCTAAGTAACAACATACTCATTAATATTCTTAATTTTAATACTAGTTTTAGAAAGACACAAAAGTATCTTCAAGCCAGCTGTAAAATATATTTAAAAAAAAACAAACCTGCTGTTCTTGTATCTTTCCTAAATCTGACAATTTGGAAGGTGTTAGTGTCCTTATTTTTTCATATTATTACAATTATCAAACTATTCCTCCTCCTAGCCAAGGCAACAAGGCAAGATTCAAATGGTTGCTGAGAAAAAGAAAAAAGGGAAATACTAATCTAACTTAAAGGCAAAAATACATTAAAAAATATATATATAAATATTATGATGAAACCTATTAAAATATACAAAAAAAATAAATTTAAAAAAGTAAAGCACCCATTTGTAATTTGAAGACTCAGTTCAACTATACATATATACTCTCTAAAGATTAAAAAAATGCCAGAAGTTCTTAACTTTACCTTAGTTCCACTCATTTTTCTCCCCTTTATTATCAGTCCAACAGAAGACTGGTATATCAATTCTGGCACATCCATGTAAATGAACACCACACAGCAATGAAAATGAACTACAACTACACAAATCTTGGAAATCTGATGGTAAGCAAAAAAGAAAAAAGACTAGACACAGAGTCATATTTTGTGATTCCAAAACAGCAAAAACTAATCTTTAGTGTTAGAAATCAAGACAGTGGTTATTTCACGTGGGGAAGAGATGGGAGAGTAGTGACGAGAAGGCATCACCTGAGATTCTGGTAGTTTTTGTATTCTGTTATCTTCAGTGTACTTTTTCTGTATATATGCAACATTCCAATAAAAGCTTACATTAAAAACAAAAGGCACAAATCTGCAAGATTAGACTATATTTTGATATCTGAAGCAGAGGTATTCTAATACTTCATTCTTGATACTTTACACTAATATGCTTCTTTGTTTGCAGAACCACTGCACAAAATGTTATAGCTTTTTAAAACAGAAGCTAGGCATGATGGCACACAGCTGTAATCCCACAGAGGCAGAAGGATGATAAATTTAAGGCCATCCTAGGTAATTTAGGACACCCTGTCTCAAAACAAAAAAATGGCTGGGGATGAAGCTCAGTGACAGATTGCTTGCCTAGTATTTGCGAGGGCCTGGGTTTGATCCCCAACACCACAATAAAAGTGGCTGAGATCACATAAACCAAATGAGAATGCACTGACTTTCAAGGTTACATAACACAGGGAAGAGGCAGAACTCCAGGTTCCTAGTCTATCCAGTACGTTATGCTATACAATATTGCCAGCTCCTCCCTGCCTAGTAGATACTTTCAAATATTCATAAAAGGCTGGGCACACACTTGTAATCCCAGCTACTTGGGAATCAGAGATCGGGGGACTCACAGTTCAAAGCCAGTTGAGGCAAAAAGTTAGTGAGACCCCCTTCTCAATCAACAAGCCAGGTGTGGCAGCATGTCTGCTGTCTCAGCTCTATAGGTAGGAGGATGGTAGTCCAGGCTTACCCCAGCAAAAACAGGAGGCTCTATCCAAAAAATAACTAAAGCAAAAGGACTGAGTGTGGCTCAAGTGGTGGAGCACCTGTCTAGTAAACATGAGGCCCTAGGTTCAAACCTCAGTATCACCAATCATTCATCAATAAATACCCCATATATAAATTTTTCTATTCCAAAGACCTAAACAATAAACACTACAATGCTACTCCAGGAGAAATACTAGAATATGTTAATAAAGATACAGAAATGCATAAAATGAAAATGACTTGCCTGACTGTAGTACTGCATAATGTACACATACAGTAAGTGTATCTGTTTACACCATGTCACTGTATCTTCTAATTGAATAGAGAAGTATTATAAACAAAAAGAAATTAAGACAATTTTAACAGTGACTACTTGGGGTAGGGGAGATTTCTAAACTGCCTAGTCCTCCAAACTACTTAATTTCTTGTTATAAAACATGTATCATGGCTAGGCATGGTGGCTCAAACCTGTGATCATATCTACTTGGTAAGTGGAAATTAGGAAGGCTGTGGTTCCAGGACAGTCGGGGCAAAAAGATCATGAGACCCCATCTTAAACCAATAGCTGGGCACAGTAGTGCATTTCCATAATTCTAGCTATGCTGGGTAGCCAAAATAGGAGGTATTGCAGTCCACACTGGCCTGGGCATAAAACAATATCCTGTCTTAAAAATAACTGATACAAAAACAGTAGGGCCATGGTTCAAGTGGTAGAACCCCTGCTTAGCAAGTGTGAGGCCCTGACTAGAGCTAAAAAGAAAGAAGACAGACAAGAAAAGCTACTGCAGAGTCTATTTTTAGTATTGTCCTCCCCTAGAAAATCTCTGCCAGCTATACATCTGACAAGGGATTAATAACCAGAATATACAGCAAACTCAGAAACTAACCTCTCAAAAGCATCAGCAACCCACTGAATAAACAGACAAGTGAACTGAACAGACAATTCTCAAAAGAAGGACAAATGGCCAATACACATATGAAGAAATTCTCAACATCTGTGGTCATAAAGGAAATGCAAATCAAAATGACATTGAGATTCTACTTACCCCAGTCAAAATGACTATCATCAGTAACACAAACAACAAATGCTGTTGAGGATGTGGGGAAAAAGGAACACTTCTACATTGTAGTGGGAATGTAAATTAGTGCAACCACTATGGAAAGCACTATGGAGGTCCCTGAAAAAACTAAAAATAGAACTACCCTAAAATCCAGTAATACCACTCCTAGGCACATATCCAAGGGAA
This sequence comes from Castor canadensis, assembly GCF_047511655.1. Classification (NCBI taxonomy): domain Eukaryota; kingdom Metazoa; phylum Chordata; class Mammalia; order Rodentia; family Castoridae; genus Castor; species Castor canadensis. Next base: position 36,310,658 of record NC_133397.1, on the reverse strand, counting down.
TGTACTCCAGAATACAAAAGAGCCACTGCCCACCCATGTTTACTGCAGCACTATTTACAGTAGCCAGGCTTTGGAAGCAGCCCAGATGCCCCACAACTAATGAATGGTTTAAGAAAATGTGGTATAACATATACACAATAGAGATTTATTCAGCCATAAAAGAGAATGAAATTATGTTGTTTGCAAGTAAATGGATGGAACTGGAGAACATCATGTTATGCAAAGTAAGCCAGGCTCAAAAAGTCAAAAAGCTGAATATTTTCCCTCATATGTGGATGCTAGACCTACATGATCATATACACACACGCACACACACACATATACAAACACATATATAGTAAAAAGAGAAAACATAATTGTATTAGTGAGTTTGCCTGACAGGACTACAGGAGGCAGGAGAGGTAAATTAGAAAATGTTACAGAAAGAAAAACATTGAAACCACCCATCTAGATACAAATATAATACACTGTACTATAGACTGTTGACTATTAGGAAAGCATGGTGATAGAGAATGAGTAACAGGGTTGAGGGGAGTTGATCTGATTAAAACACAATATATTTAGATAGACTGAAGTACCAAGGCGAAACACCCCTGGATTATCAATATATTCTTGAAAAAAATAAATAAATAAAGGGCAGGAGGTAAAAACAGGTCTTTTCCAGAGTGGGTGCCAATGAGAAGTAGGTGGGCACAAGGAAAGAGGGGAATGAAGGTAGATATGGTGAATGTATTTTGTATTCATATATGAAAATAGAAAAATACACCCTGTTGAAATTGTTCTGCAAAGGAGGGAGGGGAGAAAAGGAAGAATGATGGAGAGGGTAAATCTAAAATATATGGTAAGCACACATATAAATATCACAGTGTATCTCCCTGTACAACTATTATATGCTAGTAAAGCTTTTCTTTAATTTTTAAAAAACTGTATTACTTTGACACAAAAAAATTTTCCTCCCCTATCTTTAAAATGCCAAAGCAATTAAGTAAAAAAATCTAAGTATCAAAAGGTAAAGTCCAATACTTAATTTAATTAATGATGACATTAAATATACACTAGTTTATCTGCAGACCCAGCACTGGGGGGAGCTGAGGCAGAATTGCAAGTTCAAGGCCAGCTAGGCCATATAGTGAGCCTCTGTCTCAAAAAAAAGGGGGAAAAATTATAAAAGTTCAATTTCAAACAGCATACACTGCTTTGTAAATAAAACACCATAAATTAGGATTTTCCATTAATAAGTTAAAAACCAACATTGAACACTTTTAAGTTTTAACATGATGAAAATGACTCCACAGTAGAGTAGTACAATGATGAAAGAAAGCCATTGTATATATTTATACACCATTTTAAAGTAAGTTATTCAATGTCTGGGAAGAAAATGTTACTATTTGCTGACAGCTTAAGTTTATTTTATCTACCAAGACAAAGAGTAAAACTTATCCATTAGCCAGAACATTGGCAACACACTATACAGTAAAATTGCACAACTTAAATTTCATTGTTTCAATGAGAAAGTAGGTAACTGTTCTGGAAGGGGGAGGATTTCAACCTCTCTAATGACACTTTATTTGCAGATTTTAAATATCCAAGTCCTTTACTAATTAAAACTGCCTTCTTGAGGTATACTATACTTTAAAGCAGTGGCTGTAAACCTTATTACAAAAGACAGAGGGTTAATCCATTGGTTCAGATACTTCAAATAACTTCAATTTACACCAACACAAGAATCCACCCACTGGGAATGATGCTCAGTGGTACTGCACTTGTCTAGGCCCTTGGTTTGACATTCAGCATAGCAAAGAGAAGTTATATTAAAAAAAGATCTATCTAAGCCAGTTTCCTCATTGTTCTGAGGATAATGCTCATCCAGCCTACTTTCTGAACTGAAATTACTTCCTTCTTTATCATCTCATCTCCTATTTTCAGGATCCTCTATAGTCTTGCATTCAAGAAGTTCTTCCTGTTATTCTATTTAACATGGAATCCTTCCTTTTCTATATGTACATAAGCCTCACCCACATCATTCAGTATTTAATACTTCGGAGTACATAACTGATTTTTTCAACTAACTTTATAAACTGTAAACCTCTTCATATAGGTATTTCAAACTTTTTATCTATTATGGTAGGCATACTGAGCACATTATAGGCATTCAATAAATGTAAAAACAAATACTAAAACAGTTATAGTTGCAAAGGTACAGTATATAGTTTAGTAAGAGTCACAGTTGCAAATGTATAGTATGCTCCAGTGAAATGCATGAAAGACAGAAGATTTTGTGGCCCTCCTTCTAATTACTCTGGACAGAAAGTCTAGTTTCTAATACCTCTCTAATACTCGTTAATATTTAAATATAATCAATTGTTAAAATAGTCATATTTCTATTAACTGATTTTCCATCTGTTGGGTGGTATTAAAATTAACTTGTCTAAAAACAAAGTCATTTTATAGTGCTAGAAAGGAAGATTTTTTTTAAATGGTGGGATGTCAATAGAACAGAAGAGTCAACTGAAAGAACTCCCAATGGCCAAAGCTGGAATAATCGGAGCAACAAAATAAAATAGTATTGGATCGTGACTTAATGTATAAAAATATCTATGAGTCCATATGGATATAGGTAAATGAATGAACAATATAAATTATCCGTGAGTCCATACTGAAATAATTTAATAAAGAAGAGACAAACCTCCTATGCAGAATTCTAAATATATAAGGTAGCTACCACACTGCCTTCCAGGAGGTAAAGTGTAACTCTCTACTCCACAGGTGTGGGATGTGAGTATGATTTCCTTCCAAAGAGTACAGAATGGAAAGGGGTGGAAAAAGTAACTTTACAAAAGAACTCTGGTGAACTAGGTCAGCCAGGTGGTCACGGTCAACATCACCATGAAACTGATTGCAGGTACTTCTTGATGTGATGTGATGAGAATAGTACTTTACTTCTATGATCTTCCTCCCCCATTCCACAGCCCAGTCTTATTATGGGGGAAAAAAATAGACAAATTCCAGTAGAGGAATTTGTAAAATACTTGACCAATATTCCTCAAAGTTGTCAATTATAAAAACAAGGAAAATCTGAGAAAACTGTTATAGCCAAAGGCTTAAGAAGACATGATGAGATACATGATGAGATGGGATCCTGGAAGAAGAAAAGCGTGTTAAGAACTGAGTACAATAGCTCCTGCACCTGTAGTTCTAGCTACTCAGGAAGCTGAAATCAGAAAGATTACAGTTAGAGGTCAGCCTAGGCAAAAAGTTCACAAGAAAATCAATAAAAGCTAGACCTGGTAGCATGTGCCTGTCATCCCAGCTACATGGAAGGCATAAATAGGAGGACTACAATCCACAGAGGCCCAGGCATAAATGCAAGACCCTATTAAAAAACAACTAAAGCAAAAAAGGTTGGGGACATGGCTTAAGTAATAGAGCACCTGCCTAGCAAGCATAAAGCCCTGAGTCAATCCCAAGTACTGCCAAAACGAGAGGGGTATTACATAAAAATTAAGGAAATAGGGTACACCTCAATGGGACAGCATGTGTTTAACATGTGGAAAGTCCTGGGTTTAATCCCCAAAACCAAAGAAAATGAAAAAGAAAAAATAACCACTAAGTAAATCTGTAACCAAATTTGGGAAATATTGATGAGGAAAATCTTTCCAATCAAAAGGTCCAATCAAGGATTCACCACTAATTATCATTTTTTCACCTATGAAATGGACATTAGATGCCTACATCACAAGAATGTTGTGAGAATTAAACAGGTCATGAATATCTGCTGTATAAACTGTAACATCCTGCACAGGTGTTAAGATGAGTAGGAATATAGGATGTTTTCCTGGAAATATATTGTTGAAGCAAAGTTAAAGTATTCTGCTTTGTGGTATTTGTGTAAAAGGAAAGAAAAAAAAAACAGAAATAGTAAACCTAAGTGTCTAAAAATTACTTTAGAATCATGTACGGTATTGCATGCCTATGATTTTAGGACTTGAGGGGCAGAGGAAGGAGGACTGTAAATTCAAGGTCAGCCTAAGCTACATTGTGAGACCCTGCCTCAAAAACAAAACAAAACAAAAATCCTTCCAATTCATCCCCATAAGAAAATTACTTCATGTTGTGAAACCATGCTTTTAGCTCTGTAAGGCCTTGAATTTCCTAATAACTGCTTTTATTACCATAATATTAGTGATTATAGTTTTACTATTATAATTTCTGTTCCTTTTGTAATTAGATCATAATAAAGATGCATTGTAACTACTTTTAAAAAGGAGTAAACTCTAGTGTTGCTACACAAGCCAGGATTAATACACAATTTATTAATTGTGGAGAGAAAAGACTGATTGGGATGGCAGACGAGTTCTATTTCTTACTCTGGATTGTGGTTATGAGAATGGTCATGTCATAATAATGTCCTAAGCTTTGTTTTATATGGTTTCCTATATTAGTTTAAAGAAAGAAAACAGGTTTCCAAAATAATTATATTGTAAAGAAAACAGTATTTAACTATTACAAATACAAAATCTTAAATACAAATCTTGGTTCTTTGACTATAAACATACATACAAAATTCAAAGTTTAAGAAAAGAACAAAATTGAGTCTTAATCATGGAAGACAAAATTACTCAGGTTTCAAAGCAGGTGTAAGAATAAAAGTTTATCTCAAAATGTGAATACTCACTCTATGAGCTAACCTTATTATATTCTTAAACAAATCACTGTATCTTCTATTCAATTCAGGACACAGAAGACTTGGCACCTAGGATGACTAAGAAGAATAAATAAATAAATACCCAAGTATGATTTGAAAACCAATGTTGTAAACAAATATAATTTGTATCTGTCTGCCAAAGAAGAGATAAAATAGATCTGAGCTATACCACAAGGCAGGCTCTGCAACACTGATGTCTGACTGTGGGACAGTGTCAGTTCTGTGTTGCATGTCACTTTCAGATGTGGCTTCCAGAAGCATCTCCATTACCAATCTATACTCTAACACTTAAGTTGAAGGAAAACCTCCTACAAAATAAGAAAATGTAATTGTAGGTCACATATCATAATTTAACTACAGATCAATTACAAAAGTAATAACACGTTAGGAAAGCAAAGGCAAATTAGCATTTTATTTTATATTATGCTAAACTGAAAAAGAAGTCATTGATTTTTCAACTTTAAGCTACCAGAACTAAGCCAAGACCAGCACGTAAGTAGAAAATACAACAGCCAGAACTAAAACCCTGAAGTACTAACAAACAAAAACCAGTTATTTTTAGGATTTTTCTGGCCTTCATAAATTACCTCTTAACTAACTTTATTAGTATCCAAAACAATCTGCATTGTCTCCAATGCAGAACAAGTAAAGAGCAAAAAACAAGTGGTCAGGTGAAGTTGCTAAAACTAGCAAGAAACTGACAATTCATCAATTAAAAAAAATAGTATTTCTGAGGAAAAGAACATAGGGTGCAAGGTCATTTGGTGCAGAGGCAAATAATTCTAAGGCATTTCAATCACTCAGGGTATAAATTATATTTTTAAATAGTTATGCAAAAACTACTAACATCTGGCTTTATTATATTATTTTATATTTGAGACTGCATGTGTATACATATATCTCATTACATATACTTATAAAATTTTGGTTGTACTTATATAATTATCTATGTAAACCACAGAAGATAATATTACATAGAAGAGGTATTATATATCCAACTAAAAATGACTTATATTAATCAATAATCATGTTGTCATATTTTCCGCTATTTTTACATAATTATATGGAAAACTAACAATAATAATATATTGCTAATGTATGTAGTGAACAATTATTTGGTGTTCCATGCATAGTCTCATTTCATCTCACAAATCTGTAAGTATTAGCTAGAACTATATGAAATTGCCAACATGTAACTGTTTTTAATCTACAAAAAGATATTTAATTTCTCTGTAATTGCAAATGTAAAAATTAACAGGTTAGCCAACCATAGTGGTACACACTTTTTCCCAGTAGTAGCCATAGATAGATAGATAGATAGATTGATTGAAATAGATACAGATATATGAGGTTATGCCCAAGATAACATAACAATAAATAGGTAGGGTCAGAATTTAAACCCAGGCCTGTCTTGATGACTGTGCTACTCAAACTCATCAGTGCCTATTATAATTCACTGTGAGGATTTAAATTCTATTATTTACTAAATTTATATACATGGTAAACTGATGACAAAACATCAGTTATATAGTATACGTGACAAAAAATGCATACTCTAAATCCAGTCATGAGGAAACATCAGGCAAACCCAAATTCATTCACACAAAATAAATGGCCAGTAAGCTTAAAAAAAAAAGTCAATGTCACAAAAAAAGAAAAAAAAACCTCAGGAAAAGTTCAGTTCCAGATTAAAGAACAAAAGAAGGCTAAAGAAACAAAAACTAAATACAATGCTTGATCCTAGATTGGGCTGGGGGGTGGCAGGGGAGAATGCTATATGAAACAAACTGGTGAAATTTAAATAAGGTCTATATATTTTAAAACAGTTTTGTACAAATGTTCATTTCCTGATCGGGATCGCTGTACTACTGTTGTATAACTGTAAGTCTTTATCATATAAAGTGTACATTGTACTACTTAGGGACAAAGGGTCATTGTATTTGAAATTCAAATGGTTCAGTAAGGAAAATATAGAGAAAGGATGATACAGCAAAATGTTAACAACTATGAATTTGAATGAAGAGAATATTCAGGAATTTTTTTTAATCAGCCTTTTTTTTAAATAGTTTTTACATTTACTTACATGTGTATACATTGTTTGTGACACCTCCCCCCCAAACCCCCCCATTTAGGAGTCCTTTGTACTATTTTCTGTATTTTGTTTTGTTTTATTGGGTGGGGGTCAGTACTGGGCTTTAAACTAGCATTTGCTAGGCAGGCATTCTATCACTTAAACCATGCCCCCAGTTCTATATATTTTAAGTTATTTCAAAATAAAAAATTAAAGAAATAAAAATTACACATTTTAGAAAAAAGTCATACACAAAAATAAGAAATTCATGAAGTTCCAGGACAGATCAAATGCTTACCAAATACCTACTATATATACTAAATCTGATACAAAGCCGAAGACATTGTCTCTATTGTCAAGGAGTCTCCCCTGTAGTTGGAGTGACAAAACTAAACATACACTTTTTTTTACAAAAGTAAACAATACTTTGTAGAAATATCACTAAAGCAGTACAAGAGTAATTGTCAAATGAGTAAAAGAAGCAATGAGTGCTAAGAATTTAGAGGGCAAAAAAAGATCATGATAGCTGGCGGAATGGCTAAAGCGGCAGCTCAAGCATGAGGCCCTGAATTCAAACCGCAGTACCATAAATAAAGCAATAAATCATAGACAAGAGTGGTCCTCCTCAAAGAAAAGATTTGATTTGGGTCTTGAAACCTAAGAAGAAACTGGCTAGGTGGAAAAGGAAAGAAAATTCCAAAGTGATTCAATATCTGTGGATAAATGAGTGAATAATAAAGACTGAATATACAATCTGTTCACACATGAGAATGAAACACAGCTGGAAAGTAAGGCTGAGGCCAAATTATGGAGGACTTAATTCTAACCACCCCAAATGGATTTCATATGATAGTCAAGAGCCAACTGATTAATGATTCTGACACTGTGTAAGAAATATTCTCCATTTCCGTCTAGAATCTAACCAATTCACAAATTAACTCATTTTAACAACTCCTTTAAAAATAAAATAAAATAAACCTTTCCTACTGTGCTAACAGAGATGTTTGCTTCTTCATTTGAATGCCTGCTTGATTCAGACCACACCAAATATCCTTTAAAGTACTAAGTGGGTTAGGCAAGCCAGGAAGCAGACTATGACTTGTCAGCCACCATTTAATTCAATGCTATCTACACTTACTATTGATCAAACTGAAATTAGTTTAGTCTTTCTTTAGTGTAAATTAATGGTACAAAGGAGTTTCATTGTGATATTTATATACATGTATATAATGTATTTTGATCAAATTCTCCCCTTTTATTCGCCTTCCTTGCAATTAGTTTACTTTTACTGTATTTCTTTCCTTACCAAATATAAAAATGTAAACTTTTGCTGATAAGCTTAACTATGTGTAAGGACAGATTTTTATTAGTGTTGATTTGTCAATACAAAATTTCCATTAAGCATTATAATTTAGAATCATGTATCAGTGATCACATCTGGAAGTGTTTTTGTTGTTGTGTTGTACATAAGCCAAATGTATACTAAATTCATTCTACAAGGTCAAGTTTATAAATGTCAAATCATAATTGAAGAAGCCAATTTTGAAAATTTTGCATGAATTATCTTTTTGAGAGCCCTTCACTTCACTTCCAATACTTTTTTTTTTTTGTGGGGGGGAGCGGGGGGATTAGGGTTTGAACTTAGGGCTTTACACTTACAAAACAGGCACTCTATCACTTGAGCCACACCTCCAGTCCCCAATACCATTTTCTCTTAATAGAAGTATCATATACCTCAGCACCTGATACACAAAAAGAAGAAACCTACATTTAAACTTCTTTTGATATCTAGGCATGGTGGTGCCTGCTTGTTATAGCACTTGGAGGTTAGAGACAAGAGTATCTTGGGTTCAAGGCCAGCCTGGGCTACATACTGTCTACTTAAAAATAAAAAATAAATAAAACATTAAAATGTTCTTTTGATATTATAGAACAAAGTGGCAATTTATTGTGAATGATTGAAATGAATGGTTATGGGAAGAATTTTTATGTCATTGAGTCCCACTATCTTAGCATTTCATGAATACCTGCTAAAAATAATACTTATCTAGATTTATTTCTAAATTGGAACTTACTAACAATACTATTATTCTAGAAAGTTGCTGTAAGAATTCTCCATTTCTGCTTATCTTAATAGGGAAAAAAGAACAACAACAACAGGTATTTCAGCAAGAGTTAGCAAACTACTATCCAAAAGCCAAATATGATCCCATCAACCTGTTGTTTTTTTTTAATGACCACTGAACTTATTTTTTTTTTTACATTTTTAAGTAACTGAAAAAAAAAAATCAAAGAAGAACGGCATTTCAGGATCCATTAAAATTGTATGAAATTCAGTGTTCATGAATAAAAGTTTTATAAGAACACATACCCATTCTTTTAGATATTTCTATGACTATTTTGCAAAAACAGAAGGGTAGAGTAGTTCTACCAGAGACCATGTAGCCCACAATACCTAAAATATTTACTACTTGCTCCTTTACAGAAAAAGTTGGCCAACCCTGCCATACAACATAGTAGACAAGACACTAAGCCACAGCCAATTAAATTAAATCAATCTGGGTTCAAAACCTTTCTATGCCACCAACTGGTTTATACACTTTGTCAGTCAACAAATAGTTCTAAAAATCAGATTTCTAAATGTTTTAAAAGAAATAATAGTATCTATCTTATAAAGGGATAAACATAAAGTCCTAAGCACTATACCTAGCATATAGTTAAGTATCCCTAAATAAATATTAAGTGATGTTATATTTTCATTATTATTATCACGATAGTTACTTTAGTTTTGGGAGAATCTTGCCATGTCAAACTATTGGGGTCTCTGGACGTGGTGGTACACACCTATAATACCAGTACTTAGAGGCTGAGGCAAGGAGGCTGAGGCAAGGAAGGCAAAGAGTTAAAGACCAGTCTTGGTACCTAGTGAGACTGTATCTCAAAAAATAAAACTGCTGGGGGCCAGACTTTCTTCTCACTATACATATGTTGCCAAAGTATATATTATATAATTCCTGTTCTGATTTTTTTTTCCTCCTTTACAATCAGGCAATAGCAACTCACACCAAAGCATGTTAGAAATGGCCTCTTAAATAAAGGGTGTGCATAAGGTTTGAAATATAAATATATATGCAAATGCCTGATAATATTAATCTGTGACTCTAGACTTTATAACCTACTTGTACAATTATTCCCATATCATCTTCTGTACTACAAATAAAATCTATATGAAGTTTGTGTGAATCTTGTTGAATTAGTCACTTCTCCAAGTAAGTCAAGACATTTAGTTTGCTTAATGACAAAACTAAACTTGTTCAAGTTCAGAAAAATTATATCATAGATATATAGATTCAAAATGTTTTTATTTCAAATGTTCTGATAAACAAAAAAGTACTATCTACTATAAATGGAAAGAGAAACTATGTCTATAAGAACATCAGTGAAAAAAAGATAAACCTACCTTTAAGTAACATTTATTAAGAAGTGTTAAGTAAGTCCTTGGCATTACTACGCTGCCACAGGCATGCACCGCCCTGCCCATTTTGCTGAGATAGGGTCTTGCTAATTTTTTGCTGGGGCTGACCTTGACCATATTCCTCTTAATCTCAGGCTCCAAGTAGCTGGGACTACAAGAATACAACACCATGTCCAGCCCTTACATTTTATGTTTTAATTGACAAAACTTACCACATATATTATGGGCTGCAATGTGATATTTAGATACATGCACACATAATGGAATGATCAAATCAAGCCAATTAACATCTCCATCATCTTATATACTTCTCACTTCTTTGTAAGAACATCTAAAGTCTACTCTTTTAGAACCAGGGGCACGGTGGCTCACTCCCATAATTTTAGCTATTCTGGAGGTGGCAATCAAGAGATCTCAGCTCTGAGGCTAGTCCTGGCAAAAAAGTTAGAGAGACTCCCCTCCCCCTCACCTCAACAAACAAGCCAGATGTTGGGCCTTGCCTGTGGTAACGGTTATGCAAGAGGCATTAGGGGGACCAGTGTTAAGGCTGGCCTGGGCAAAAAGCAATCCTATCTGAAAACTAAAGCAAAAAGGTTTGAGGCATGGCTCAAGTGATGACTCTGAGTTCAAACTCTAATACTGCCAAAATAAATAAATAAATAAGTAAAATCTGCTCTTTTAGCTACTTTTTGTTCTTTTTTTATTAGTGTAAATTAGTTGTAAAAAGGGGTTTCATCCTATCTTTAAGCTATTTTGAAATATAAAATACCTTATTATTAACTATACTAATCACTATGCTGTGCAAAAGTCACCACCAACCATTCCTCCTGTCTAACTGCAAACCCTGTACCAATATATTTCCTTTCCCCACCCCTTCCAACAGTCTTGGGTAACCACCACTCTTCTCTCTACTTTTGAGTTTGACTATCTGGCTATCTAGCTATTAACAGGATCTTGCTATGCAGCCCAGGCCGGCCTAGACTCCACTATGTAGTCCAGGCTGGCCTCAAACTCATTATCCTCATGCTTCAGCTTCCTGAGTGCTGGGATTACAGGCGTGTACCACCACTCCTGGCTGAGTTTGGCTTTTTTACATTCTACATGTAAGTAAGATCATGTCACTCTGTCCCTGGCTTATTTCACTTAGCATTATGTTCTCAAGCTTCATCTATGCTATTGAAAATTACAGATGTTCTCCCTTTTTAAAGTTGAATAGTATTTCCTTGTGCATAGATACACCACATTTTAAAAATCTATTCATCTATTGATGATCACTTCACTTACTTTCATACCTATACTACTATGAAGTTGTAATGAATATGGGATACAGACATTTCTTTTGGCATACTGATTACAATTCCTTCAATATATACCCAGATGTGGAATTTGCTGGATCATGAAAATAATGTATCATACATAAAACTTATTTCCATTTTTAAAAGTTTTAGTAGTTTTAAACTCAACTTCATAAACCAAGTTAAAAACTGCTATATTCTCAGCCTAGCAGCATGTCTTTGGGCAAGTTACTTAACCTAAGCTTTAAATTCCTCTTCTATAAAAAGAACACTAACTCTTTGCTAGCTTACTTTGAGGTTTAAATGAGTAAAGAGGTTTCATGTAAGGCACTTGAAAAAAAAACCTGATAAAGTGGCACTCAATATATTTGCTAGTTAGTTATATATTTAGTTAATTAAACAGCTAGATTTTGATGGGAATGCTTTCATGGTTACAATGCCCACCTAGCACGCAGCCAACAAAAATGTTTTGAAAATTAGCACAGCTCACAAAACCTTCAGTATTACTGGTAGAAACTAAAAAGATTGAAGCCAAGTGTGATGCCACATACCTACCGTCCTAGATACCTGAGATGGGAGGGTTGAGTGCATGAGTTCAAGACTAGCCTAGCCAACAGAACAAGGCTCCCATCTCAGAAAGAAAAAGGACTTAAAGGCCCCATTCTACTGCTATGCTGCTGCTGCTGCTGCTGTCGACAATTAGAGAATTCCATTTGCTTCATTTGTCAAGGTCATCCCTAGGAGAATACAGCAGACAACCAACCCATGGAGAATAGGGGAGGTGGCAAAGACCTGGAATAAACTACACTGTGGGTGGACCCTTACTTCCTGCCGCATTCCCCTACTCTCCCCTGCAAAGCACTGGAAATTTCATGAGCTATTTTCTCCCACCAAAGATTCAATGAAACACACACCAATAGTAAGTATCAAGAATGTCTGCAAAAACTAAAAAAAAAAAAAAAAAAAAAGCCAAAAAAGATTTAAAGCATTCCTTCAGATAGGAATTTAGAACCACTATGATGCTCAGGGCCAAACTGCTGAACTTGAGAATTACTGTCTCTATAAAGAAAATGTATGAGTCTGAATTAATGTCTGAATTTCTGAAACTATCTCTTCAACTACAGAAAGGAAGCTCAAGCAAAACAAGAATGATTACAATGGCTGGAAAACAAGAATTCAGTAAATACTTGTTGACTGAATTTAATATTCCCTTGAGCAACCATAAATAAGTATTTACTCATATAAGCATTTACACTGAATTCATGGAAGTATGCTGTCTATAGCTTACAGACCACATGCACAGCAAAGGCCAAAAATAATTATCCTTGAAATTCTTACTTCCTTATCCATGTCTACACATTATTGATATGTCTATTCTAACCTTAGCAACTTTATTTACTTAGTCATTGTTCATCTCATTCAGGAACAACACCATATCAAGCTATCTTTTGAGACTGGCACAATCCACAGAATACTTATAAAAGTATTATGATCCACATAACACTTATCACCTCAAAATAAATGACTTCCCTTCCATGCTCCCATGAGTGATGCAGAGATCACTCATTTCCCTGACACATTCCCATCTGACTGGTAAATGGCAGAGCTTGTAAAGTTGGGTTCCTACTCTTTCCTCTCCATCCTCTCTTTCAATAGGTTACACACTTTTCCAACCTTCTGAACTATGCATGCCATTGGCAATGGTCTTTTACACAGAAACTTCTCTGTACCTTTACAGGTATAGAGCTTCCCCCCAGGATGTCACTTCTATTCCAGCTGGGTCAAAATTGCAGCTAGTCTTTCTCTTCTACTGCTCACTCAGCGGACTAGAGATAACAGCATTGTTTTTCTTCTTCCTATTATGGCACACTTATGATTACTCCAAATGTTTGCATTCAATCCTTCCTCCGTGTGTGTGTGTGTGTGTGTGTGTGTGTGTGTGTGTGTGTGTGTGTCCTGGGGGATTGAACCCAGGCCTTGTGCATGTAGGCAAGTGCTCCACCACCAAGCTACATCCCTAGCCCTTGTAATAAGGCTCTAACTAACCTAATTACTCATCATTATCCATGAACCAATTTACCAGTCACCTTCTAAATTACATTAAGATTTAACGCTGGATTTACTATTACTACCTAATTAGTCTTTCCAGTCACCATTAACCTGGGTGACTTCCAGATCCATGTAAACATCCTAACTGCTCTTCTCCTTAAGGGGTGAGGAGATACACAAACAGTAATATTTACCTCCACTACTAAACTGAATAATCTCCCTCTGGACCATTCACCTTATCACTGAGAACATTTGAAGACTTAAAACCACAGCTCTTCCCCTTCCTGTCTTTCATATATTTTTTTCCATCATGCCTTCCTTACTGCTTACCTTTCAAGACCTCTCCCCCCATATTTACCTAGATTAAATGTCCAGTTTTCCTGTTCTTACACAGTAGCTGCTATGTACTGCAGAGAGAAATAAAGGAAGGAAAAGAGGATAAGAAGAGAGACAGGATATGAATGAACACATACACATAACAGAAGCTACCAGTCACCAAACTCATCCATAGTCACTAAGCTCATCTTGGTCTCTACATTTCCCAAGTGAGCTACAACTTCTACTAGCTTCAACTAACAATTTCAAATCTTCACAATTCTCTTCCAGTTTTCAACTCCACTATCTCTACCTCATGCTTATTTTCAGCATGTGTCGTCATTTCCTCTTTCAGAGAGAAAACAGCAAACTTCAGGTAAATACCTCTCCCCAAATTAGTATCCTTACCTCCTTTTCAACAAAACACAAAATAGTGTCCTTTTTGGTTAAACACTATTCCTTTCTCCAATGCTCTTATCTATAGAGACCTTATGCTCATCCCACAGGCCCTCATTCTCACATCTGACCTAAATACTGGCCATTTGCCCTCAGGATATAAATATATCCCTATTTCTACCACCTAAAAAAAAGTTTATGTGAAAACTTTTTCATCTAAATTTTAAATCGGACTCCCAGTAAATCCCACAATAAGCTCTGGTAGAAGTAAATTACAATTGTTTTTGATGTTTTCATTTTCCACTTACCCTGCAGGAAACTGACCTCTACAATTCCACTAAAGTCACTAAGAGCCCAATAACCTAACTTAACCCTCACAATAAATCTATGAACTAGGTATGTGCAGTATGATCCTCACTTTACAAATGAGGCACAGAAAGAATAAATACTTTGCTTTGTCCAAGGACATAAACTAGTAGTTGCGTTGCAGACACTAGGATGTATACCCAGGCACTGCAATTCTAGAGGCCTAATTCTTAACCACTATCCTATGCTTCAAATTACAAGCACATGTATAATTCTTCTAACTATCTTACAAATTCATGCAGAAAGAGAGGGAGTACATCTTGAATTTGCTCATAGCTAATAACACAATTAATGGCTTCAATGACATTTACTCACTATTCACTATTTTTTTCCTAAAATGACAATAAATAATTGCTTCCATTCTTTTATGCTTTTTAAAATGAAAAAATCACTATTAAACCATTTCCTAGATATCTTAAATTACCCATTTACCCATTTACTGAATAGATTTACAATTTATGTTGTTTATACTACTTACCTTCCTTTTTTCTAAAGACTCTTATCTTTGCTTTAATGACAGATTTTCATGTTAAAAAAATTCTATTATTCAGTTAAGTACATGTCTTAAATCTATCTTTACAAACACAACTCTAATCACGTGCAGGAAATATATGATTTTTACTGCTTATATTTGAATCTTGGGGGAGGCATCTCTTTATCATCATCAATTTTTCTATTGAAAAGTTAAAAAGACAAAATTAAATTCCTTTAGCTAATATTAACTTAGATGCCTCAAACATGGCTGCATTTCATTTTCCATAGCTCATATACTGTGTTTACTCTATGGCTAACAAAAACATAGTACATAAACAAATGAAATTAATTTTTCAAAATAGGGAGGAATTCTTATACTAATCTCACCTTGTGAAGAATGGAACTTCCCTTTTCTTTCCCGGGGGGTGGGGGAAGGCAGTCTGGAAGCAGGGATGGTTACTGTATTAGGTATTAAATTCCTCTAGTCTCTCTGTATTATACAAACCCATGTCTCCTCTTGGGGTGGGGAGGAGTTACTAATTTGATGGATTAGAGCCCAAAGTTTTTCTTGGACCTAATTTTTAACAAGAAGGAATGAAATAACTGCATATTAAACAGGCTAACTTCTCTCTTTCTAGCTCTGGCCCAGGGTCTTGGTTACGCTGATAACTATATGCAGAAGGCATACCTATAATCTTCCCACTAGCTACCATATTAAGTGTATTCAGAGTAGGACTGGCAGACTGAACTCTCCCCATTAGCAAAATCTCACAGTCAAGATTTATAGGTGACTGGAGCAGACTCTCAGCTTTTTAGATCATGTTCTGTTCTCAAATTTATTAGAACCTGGAGAGAGAAGGGCTAAGTGACTGGTATCCCTAACTTCAATATTTACATCACCAGATGATCACCCTAACAATATTAAGCACATATTAAATGTTATAATCTTTTATTTCCTTTTAATCTTAATCTTGCAAGGTAAATATTTTTACCCAAATTCATTAATGACTGAATTCATATATTCACTTAAATGGATATTAAAACTCATAAGCATTTGTCCAAGCTTCCAAAGCTAGAAAATTTTATAAGCAAAGTTCAACCTACATCTACGTTTAGTCAAAGTAAGGTATGAAAGAATGACCAAATTTAAACGATCATCCAACCTGCATTTGTCTGCCATGAAAAAGGAATAACTGATTCTGTAACATTTGGTTAATGAAGTACTAGGTTCTAGGTTCTACAGAGAAATCGGTTATTGAAAAATAATTAACCTTAACAACACTTGGTACAATAAAGATTGAAGAAAAAAAAATCTCCAATAACGTCTATTTCCGTCCAGGCTTCGTATAGTAAATATGTTCTGTTGCAATAAGGCTCCTTGAAAAATGAATCATCCTGAACCAAATACAATCAACAAGATAATGATTAACCAAAAGCTGGCACAAATCCTAACAAAGTAATGTAATTAAAATTCAGTCTCTTGTAAGATAGCTTATGTTTAAAGCTGGTATCTCAGATTGGGTTTACATAATGTGTCTAATTCATTGGCACAAGCATATGCAGATCTGCATTTAAAATTTTCCTGTGTCTTACATTTTACATTTATCATCAAGTACCCATAAAATCTAACAAGAAATGAATTTTCAGTGCCTATATGTTTTCCATTCTACACAAAATGCTGGAAAATTATTTCCTAATGTCTTCTAGAATTAATATACTTCTGTTTATTTTGGTATGGTATTAAAAACAGCATACTACATTAGGCACTATATTACAGTGACTACTATATCCTTAAAATTTTAATAATATACTGTCTTTCACACAAAAGTATAATGGTGATTATCATGCAGGACATATGTTCTAATGTTTTACCTAGTAGCATGATTAGGAGTTACCTGTACCCTCTTACTTCAGAGCAATGATACTAAGCAGGTTTACATGTCATGGCCACAAAACCAGACCAAGTTAACTGTGTCCTGAAGAATCATGATTCCATAATTCTGACATCAAAAGCAGACTTCTTCCGAGTGCCAGTGGCTCACAGCTGTAATCCAAGCTACTCAAGAGGCAGAAAACAGGAGGACTGCAGTTTGAGGCCAGCCAGTAAGACCTTATCTTAAAAATACACAAAACAAAAAAGGACTGGTAGAGTAGATCAAGTGGTAAAGCATCTACCTAGCAAGCATGAGATCTTGAGTTCAAACCCCAGTACCACAAAAAACAGACTTCTTATAACCAATAAACTAGTTAACCATTTACCTACTTGAAAAGAACCAGGGTTGGGGATATAGCTCACTGGTAGAACACTTATCTAACATGCACAAAGTCCTGGATTTGATCTTAAAAAAAAAAAAAGAAGAAGAAGAAGAAGAAGAAGAAGAAGAAGGTCAAACTAAGAATTTTATAATGTAATATTCAAAATTTAACTGTGGGTGAGGACATGGCTCAAGTAGTAGAGAGCTTGCCTAGCATGCACAAGTCCTAGTACCATACAAAAACCACAACAACAAACAAAAAAACTTTAATTAGGAAATAAAGCGAAGTCTTTAACAGACAGTGCTGCTAGTTATTCTTTGTGAGGATACTGATAAAGGAAAAAAAAAGTGAACTTTAATCCTTATAATACACCAAATACAGAAATTAATCTGAAGTATATCATAGACCTAAAAGTACCAGGCCTTAACAAATGATAAATTAGACTTCATCAGCTGGGCATAGTGGCACACACTTGGAATCCCAGCACTTCAGAGGCTGAGGCAGAAAGATCCAGTTCAAGGCCAGCCTGAGCTACACAGTGAGAAACTGTCTCCAAAAAAGAAAAGAAAAAAATTCATCAAAATTAAAAATCCCTACTCAATCAAAATATACCATTAAGAAAATAACTAGATAAGCTCCAATATGGAGAAAGAAAAAAAAAGGAAAGAAAAAAATTCATCAAAATTAAAAATCCCTACTCAATCAAAATATACCATTAAGAAAATAACTAGATAAGCTCCAATATGGAGGAAAATAGTCACAGCATATAAAGCTATTAAAAGAGTCATCCTTAGTACCAAAATTCAACAAGTCACCTATAAAAATACAATTACCCCGTAGAAAAAAATGTGATGTGAAAAATAAACTTTAAAAGGCTTGGCATGGTGGTATATGCCTGTAATCCCAGCCATACAGGAGGCAAATATCACAGTTTGAGACCAGCTCAGGCAAAAAGTTAGGGAGACTCATCTCAAAAAACAAGCTGGATGTGCTATCACACCCTGTGATCCCAGCTCTGCTGAGGTTGAGGTAGGAGGATCACAGCTGAGGCCAAAGAGCGTGAGACCCTACCTGAAAAATAAAGCAAAAAGAGCAAGGGATGTTGGCTCAAGTAGGCAAGCACAGATCCTAAGCTCAAACCCCACTACAAATATACAAATATACTTTCCCTGATCTTATTTACAAGGACTTTACTTACTTCAAATACTGCAAGACAAATTCCAGTTTTAAGTAAACCAATAGCAAAAGTGAGAAGTTTATTATGACCATCTTTTTGTATTTAAATACACATAAATACTCAAAAGTTAACATAATTTAAGTCATGTTAGTTCTCATTATAGCATTCAATGGGGTTTGTCTCTAAAAAATAAAACTGCAATAGCAATTTATTTCTGGAGAAATTTTTCAAGTCAGTCTAAACAATTACATACCAAATATAATTATAAATGCTTTTCTTCCTTTAATTCTTTGCTCTCAAACCTTTTATTAATTTTCCTTCAATTGGATAAATTGCATGCACCTTATATACTATTTATTATGAAGCATACTGTGCTGTAACTAAAGACTACCATTTGGCTAAATGTAGCCAACCAGCCAAACACATCAATTCCCCTGGCCTCCAAGTCCACATTTGACCATCTCAGACCCTGTCAAGCAGTTTCATGACCATCACTCCTCCAGATTAGCAAAGCCCTTATGCACCAAGAATATCATAGTTTCTAGTTAAGGACTGGGGAAAACTGAAAATGATGATAGTAGAATCTATTACTCTCCTGAGACATAAGCAACTGCTTCATTTGTTTCATTTTCTCATGTCTTTTGGAGTTCTTAAATTCTAGTGAAAGCCAATTATTCCAGCAAAATACACTCATTTTTTTAATGTTTAAATATGTCAAATTATCCTCACCTATTTCTCATCTACCTAATGTTGCTATAAAAATGACAGGAGATGATTAAGATTTTGTAATTAAAAACACTTATATTTGAGGGTCTGGATTGTTCAGAGCAGATTTTTCTTCTCGCCAGTACTGGTGTTTGAACTCAGGGCCTTGAACTTGCTAGGTAGGTGCTCTACCACTTAAGCCATGCTCCCACCCTCTGCTTTAATTATTTTTTGAATAGGTTATGCTCAGGGTGTCCTACAAAGTGCTCCTTCAATCTTCAGCTTCCAAGTAGCTAGAATTATCGGCATGAGCCACTGGCACCGGCCAGATCACAGACTTTCAAAGAGAGTAACTTTCACCAAGGCCCAGATTATTAGAAAAATGACACTCAAAACTGGAGACTCTTTTTTTTGGGGGGGTTGGGAGGTGGGACTGGGGTTTGAACTCAGGATGCTGTGTTTGCAAACAGGCACTCTACTGCCAAACCACACTCTGGGTTAATTTAAAGATGGGATCTTGAACTATTTCCCTAGGCTGGCCTCATGGTACGATCCTCCCATTCTCAGCCTCTCAAGTAACTAGGAATATAGGCATGAGTCAACCAATATTCTGCAAAACTGGAGAATTAAAATTCAATTTGACATAGTGATAATACGTAAGGCAATGAGAATTATAGCAAAGCAAACTATGATATAAATAGATAAAAAAGCATAAATTTAAATTAGTAAATTGAATAATGGTTGCCAACAGATACAACTTGGGATGGCAAACAACTCATAATTTCCCCCAGGTAGCAATGTCTGTGTTATCCTTTCCCTTTGTTTGAGGAACTACTCATTTTTCTATCCTATTATTCTAAACAATGATTCTAAGTGAAAACTGTTACCTTCCTATATGAACGTCTTTCCATACTATAATGATTAGTAGTGTGGGATGAAAACCTGATGTAAGCACAACTAAAGACCTGCCCTAGACATTTTCCAACTCACATTTAAGGAAGGAAACTTTGAAAACGGGGTTCCAGAAAGTCTGGTAGCCATGATGCCTGCTACTGGAGAAAACTTATTTGGAAGAATAAAGCCAACATATATAGAACAACACAGGCAAGAAGGAGACTTTCAATAATTATGTACCTTCAACTGTGCATCTTATTTTTATATTTTACTTAGTGATAAGCATGACTCATATTTCCCACTATGATCATAAAAAATTAAAAAAAATAATGAATATAAAGATACTTTATAACGTAAGTTTATCAGGGATTATTCTTTAGCAAATGTAATCATTTGGGTTTTCAATTTAAACAATGCACATTTATACATATACTTAATAGAAAAGATAGGTAATAAATTCAATGTAAGATTTGACAGCAACCATAAAACAAATGCATAAAACCAGAGGTCAGCAAATTATGGCCGGACAGCCTAATGTAATCTGCAAGCTGCTTTTGTCTAACCTGTGAGCTCAGAATACTTTTTACTTTTTTTTTAAAAATGTTTGGGGGAAAAAAAATCAATAGAAGAGTAATTTGATCTTGTGTCTGTAAGAGATGTGACATTAGTTTCCATAAAAACAAATTTTAAAACTTTTAAAAATGCTATAACCACTTCTACCTGGTTACTCTTAATCTACTGTACAGCTTCTTCATCTAAGTTTTCCCCACATCAGTAAATTGCACCATCAGGTTGATCAGACTAAGAAAACTGTAAGTCACCCACGATCAATTCATCCTTTACTTAAAAATATATTCCAAGTCCTGTCACTTTCATCATTACCACCTAAACCTCAGTCGCCATTATCTTTTTTTTACCACTACTCCTGCAAGAATCTCCTAACCATAGAGCTATGGGAAAGTAAGGAAAGAATAGGAGACAGCAGACATAAGGCTGTAAGGAGTAAGTGTGATAACACAGGAGAAGACTTCATCTAAACCAAGTCCCATTATTTTTCTTCTCATGCTGGTAGGAACATTTTTCAATTCTTAAAACACTTTTTTCAAGGAATCTTTCTGCTCTCATTTAACAAATCTTGTTTCTTCTCTCTTGCATTTCTGTATTTAAAATGAACAGTTATTCTGTAGGAAAAAACAAAAACAAAAAAGCTCAATTTCCAATTTTTTTCAACAAATGGTACTAGAACAAAGATGTATCCATGTACAAATAAACGAAATTTGGCCCTTCATGCCACATACAAAAATTAACAATAAAGGGATCTTAAGCCTAACAGTAAGAACTAAAACTATAAGAAAATAATAGCAGAAAATCTTTCAGACCTTGGGTTAGACAAAAATTCCTTAAATAGGACATAAAAACTATGAACTATGACCAAAAAAAAAAGAAAAAAAGGTAATTTCCTCAAAATAAATTGATAAAATGAAGATGGGTGCCCATGGCTCACACCTGTAATCCTAGCTGCTTGGGAGGCTAAAGTGGGGAGGATTAGAGGCTAGCAAAGGCAAAAAAAAGTTCACTGAGAGCCCATCTCAACCAATATCTGGGCACGGTGGTGCTGGCCTGTCATTCTAGCTACATCAGTCCTCACATGGTAGAGTGTCTGCCTTGCAAGTGGGAAACTCTGAGTTCAAACCCAAGGAATACCAAAAAATAAAATAAAAACTGATAAAATGGATTTCATTAAAACAAAAACTTTCTTTACTCTTCTTTTTGTTGTTGTTGAGACAGGGTCTCAACATGTAGCCCAGGTTGGCCTCAAACATACAATCCTCCTGCCTCAGCATCCTGAGTGCTGGAATGACAGGCATGCACCATTATACCTGGCAAACCATCACTCTACTAAAGACACAATTAGTGGAAAGACAACCCACAGATGAGAAAATATCTCCAAAACACATTTCTAATAAAGGACTTCTATTCATAGCAATATTTAAAAGAAAAAACTCAAAACTTCATAAGACAAACAATGTTTTAAAAAATTAGCACCAGATAATAAAATCCACAGAAACAAAAAGAGATTAGTGATTGCTGCAGATAGGAGAAATGTTAAGTCAATTTTCATAGCAGCTTTATTCTTAATAGTCAAAAACTGGTAAAAAGTGAAATGCCTAACATCTGGTGAATGGATAGCTAACTGTTGTGTATTCAAGCTATGAAATACTACTTGGCAGTAAAAAAGGAATAAATTAAAAAACCACTCAATATGGGTTAATCTCTAAAGAATGATGCTAAGTAAAAACCAAAAAAAACCCCTGAAGTTGTAAGGTTCCAGTCATAAGAACTTTAAGAAAAACACAAAACACACTGACAGGAAGCAGATCAGGAGCTGGAGGTGCAGAGAAGGTGCACAGAGGCAAGAGGGAACTTTTTAGTTCTGTATCTTGACTGTGGCATTAACTATGGAATTATACAAACTATTTTAAGAACCAATGTACTCTTAAAATTGAGTATTTTATTTTGGTTAAAGCATAGCTCAGTAAAACTGATTTCGAAATTGTGAAAGTCAAAACTACTCTGTACTGCTACTTTTTCAATAAAACCAAGATACGATAAGATGCCTTGGGATACTTTAAAACAAATGACTGAGAATCTGCTGTCAAGAATGAATTTTATTTGATAAGAAAAATGCCAGATGAAATCCCAAAGGAACAGAATATACCCAGTTTTAAATAAGTCCAATAAAATTTGACAAAAATAGCTGATTACCTTATCCATGGTAACACAAAATGTCAGTGGTAAGAGACAGAACAGCTTAATAAGCAGGGGGGAAAATGATTCTCAAAACCTTGCTCTAAAAACACTTTTCAGACAAGTTTAGGAATGTGTCTTTATCTTATCTGTATTTTTCAAATACCCTAATTTCCCCTAGGGTATTCAGCAAGTCTATCCACTTAAGACTTTAAAGATGTTTACCTTACACTTAAGGAATTTTTTCAAATGTAAATGGAGGACTTTCAAAAAAGACAGAAATAGAATCCGTTCTGGAATAAATCTGTGTTTCTTACAGAGAAAAAAAAGACAAAATAACATTGTTCAGGACAATGTTACTTAAAGTTACTTTGGTTATGTCTTTTTCTGTGTCAATTATAAACTATTTGGAACACTGGAAAAGAGATTCAATACATAGTAAGGAATGTTTGTTCACAAAATTTAGTAAAAAGCACAGACTTTGAAGTTCAAACCTAGTTGTTTTACTTACAACTCATCTAAACCTTTCTCATTTATAAAACACTTGAGACAATGTGTTTCCTAGACTACTACTGCAAGAACTACAAACTAATATTCCTACTTTCAGTTGTTAAATAAGAATTACAGGAGGCAAGTGTTTTAGACTAGGCTCCTACACAGGGCCCCAACAGAATACACTAAAAAGCAAAATGGATTCATGCTAACTTCTACAACATTGAACTAAAAAACTGTTTATCTGACCTTTGGAAGAATTAGGATTAGAGTGGCAACAGCCAAATTTTCCATATGGTCCATTTTCAATTGGCATGATAATTAAGTTCCCTCTGCCTTACCAAAGGAAAAAAAAAAAGCAACATGAAGTAATTTGATGTTAACTACTCAGTTATTTTTCTACTTCTGCTCCTTGTCCCTTTCTTAACAAGAATGTTATCTTTGAAACAACCAATTCACTTTTATTGCTTGTTTCAAAATGCTTTTTCCAACTCTTCTCATAAGACCAATCTCCTCTGCTCAGCCCATTGTACCACTTATTCTATCCCACTCCTGGATATACCCAACACAGAAAGGCAAGTATAGCATGTTTCTCTCATGTGGAATCTTAAAAAAGAAAGACAGGAAGGGAAGGAGGAGACTAGGCTGGGAAAATTAAGGAGAGAGCAGAGGAGGGCAAAAGAGGGGATCAGAGAGGTTAGCCCCCTAACTGAACAAAGAATGATAGATGTATATATGGAAACAATACAGAGAAACCTATTACTCTATACAATTAATGAGTTAATAATAAGAAATAAAAAGCAAAATTATTTTCAGTAATATGGCCTTTGCTTATCTCTGTAGCCTTAATTACTCATCACTATACTGAATTATTAATATTTGCTTAACAGTTCCCCAAAAAATATGCTAAATTTGTAAGACTATAGTTAGCATTAAATCCCAGCTTTCCAATTAATTTATCTCAAGCAATGGATTGGAAAACTTTCTTTTTCCTTTGTTGTTGCTGTTTGGTATTTTGAGACAGGGTCTCACTATGTAGACCAGGTTGGCCTCAACCTCTCAAGGGTTGGGATTACAAGTACATACCATCATACAGCTGCCGGAAAACATTTTCTTTAAAATATCAGATGGTAAAGATTCCAGGACATTCAGTTTCCGTCCCAACTATTTAACTCTACCAATGTTGTAATTCCTAAATAAATGAGTATAACTGCATTTTAGCAAAATATTAAGAATGAATGTTAAAATTTTAATGTCACATAATTTACACAAAAATAACCAAAGCCAAGAGGGCTGGTGGTGTGACACAAGTGGTAGAGTGCATGGCTGGCAAGCATAATGTCCTAAGTTCAACCCCTAGTTTAGCAAAAAAAAGAGAGAGAGAGAGAGATGGTATTTAGTGATTCACAATAGGATTAGCAAGAAATGGAAAGAAATGGAAGTTATTAAATAAACCAATAGTATAAGAAACAAAATAGCAAGAAATTAGGCAAGAAAAGTGATACTGAAGGAATCCATGTAAGAGTCAAAAAAGAAAGTAGCAAGGTGTGAGGCGAGCAAGGCAAATTTCAGCCAGGGGGCAGGAAGCTGGAGACCAAGCTAAAAGTTTGTCTCATAACAATTTGAAATGAGTAAAAATTCTTTACTGGGGGAGCAGCTGTAATTACGATATTCTAGATCGAAAGCAGGTTAAATGAAGATAGGCTGCGATCAAATGCTGAGAGATTAGGCATTAAAACATTGCCTATAGTATGTCAGAACACTGAAAACTATATTAATGGTTCTCAAACTCCTGAAACAACTAACTCCTCACATACTCAAATCCCCAAAAAGTCTCATCCAAAAAAAAAAAAAAAAAAACTATCATCGTTATATAGACACTACTATTAAACTCTCAATAGCACAGCAAAGAGCCAAAATTGCTTTAAGTACCAAAGCAGTTGTTAAAGTCCGGAAAGAAAGAGGGACAGAAGGTGAAAGAGGTGACCTCATCCTGGTCACACAACCCACTGTTTACCTCTATCATCACTACCACCCACAAAACAGCTGTTTAAAGATCTCCACAGCATTACAGGAATTCTCCTTACAACGGAATAGGAATCCTAAATCCAAATTAGCAAATAGTGACCTGTAGTAATTAACCATTTTAATTGAAATATGACCAACTTCTATCAGAAAGATTAAAACTAAAAGGAAATACCTGTTCAAACATATAAAAGTACAGCAAACAGTGAGACTTTAAATATGGATAAAACAAAAATCTAAGAAAATGAGAATAGAACGCTAACAAAGTATGTAAATATTCCAAAAACCTATAATAAAATCAGATACTAAGGTGTATAATCAAGTAACCCCAGCACAGCTGCCATGTTCTTTTATTTTTATTATTATTATTGAGATGGGGAGGGGAGGGGGTTCCTCACTACTGTGCCCAAGATGGTCTCGACCTTCTGTGCTCAAGCAATTCTGAGTAGCTGGGACTATACAGGAATGTGCCTTCTATGCCAGTAACTGATATGTAGTTATGTTTTGCATCCCCAAGATTACTTTTCTCTATGCTTATCAGACATAACAAAACCATACATGTTTATCCCCAACATCTACCATTATACCGTATTTATAATTTACAATGCAGATACTAGTATTTACGTTGTTGACCTCTAAATTATTTAATGAAAATCGCTTATTCTCTTCCTTCATTATAAACTTCATGAGAACAGGGATTTTTGTTTTGTTCACTGATATAATCCCAGTATGAAAACAATGTCTGGCATGTAGCATTTGCTTAGTATTTACTAAATTACTAGATTTTCAATGACAGCTATAGTATCAGTCATCAAAAAGCTATCAACAGATACTACAGATTGAGGATCCCTTATCCAAAATGCTTGGGACCATGTTTCTGATTTTGAAACATTTAAGATTTTTTAATTAGAGATGCTTGATCTATAGTGTAGTCATCATTCTCCAAATGAAGACTGCTATAATAGGTTTAGTTTTACTCCTTGTTACCCTTGAATTAAGATGACTTTAGTCCTTTACAAAGTTATTAATTTATGTAAACCATCTGACATAGTTTCTGAATTCATAGCTTAATAATTAGTGCTCCTGCCTTGATTCCCCTTTTCAATATTATACATTGAATCTACACATATTACAGAGCCATTGATCATCTTTTTTTTTCTTTTCTTTTTTTGAGACAAGGTGTCACTGTACAGCCCAGGCTGGCTTTGAACTCTAAATCCTCCTGTCTCAGCTTCCAGAATGTTGGATTACATGTGTACACTGCTGCACCCAGTCAATGATTATCTTTCAAATCAAGTACAAGACAGATCACAAGATTCATACTCAAAGACAAAGAAAGAGGAAATATTATAGAGAACTACCATTTATGTAGGTGAGAAGACAAGAAGCCACTGAATTCACTACCATAAATTAAGAGTGACATCAGGAAGGCACAGCTGGTCTCTTTATAAAGTTGAAAACTGCAACTAAAGTAATTTCTACAACTAGCTTGTCATTTTCTTGGAGGGACATTTGTGACCTGACCTCTGTTTTGCTGCCTAAACAAATACATTAATTTAAGGAAAAAGCTTGATGATGCAGGCCGAAGGTAAGCTTCCACATTCCATACTTTATCACACAATTTTCATTATTTTGTGTTTTAAAAGCCTACATTATAAACCCAAAAAGGCTTTGTTTATAGCTGGGAGTGCTGAGCACATACCAAGCAATCAATATTTCCTAAATACATATTGCCTGAATCTGCAGATTTCAAGTGTCTCACTCACCAATTTTGCATTTGTTGCAGGATATGATCCACACAAGCTAATACAAATATATCCACTTAAAGTACAGAGGATCAGAAAACCCATGAATCAGTGGCCTTAACTGTAGCACCTTTATGGTATGCATTAATGAACTGAGGTAAGAAGTTTCGAAGTGTTCCTACATAATCAAGTACTGAAGTGTTCAATGTGTCTTTCTAAACTTGATTCCCCAGTATCTCAAATAATCCACAATACTAGATCCTAAATATTGAGAAATCATTGTGATACAAACATATCTGAATCACTCATAACTGGAGAAGATTTAAAAAATAAGATGAACGCCAAAAGGTACTAAAATCAGTCAATAGTTTGCCCCAACTAAACTGCAAACAGGATACCCTTCAAAGTTTAAAAAACAAAAAAACAAAAAACCCTCCCGCTCACTCAAAGTCAGTTATGACACTTTTCTGAAACAAATAAATAAAAATAAATTTTGTCAGTTTCTCTGAAGTATCACTTAAAGGTTAGCATACAATAGTCACTAAAAATCAGCACATAAAAACAATTTAAGGAAAAATGTCTGATATCAACACTGAACAGCTTCATTTCAAAACAGGAAATCATCTTAACTTTAAAGTCATAAAATGTACCATTTCTGAAGAAAATTTTTAAGAAGGGAAAGAAATGCATTCTTATTGAGTATGACAAATATAACTCAGCATAATTTGACTAAAAGACCAACCCATCCCTCACATAGAGAATTATCTGATAAATCTTAAAACCTTGTAAACTTAGAAGCTCATTCAGAAACCAACTGATTTCTGATCATTTTATTAAGAACCTCATTCAGAAATGAATTGATTTATTAACTGATAATTACCAATATTAATTAAGTATAACCCTTCAGTTTAATTAGTTTCTGGGCTTTTTTTTTTTTTTTTTTTTGGTGGTACTGAGGTTTGAACCCAGGGCTTTACTCTTACTAAGCAAGCACTCTATCATTTGAGACACTCCACTAGCTTACGGGCCCTTCTTTTTTGAGGTTCTAAACAATCCTTATATAAAGTCAAACAAGCTTTGTCATCTAGTTTCCTAGTCTCAACACATTAAAAATTGGAAATTAAGGAAAAAAAAAAAACCTACGCTAGAAACACTAACTTCTAGAGTCCAGAATGCCATTTTTGCACTGAAACTATCACAACTTCTTGAACAAATAAATGATTGCAAAACACATGCACGAAGAATAAAAGATGAACTGGGAACATTTTGTCACATTAGAAAGCAAGGAAGACCACTAAGTTCAGGATTCAGGAGCCAATGTAAAGATGCTTCTACAGGCCAAAATTAGGAAAATGTGTGCATCAAAGGAAAAATAAGGGGATGAAGGAATGGTTCAAGTGGTAGAGCCCCTGCCTAGCAAGTGTAAGGCTCTGAGTTCAAACTCTAGCACCACCAAAAAAAGAAAAATAAAGCCAGGCACTGGTGGCTCACGCCTGTAATCCTAGCTACTTGGAAGACTGAGAAGGGGAGGAACAAGGCTGAAGACCAGCCGGGCAAATCATTAAGGAGACCTCATCTCCAAAATAACCAGGGCAAAATGGACTGGAAGTGTGGCTCAAGTGGTAGAGTGCCTGCTTTGCGAGCACCTGCTTTCCAAGCACGAAACCCAGAATTCAAATCTCAGCCCCACCAAAAAAGAAAAATAAGGACTGGGCACAGTGACTTACAACTGTAGTCCCAGCTACTCAGGAGGCAGAGATTAGTAGACTCAACATTAGAGGTTAGGGCTGGAGGTATGGCTCAAGTCGTAGAGTGCCTGCTTTGCAAGTGTGAAGCTCTATGTTCAAACACCAGTTCCACAAAAAAAAAAACACTAGAGGTCAGCCTGGGCAAAAAGTTAGTGAAACCCATTCTCAATGAATAAGCCAGGCATGGTGGTAAACACCTGTGGTCCCAGGGCTCGGGAGGCTGAAGTAGGAGAATTGTGGCCTGAGACCAGCCCACACAAAGACTAGAGACCATTGAATAATAAAATAAAAATAAATAAAAAAAAAAACAAAGTTAACAAGCAATGGGATTTTATAATGTTAAAACAAGTCTATCTAGGGGATAAGATAATTCAAATCTAGGCTAGTCCATTTCCAAATTGTATTTCTTTGGACAAATTATCTTCTGAGTAAAGTCTCAGAGTGAACATCTTACAAAATATTTAACAAAACTTACATTGTGGGGCTGTTATCAATACTGTATTAGTTATATATATATATATATTCAACATATTATGCACATAATACACATCAGTTATCAGTTCTGCTATTGTTATTATTGTTGCTTTAACATTACATTTCAACAATTCAGTTATAAATGTGATATTTCATACAGAAGAGTAAAAAAGGGATTTCTGATCGTAACCATGACAGAACAGTGGAGAAAAGACTTTCCCCCTCATAGCATAGAACCATAAAGCTGTACAGAATATGTGAAGCAATCAGTCCAATTTATCTAATTAGCAGCAAAGGGGAAATCACACAGCCACCACAATAGATGGTGATAAGCGAGTTCCTCAGTCTGTAGCACTTCGTGAAGGAAGTCTACGAAACGCACATAAACACCATCATACCTACTTGGGAAAGTCAGAACAAATTTCCCCTGAACAATGCAGAATTGTCTCTTCTGGGCGATTTTATTCAACATTGTGTTGGAGGTACAAGCTAGTGAGATATATAACCAAAATAAATAAATACATATGTAAATACATAAAAAGGAAATTAATTCTAAAATAAATATATCTGTGATCTTTGAAAGAAAGAAAGAAAAAAAAAGACTGGAGACCATACCTAAAAAAATAGTGAAAGGGCAGAGAGATGGTGTGTTTAAGTGAAGTGGCAGAGCACCTACCTAGCAAGCATGAAGCCCTGATTTCAAAACTCCAGTACTACCAAAGAAAATGAAGTGTGGCAGACTGAAATAGAGTAAATACATAAAAATCCTTGAGTTTCATTTTAAAGGCTATACAGAAGACAAAGAAACAAGTTAGATAGCATCAAAGACTACATATAAAATCAACACTTGTGTTAAACTCTATAGAACAAAAGATAGTTTAACAACTACAAAGGAAAAAAAGGAAAGTGAATACACAATTAAGAGACTAAGGACATACAGCAACCAAATGTAATGTATACATTTTGCTTAACTTTTAGGCAAACCACTATAAAATGACATTTAAGAGACAATTACAGATATCTGATGCCAAAACTTAGTACCCAATTTTAGGTATGATAATGAAGAGTCCTTATGTTTTAAGAGATATAAACTCAAATGAGATTTTAAAACAAGAAAGAGCGGAACAAGTAAGAACACTGACACTGTGACAAACAAGGGAGACCATTATAACTGTCTAGCTAACTGTCTCAGATGAGTCTTTATTGTATGGCATACAAATAGCCATACAATACAATAGCTTTTGAAGGTACCACTATATTTCAGCAAGAATCATGCCAAATGTTCACAGTAATCATCATCAGTCATCGTATATAAATTGTTTTATATATATATATATATATATACACATACAGAGAGAGAGAGAGAGAGAGAGAGAGAGAGAGAGAGAGAGAGAGAGAGAGCTTAAAATGACCAGATGTCAAAATAACAATACAGTGCATGGAAGTTTATATTTATATTTGCTAAGGAAAAGTTGTTGAGATATCTTAAGTGGAAAAAGACATAGTTGATTTTACTGCCTAGCTATATTTTCTTTACCCAACGCTTCCTCACACCAGCTCACCATACCTTATTCAAAGATAATTCTTGACGTTTAAATATAGAAACAAAATAGCAAAAACTATGATCTTGAATGCCTTCCCACTGACAGCAGATACTTCAAATTAATTTACATTCATGGTCTAAATATCATGCAGTTTCAAAATTATTAGAGAACCATAAAAATGTTTGCTAAATCAAAATGATACAGCTCAAACTTTCCCGTGGACCTTACTTAAAATTCGATATATACCTGTTGTTATGGGATGAACTGTGTCCCTTCCCCAAAAGTTCATATGATGAATGTGACCCTATTTTAAGGTAAGATCCTTAAAAAGCTAATTAGTTAAAATGAGGACATACGGGTGGACTGCAATCTAATACAACTGGTGTCCCTATAAAAAGAGGTGATTTGAACACAGAGACACCAGAGATGCGTATGTACAGAGAACAGACCATGTAAGGACAGCTGTCTGCCAGCCAGTGAGGGAGGCTTCAGAACAAGGTACAACTGCCCACACCTTGATCTTGGACCTCCAGGCTCCAGACAATGAGAAAATACATAAATTGCTGTTGTTTAAGCCACCCAGTTTATGGTAAAATTTGATATGGCAGCCATGGCAAACTAAGACATGTGTAAAAAAATTTAGGAAATAACATAAAATGAAATAGTTGTGTTGCTTGGTGGAAAAGCAAGCTTTCAAGTTTTTCGTTAAAGGTGTGTTCCCTATTTCTTTAATTAAAAAATATATATGATTAGGCATCTTCCCTCCCACAGTTTAGCTCTAAACCATTAAGTGGAGTAGAGTAATACAGGTTTGTAAAGAGATTATTCTGGCAAAAAAGCAGCCAAGCGTGGGGTGCCAAAGAGCAGGTGTCAACACCTAGGTGATGAGAAGGCACCTGACATACCATGCTGAAGCCCAAATAGGATTAGGACAGCTACACAAAGCAAGGGAGCAGCCCAGCACAGAGTAAGAACTTGAGCAGGAGAGGAATCAGGACCAGAGGGTGATTATATATGGGGGGGGGGGGGTGATTATATATGGGGGGGAGGAGGTGTAGAATAAATAAATATGCTAAGCAAAATGAAAGCCAGGTTTCTCACAGTTGGAGAAAGTAGTTACAAATATGTAAAGACAGAAAACAAAAATGAACCTATGCTGCTATAAAAATACAAATATGAATGTATCTCCAGGAACTTGTATTTCCTAGCTTTAGCTACTGTGAGAGAACTCCAATAGCAATGAGCACAACTAGTGACAGAACCAGGCTTCTAAATATCATTCTCCTCAAAAAGTACTAGGATTCTTTGGAAAAATGGCTGATTCCATGGCTGGAGCGGGGGAACACAAGATGATTTTGAATCACCTCACTGAGCTAGAAAGCAAGAAAATTCTCAGGGAAAACAGAATCTAGTTTGAATGGGCACCTACTGGCCAAAAAGGGGCCAATTTGAACGTCAAAATAAACAGTAATGGATTATAATCCATTGACTAAAAAAATAGAAAACCAGAGTTCATACAGATATAAATAAACCAACAAATTAAAGGTCTGATAAACAGAATATTTATAGTTCCAAAGCCCCTCCAACAAAACATTTGTTACTACAAATGAAAAAAAAGTAATCTTATAGTGAAAAAACCTGAATTTAAAAATCAAAATAGACACCAGTAATAGAAGTAAAAACTGTGTGCCACTTGTTAAGAAGAAATGACACAAACACAGTTTCTATTTTGTAGCATTCTGCCCAAGATGAGTAATTTGAATCTCTCAGGAGTAAAATTCAAATTTAGGGACATTCTATAAAACAACTGGCCCATATGCTCCACAAGATCATGAAATCCACAAAAAGACCAAGGAATTGTAACATATTGACCGAGATTAAAAAGACATGACAACTAACTACTATGTAATTCTGAACTGGATCCCTTTGCTAAAAAAGAGGTTACATTAGACAGTTACTGAAACTAGAACAGGTCTGAGGATTGGACAGATAGTTGCAATGTATCAATATTTATTTCCACATCTTGTTGGTTGTAATATGGTTAAGTAGGAAAACATTCTTGTTCACAGGAAATGAACACTAAAATGTTACAAGGTGACAGGGCATCAGTCCAACAACTGAATTGTCAAATTGTTATAAGAGCAAAAGACAGTCTCCCTCACCACCTCTTAGAGTAGGCAAAGTCTGCAAATATGTATCTATACAGGCTAGGCCCGCCAATAAAATAAATGAAACAAGTTGAGTATAAACAAGCTGAGGTCACTTACCTGACACACCATTTAGTGTATATAATGTAAATCATTTCATTTTTCAACAGAAACCAAAGACCCAGACTTTCAAGTGAAATTTCCCAAGTTTTAAAACACTCTGAAGGGCCAAATAAAACAATAGCAAAGTTTCAACCACAGCTCCACCTGGCCCAAAGGTGTGTTTCTCAAACAGGCCTAGGAATGAATGTGGAGCCACATGATACCCACATGGAACATATTCTTGGAGCCAGTTTTATCACAATGGTTTGCCCTGGAATTTTCTGGAAGAGGGGATAGTTCCATATTTTTAAAGTGCTAAATTATGTTAAATTATGGAATATAATGTAAAGCTCATAAAATTTTTTAAATATGGTATTTGAAAATAATGTCAAACTTACAGAAAAGCTGTAAGAACAAGAACAGTACAGAAAAATACAAATAGGTTTTATCAAATTCATCTACCGTAAACGTCATCCATTTGCTTTATCTGGATACTTGGAATATGTATATACTTGCATACGTGTACTTATAAAACAAATACACGGTTTGTTTTTCCTGACTCATTTGAGAGTAAGTTACAATGCATCATTGTCCTTTCTCCCAAACAACTTCAGTGTATATTCTTAAGAATAAAAATACACAATTTCAGGATAGCTAATCAACCTTAGTAAATTAAACATTGATACAATACTTCACCACATTCAATTTTGCCAAGTGAACCAATAATTTCTTTCTTTTTTTTTGCAATACTAGGGACTGAACTCAGGGTCTCGCTCTATTGCTTGAGCCACACCTCGGTCATTTTGATTTTAGTTTGTGTTTCAGATACAGCCTTGTGCTTTTGTCCTGGCCAGCCTCAGGCCATGATCCTCCTTCCTCCACCTCCCAAGTAGCAGGGTTTATAGGCATGTGCTACTAATATTGTATTTTCCCCTCTAAATACATGATCCAGTCTAGAATCAGGTAATGATTTAGTTGTATGTCCCTTTAGTCTTTCTTTAATCTTGAATGCTTCCACAGCCTTTGTCTTTATACAATTAATTTTTTTTTTAATGTACAATTCCCCCACCTTTTAAAATAACAGGATGACCGGGCATCAGTGGCTCACACCTGTAATCCCAGCTACCTGGGAAGCTAAGATGGTGAGGATAGAGGCCAGCCAAGACAAAAACAGTTCTTGAGACCCCATCTCCAAAACAACCAGAGCAAAATGGACTGGAGGTTTTGTTCAAGCAGTAGAGCCACCAGCTGTGCAAGCATAAAGCCCTGAGTTTAGATCCTCATTGCTAAAATAAGTAAATAAAATAATAAGATGGTCCTCACCTGGAGTTCAAAGTTTCCCTATGATTAGATTTTGGCTATGTATTAATGGCTGGAAAACAACATAAGTGTCATGTCCTTCTCAAGGTATCATATCCAGAGGCACATAATGTCCATTGGTGATATTTATTTTGGTCATGCACTCAATGTGTTGTCTGATTTCATCACTACATAGTTTTTATTTTTTCCCTTTGCAACTAATAAGCAAAAAATGGGGAAAAATTTAAGACCTTGCAGATATTCTGCTCCTCAACAAATACTCTCCTAGATCAGCATCTACTGATGACTCCTGTCTGAACCAATTCTTACTATGGTTGTAAAATAATTGTATGAATTATTCATATAAATAAATCATGTAAATTTTAGTTGCACAGGCTTCAACTTTAGGCTAGATCCCTCCCAGATCCCTTAGGTGTAAGTACTCAGTCTCCACTTTAGGAACACTATACTTAATGAAATACAAGAACAGAATGATCAGGGGCCGCCTCCAGGAAAACAAACAAAATATATATACACATCTGAGTCAGGTCTTACAGACTGGATAAATTCCAAATAGCTAATAAGGAAGTGGGGAACCAGTCAAGACACAGACAAGAAAACTCCATTAAGACTCCATTAAGAAAACTGAGTAACATGGTAAATCCTCTTTTAAATCAAAAAGGATATCATGCCCTCAAAGTAAGTATCATACTCTATCTTATCAGTTTGTCAAACATTATAACACACTGAGTTTGCCTGAATTACACTGCTTCTAGAACTATAGATATATATTTTGCTGCTACTGGTATTAACCATATTCTGTTCAATATTTAAATCTTTAAAACTTTTCAAAGACACCATATAATTTGTTATGATTTTTGCTATCTCATGTGTTCATCCAAACTTTCATATATATGTCAACATTCCCACCTACTCTTCTCAAAGATAGTTATTAGCCACTAAAAGTTTCCTTCATCAAACTGTGACCCACAGAAAGAAATTTTAAACTACAATCTAAGCAAATGGAAATTAAGTTTCATGAAGCATTATCATGTGAAACACTAGTATTTTATATTCTTTCTTCCTTTTCTCCTCCTCCTTAGCTCTTTTTAATGGTGGTCTTGACCATTAATAAACTGATTTCAAAATCCATTAATAGGTCGTGCACATAACGTACACTTGAAAACACTACCCTATAACATGGCGCTCATTGTTCTTTATCAGATTACCAATAAGGTCAGGAAAATATTCACTCATTTCAGATGAAATTTTAAAAATGAGAACAATATAATTAATTTTTAAAATAACTTTAACATTTTTATTCTGAAATCGTATTATAATTATACAATAATTTGGTCTTCAAATGCCATTTCCTTTATAAAAATGAAAGTGAAGGTTAAGTTAACAACTACACATTAGTCCCTTAATGTTTTTACTAGAACATGAAATCTCCACTATGATTTCAGAGACACAGAGTTTCAGCCTTTAACACAATTTATAATTTGAAAAATTATAAGGGAAATAAGGTTATGATAATTTAAAGATTTGTAAAAATTACTTCTACCTTATAACTACTAAAAAAAAAAAATTCCGTGGTAAGTGTCCTAAGAGTGCTCCATTGAGTGTTCAAGGGCAAATATCTTGGGGTGGTGAAGAAGGGAAACAGATGAGGAAGATGTTTTGTTGTTGGAAGGTACTGGGGTTTGAACTCAGGTTTTTGTGCTAACCAGACAGCACTCTACCACTTGAGTTATGCCTCAGCCCAGAAAGAATTTTTAGAAAGGGAACAACACTTGAGTTGGGCCTTGAAGGATACTGAGAATAGTCACAAGGATGAAAAGATGCAAAGTGCCAATCAAATTTAGGTAATTAGAATTAGGTCATTTTGGCCAAAACATAGCAGAACTAGTTGACAAAGACAGCTGGAGGCATAGCTCAAGTGGCAGAGTACCTGCCTAGTGAGCAGAAGGCCAAGAGTTCAAACCCTAGGACCACAGAGAAACAGAGAACTGGATGTGTGGTTCAAGCAGTACACTGCCCTGTGTTCAAACCCCAGTTCAACCAATAAATAAATAATAAAAAGTTAAAAGAGGATTTGAGAATAAGGCAAGGGTGTCTGAATTTATTTCATCAGGCAATGAAGCATGATCTAAGAGAGTGAATGGAACAATCTAAGCACAGCTTTAGGAAGATTAATCTGAGGATCTTGTACAAAATAAACAGGACAGGTGGAGATTCTTGAGGCTATGTAATAATACAGGCTTGAAATTATAAGTATTTGAACTATGGTGGTATAAAAGGAAAGAAAGGGATGAAAAAGAGGTAACAAGAATTGACAAGTCTTAGAAGAGATTTTAATGTAGTAGGCAAAAATGACAAGGAATCACACATGGTTCTGAGATGGCTTCAAGTGGTTCTGAGATAGCTTTAAGGCTGAGTGAAACAGTATTTCTGGTAAAACAAAGGTAACAGCAATATACTTTCAATGTGATATTTATGAAATAGTCAATCTAACATCCCTCTCTATGACTTAAAAAACCACCACATACAGCCTTAATTGTTATTAAGTATCTCATAAAGTGCATATAACAGTGTTTTCCTCATTTGAACAGTCAATGACAAAGGGCACAATATGAATTTTACATTTTTCACTTTACAAAATGAATGACCTTTTCATAAGCAGAAAAGTTGAAGGCTTTATCAAAAGAATGATTCTACAAAAGCTGATTACTGAAGGGAATCCTATAGTCAATCATTTTGTAAAGGAAAAGATGATTTAAACAGGAAAGAGTTTAGGCTGGTGGAGTGGCTCAAAAGGTAGAGAGCCTGCATGGCAAGTGTGAGGCCCTGAGTTCAATCCCTACTATCATGCAAAAAAAAAAAGGTCAAAAGAAGGATATGCTCAGATTCAGGTATGTTAAATTTTTATTTTATTTTTTAGTGGTACTAGAGTTTGAACTCAGAGCCTTGCACTTGCTAGACAGGCATTCTACTACTCGAGCCACATTCCCAGCCCTCAAAAAGCTTTATTCAAAAAAAAAGGCAAAAACTGCATATTCTCTGAACCTCAGTGCTGTCTATAAAGAGACAATAATTTATTTCCAAAGATTAGTGTGTAGCTTAAATGAGATAAAAGCTCTTTTTAAACTACAAAGCAATATACAAAATTAAGGTCCTATAATAGTTTAAGACAGCAAGAACTACAAAACAAGACATAATACACAAACATATAAATATGCCATAGATATGGGAATCATTCTACAATGAGATAATAGTTGCTGAAGGAGATTATTTTCTTAAACTTTTACAAGGTCTCATGATACATCTATTTTAAAATCAAAATGTATTTCTCAAATTTCCTTTAAATAAATATTGAAGTTTTAAATATTATAGAAATGAAGCCCCATAATTATTTTTGTATATGTAAATCAAACATAAACATAATACAGAAAAAGACCTTATAATATTCTTCCTTGGAATTTGGACTACCAAATCCTTTATTTATTTTAAAAAGGTAGGTTCTATGGATACAGATCTAGCAATCTCCCAATGTTCCCTCTCAGAAATCACTTGCTTGATACATAGCACACCTCTCTAAACCATGCTTCCTCCTTTTGGTATTATGCTTAATAATAAACATCTCTAGACACCTATATTTAAAACCAGGCAGTGAGCTCCTAAAGGGCAAGAAGCATGTCTTTCACTTGTCCCTTCCTTGAGGACAACCAAGCATAACACTTCCACATACAGTGTGTTAACACACATTGCAAGGTATCCTGGCTAACTCATGTTATTGATGTTGTATTAACATTTAAGAGTTACTACTCTTGTCTAGTATGTGCAAGGCCCTGGGTTCAATCTCCAGCACCACAAAAAAAAAAGTTACTACCCATACCATATTATATAACTTAAGGCTATCTTGAGCCCTTTGAGGCAACCATTAAGAAATGAGAAGTTGTTTAAGAAAAATGAAGCCCAAATAATGTTATTACATGAGAACTATTTCATCTGAATAAATATTTAAAGAATGCTTTAGACTAGACATAGTGACACATGCCAGTAGTCCCAGCAACTGTAGAGGCTGAAGCAGAAAGATGGCTCGAGTCTGAGAGTTCTAGATAAACCAGGGCAACAGAGCAAGACCCTGTCTCAAAAAAAAAAAAAAAAAGACCTAATTAATTAATTAATTAAAAATAAAAAACAGGCTGGGTGCCAGTGACTCACACCTGAAATCATAGCTAGTCCAGATGCAGAGATCAGGAAGATCATGGTTCAAAACCAGTCCAGGCCAATAGTTCACAAGACCCCTGTCTCGAAAAAAACACAACACCAAAAAGGATTGGCAAAATGGCTCATGTGGTAGAGCTCCTAACAAGCATGAAGCCCTGAGTTCAAACCCCAGTACTGTGAAAAAAACAAGCAAGTAAATCAAAATAACAATCATACACTACATCATTCCTTTAAGAAAACAAGGCTATACGTGTGATGCAAAATTACAGTTTTTTTTTCCTTTTTCTTTTATTATTCATATGTGCATACAAGGCTTGGTTCATTTCTCCCCCTTGCCCCCACCCCCTCCCTTACCACCCACTCCGCCCCCTAAAATTATAGTTTTTATATTGTAATATTTAAAAGATTGCTTTCCTCAAATATTTCATAAATTGAAGCATACTATTACTACTTGTTCATACTTTATATCCTGCACCCAAAATACTGTTTCTTACAGATACTAGCCCTGCAGATTCTTTTATTTGTGATTTCTCTTGGGGAGAAAGAAAAGGGGTCTGAATTCTCTTTTGTTTTTTAACTTTTGAGGCAGTAAAAATTAAAGCTATCATGGCTAAGTTTATGTTTCTTTTAAAGTACAAACACTAACCTCTAGGCTAATTCCAAAGTTAAGGTCTTACAACTAAAACTTTTATTATTAAAAAGAGATGATAAAAAACTAAGCAGGAAGTATACCCAATGCCTGCCTTATAAAAAGCTGTGCTGATAGTTTCCCATTTTTGCACATAGACCTGAAATTTAAAATATATACTATGTAGGTGTATGTGCCTGCGCCTATGTTGTAATTTGGAGGCAACACACCAAAATAATTTGGGGTAGGCTTAAAAAAATACATTGTTTCTAAAGTGCTGCCTTTTTTAATTACTCTAATTTATGTACTAAAAGATATTACACCTAAGGGAAATTCCAGAGTACAAGCACCTGCCAGGCGAGTTGCCTGAAATTCATCAGCTGCAGAGATTAAAAAAAAAAAAAAAATCTTTTGGTTGCTTTTATTTAAACAAAAGTAATACAAGAAGCATATCATATAACTTCAATGTGGCATTTATAAAATGGCCAATTACCTAACAAAAACCACTACATAAAGTCATAACTGCTATTAGGTATCTTTCAAAATGTATATGATAGTGTTTTCCTTATCTAAATACTGCAACTAAGAGCCCAATTTGAATTTTAAGTTTTTCCACTTTACAAGATGATTCATCATAGGATTTCCTTAAATAATCAGCTCTTCTAGAATCAGTCTGCCCATAAAGCTCAACTTTTCTACTTATAAAAATGTAGTTTTCTCAGTTTTTCAAGAGCCCATTAGTATGTAAAAGGAGATACACATACACTTCCCTGAGAATAAATAAATGCTTTCAATACTTGTTACCCCAGAAGAACTTCACATGCTTTGAATTCTTGTTCAGTTAAAAAAAAGTTTTTAAACATAGAGTACAAGTGCTTGCCTTTATATTAATGGCTCTCTTGATGATAAAATAAAGATCAACGTAACTCTAAGCTCCAGACTAATGAACTGCAGAGAACAGAAACAAGAAATTTGGCAAGAGCTGAGCAAAGAGCTCTGCTTAAAGGCTACCAGTAAAATATATGAGCCACCCTTCCCCCACTTCAACCCTTTAAGGTTTCAATTAAGATGGGGCCTAGTTTTACTCTTACAAGGGGACAGAAAGAGAAAGCAGAGCTCCTGCTGAAAAGTATCTTCATCAGGAGCAGTCCAGAACAGGCCAGGAACCATTTCCTCCCCTCTGCTGACACAGGTTCCTCTCCTTAGAGACAGTCATATCTCCCCTGTTCCTGACCAACACCAAATCTAAAAGAAGGAGTCTTGATCTCATCACATACCACCCAAAAGATGGCATCAAATGATTTTTATTTAAAAAAAAAAATCCAACACTGGGGTTACAAAAGATGGTATCAAATTAATTTTTAAAATCCAACCTGAGGGGCAGCTATAACATTCTATAAAAATGGGATTTGTTCCCCAACTGTAGTTTATTTTCATTCTTCATTCTCTTTTAGATTGGTTAAGAAGGGATAAAGCTAACAAGACATACACATTGTTTCAAAATAAAGTCAGGTGTTCCAATCCAGGAGAAAGGCTCTCAAAACACTCAGTGAAGATTCCAGGAGCCCTCCAGAAGTCATCAGAACCATCAGTAAAGAAGTATAAATGAGCTGAAATCTCATTCCTACGGACTGAGGAGCCAACCCAATTCAGAGATTATCATAGCCCCAAGACACCCTCTAAAAGACACCCAATTTTTGCCCTGGTATTCACTTTAGTGGACATACAGGCTGTCTTTCAGTACAACATGAGCTAGTGAATGAACTGAGGCATGAGGCTAAAAAGAACCAATGAAAAATTAATGACTTTCTAAAAGGGGCCCAAGCACCAAACAACTTCACTATGAAAGGAATTATAAGACATCAAAGGTGAGATAATGGACAACTGGTGCCTTTGGGGAAGAAAGAGTAACACTGTGTTGCCTCCTATTTTAGGATTGCCATTCTCAAAGTAGTCTAATAGCAATTTTTTTCTTCCCAAGAAAGTTGGTACCAAAATTAAGGGTCTTACTATTTAATATACCTAATGAGCCTAATGCTCTTCTACTTACTTTATTTTAGATTTTAAAAATCCATCTAATTCCAACCTTGTGTAGATGGATTAAAATACAGCCTACTGTCCACTGATCTATGAACATTAACCAACTAAGGCTTTATGATCAAGAAATGCAAAAGAAAGACATCTGAGGACAAGCTACCTCCACACAAAATACTCAAAATGCAAATCCCGCAGCAGGTATCACATAAATGCAGTATCTTCCACAGCAGAAAGTGTTTCTCAAACCATTACAACAGTTGAGCTCAATCTTCACAGTAACCAGATTCCAATGGCCTCAAAGAATAGTAATTCCAGACACAGGATACAGGGCACTGACTGTCAGCCTGGAGTTCTGATTCCCCTGGCCAGTCACAAAATTTACTACCTTTACTCGGGTAAAAGTGAACATTGAAAGGGCACTTCAGCCTACTTAATAACCTCTTTCTTCCCTTGTCTCCATCCCACAAAGACAACATATTCCAAAAATGGAGAATCCTTTCTTTCTCGACAGAGGCCCCCTTTCCTATGGATTCACTGAGCAGGATAACTTCTCCCCAGCATGCACGCAGAGCCAGAAAACACTTCTGCTTTCACTCTTAAAGAGGGTCCCCCAACTTAGATGCACCTCTTCCTTTCCTGTATAAGGCAAATGATGCCTGAGTGCTCTGGCCTCCCCACCACTGCAAAATATTCAGAAAAGTGGAGGCAGTGAAGCTAAACTGTCAGTTACAGAAGGACAACTAAAAGAAATCTCCAAGTTTAAAATGAAGACTGGGTGTAGGGGTTAACGGCCCCCTTCCATAAGAGGGACTGGGGGCTCCTACCCTAAATGGGCGCCTCTGCGGGGGTTAGGGCTGACCCAATCCTGCAAGAGAGCTCGGTATGGAAAGGGGGAAAGCTGTATCCTGAAGAGGATTTGAAGAGGGGGTGTCCAACCCCAAAGGGAGGTCCGTGGGCGGGAGCCATAAGTGTATGGGGAGGGGTGTGCCAGCTACTAGGGGTCTCTGAGAGGGACGGGGGTCCGCACTTCGGGAGGAGGGCCCCGCACTGAAGGGAGCTCTGGGAAAAAAGGAGGGTCTGGCACCAGGAAGGCTAGGCATGGGGGAGGGGCTCTCAGTCCCCCGGAGTCGGTGGACGACGGCAGCCTCGCGGGGACCATGTGCAGTGGAACTGCTGCCACCCCGAGGGGCAGGGTGGAGAGCAGGGCCCGGAGTGTGTGGAGGGAACAAAGCTCGCACCCCGCGCACAAGAGCAAGACTCCCCAGCCGTACTCACCGAGGCTGCCGGCGAAACCGTCCATCTTGCGGGGAAAGCGCCGGGCTCGGGGCTCAGCGGGGCGGGCACTTCATTCAGCAGACAGAGTGGCCGCCGCCGATCCTAACCACTCGCTCTCTTACGTCTTCCGGAGCGGCTCCCAGCCTCGGCCTCCGTCGTTTGTTCGTCCGTCCGTCCGTCCGCTCCGGGTCGGTCGGTCGGTCAGTCAGCTGCAGCCGTCCGGGCCACTTCCCCGTCAGATTGAGAAGCTGTACCGCTCCGACGCCTGCCCGGCCTCCCTCCCAGGCAGCAGCAGCCGCGAGCGCCGCGCCCCGCCCCCGCGCCCGCGCGCCGTGATAGCCCCGCCCCCGCGCACGCCGTCACGCTTTCCGACTCCGCCTCCCACGTGACTGCACGAGGGCGGAGCTTGCCGGCCCCTCCCCTCACCTTGCTGGGCCTCCGCGTCTGCCCGCCTAGTATTGGGTTAGTGGGTGCGCTTGCGTGGTGGGCCTCCTAAGGGCCTGGGACCTCGGTCTTGAAGCTGTTATCCAAACGAGTGCAGATCACGGGGGGCCTACAGCTTGGGATGCTAGGTGCATCGAGGGATTCTCTCCCGTCGCAGCTCCTCGGAAGCCCGCGGAGCCCAAGTCTGGAGTCCCCCATAGGGAGATGGTCAGTTCGTATATCCTACAAGTACCCCAAAAGAAGCAGCCAACTGAGAGGGATTCATGATTACTGGGGTTTCCCTTTCCCCTAATTGGGTGAAGAATAAATAGGAACGAAGCTTGACCGGTTTGAGGCACCACTGCCACAGCCGCATGCAGGTCTCAGGACAGATCACAAGCAAGGAATTTTAGTGCTGAAAAATACCCGAGTTCATTTTACCCAACTCTTCCTATGAAGAACACTTAGTCTGACAAAGAACATGACTTGCCCAAGGTCATGGAGTCTGATGGAAGTAGAGCTAAAACCCAGGCTTCCTTACTCACCTTCGTTGTTCTTTCTATCAGGGGTGCAAAGTAACTTGTAGATGGTATATCATAGAATTGTCTACCAGGAAACTATAATAAGAGTTATTTCAAATAAAAAGAGCGTGAATTCTAGATTCAACTCCATGAAGTCACCTAACTTATTTAGGCCTCACTTTATTCATTTGTAAATTCCAGAGCTAGACTTGTAGCCAAAACATGTAAGTGCATAGGGTCTTCATCTTCCTCCTCACTCCCCTTTCTCCTTCCCAAGACCTTTCTATAGTTTGTCAAATCCTTTCTGGGACTTGGTTGTGCAGATTAG
This sequence comes from Castor canadensis, assembly GCF_047511655.1. NCBI lineage: Eukaryota > Metazoa > Chordata > Mammalia > Rodentia > Castoridae > Castor > Castor canadensis. The sequence goes on along the minus strand of NC_133397.1, from coordinate 36,266,714 downwards.
AGTAATAATTGAAGAAGAAAACTGCAAAGTGCTCCGGGACTAAATTGACTGGTACAGTAATAAAGAGCTGAGCTGGGGGAGAATAGGAGTGTCAGGAGAAAGGGACAAACTAAAGCAGGGAGATGAGAAACATAAGGCAGCAACTGTCATGATGAAAGAGACTTAGAGGAATTGAGTGGTTGAAAGGATTAGCAAACATTCTTGCAGTCTACATCTCCCTTTTGGTGCCTGTTTAAAAATCTTCCCTGAAAATCAAAATGAATTCGCATTTCTTTTTTGGATATCAAAACTATATTTCTTCTGAATGTCATATTGTGTGGAGACTGGACATAAGGTAGCCAAGATAAATTCAGTTAAGAGACTAAGAGATCTCTAAAGTTTCTTCCTTCTTCAAGAGTAAACGATTTACTCGAAGTTTCCCCTGCAATAGGCATTTTCGTATCTGTATGTTTCTATTAAGCATAACCCACTTAATCTTTGAGAAGCTCTCAATTCTGACAGCTGTTCTATGTCTGCATTTAACCCTCTCTGCTTTAAGTGTATTAAAAGAATAAGATCTTGCCTTGGTATATTGCTATACATAGATAAATATGTATTTTTTAATTCAGAGAAAGATCCATATTTTGTAGGGCCTGAAGCTTTTACTATTTATGGAGCCTACTGGAGAAAACATGAATATAAAAATTACAAATTCAAAAATCAGGTTAAACAGTAGTTATTTAGATTGAGGAAGTAAATCACAACAGATCACACATTTTAAGAAGCTTATAAGCACTACAAACATTACAAAATCAAGAAATGTAGGATAGGGGTGTAGCTCAGTGGTACAACATGTGCCTAGCATGTGTGAGTGTGAAGCTCTCGATTGGATTCCCAGAAACACACACTCACACACACAAATTTAATTAACTGACCAACATATGACAGTGATTTTTTCTTAAATAGATTACATTTACTGGAATCCTACTATGTGACAGATTTTGTACCCAGGTGCTTCACATGCTTTCCCCCATTTCAACATCATAGCAAATTGTAAATTTCTAAATTTTGCAGTGCTATGATATCAGTGTCATAAGTTTTTTTTTAATTTTATTTGAAAGGACAGAAAGGTAATTCAGTTCTTCTATCATGGTAGATTAATTTTTTATTATTGATAGGATAAAACACAACTTACAGAGTGTATATAATATTGCTGTAGACATTCTAATTCTGTTTCATGTGATTCCAATTAAAAAGGAAAAGAAAGAAAATGTATGCTGCATTTAAAATTATACACACTGCATTACTGAGTATATTCCTGACAGGAGACAATGTCTGTTTTGGCTTGACATCAATGAAAAACAAATTCTCCACTTACAATGTACATATCTGATGACTGGAAAAATTTTCCCCTAGACTAGCTTCTGGCTCTGTCGAAATCCTTGTTTCTCCCACACTAGTCACATACTTCCAGTGCCAGCCATATGTACACATCATGTTATAACCTCTAGCCCTGCAACTCCATGACAGGATGCCAGGTGAGTCAATTTAGTGGGCCGTAGGAGTGTTTCTGCAATCTATTGCTAAACAAAGATAGGCAGCAATAACTTAATTCAATGGAAATGAGCATAGTCCATGTAAATAAATCTCACTGAGCCTGAAATTAAATGTATTCCCTAACACAACTTCCCTTAGCCAGACACCCAAAATAATCAGTCACCTGATGTGAAGAGAAATGTGATGAAGAGGAGATTTTAAAGGAAAGACACACTTTCCTAGACATACTTGGAAGAGATTCATGCAAGTGAGATCTGGAGCTTAAGCTCCATTAACTTCGTGATAAATCCGCCTCTGTGTTAGTTATTATTTTTGTAAAAGTAATCCACATTCATTATAACAAGTGAAGCCACCCAAAGGTTTATTAAAATTAAAAAAAAAAAAACTGAGACAGGAAAAATGCAAAAAAATATTCATTCAGAAAGAGACCACAGCCAGGTGCCGGTGGCTCACACCTGTAATCCTAACTACTCAGGAGGCAGAAATCAGGAGGATCACAGTTCAAAGCCAGCCTGGGAGAATAGCTTGAGAGACCCTATCTCAAAAAAACCCTTCACAGAAAAGGGTTGGTGGAGTGGCTCAAACTGTAGGCTCTGGGTTCAAACCTCAGCACTGCAAAAAAAAAACAAATAATAAGAGAGAGAGAGACCAGACTAGGTAGACTAGGAGAATATAGCAGTCACTGTTTCACAGCAATTCTAGATCTTGCTGGGATATATTTTATTTCTTTTCCTTTTTAATGGGACTCATATGAAAGAGAACTAATCAGAATTCTTGCAGCATTACTATGTGAAGAGTAGTCAAATCTTAGTCTTCTTTTCAAGTAATTCCCTTGTCTGTTGTACTGCATGACCTCTGGCATTGCTGCTCTGCAAAGTTTTCTTCTTACCACATTTTGTCCACATTCTATTGGCCAGAACGTAGTCAGATGACCACTTAATTGCAAGGGAAGCTAGGAAATGTCTTACTGCATATTCAGAAGGAAAAGAAAAACATTTTGTGACTGGTCTCTGCAACAGTGTTCTTCATGGTACTCACTGAAATTATTATTTTTCAATTCATTCATTTCACTGAAATGATAACAAGTTTCTCACCATTAAACTGACTATATAGTCCAAGAAAAGCTTTTAGAATGTGGGAGAGTAGTACAAGTCAGTAGTTAAGAATGCAGACTCTGGGGCTGGGCACCAGTGGCTCATACCTGTAATCCAAGCTACTTAGGAGGCTGAGATAGGGAGGATTGTGGTTTGAGTAGTTCATGAGACCCCCATCTCCAAAATAATCAGAGCAAATGGATTGGAGGTGTGACTCAAGTGCCTAGCCTTGCAAGTATGAAGCCCTGAGTTCAAACCCCAGTCTCACCAAAAAAAAAAAAGAATGCAGACTCCAGGATCATACTGCCCAGCTCCAAATCCCAACTCCACCATTTACTAGCTATGTAATATTGGACAAGTTACATAATCTTTGCCTCAGAATTGTTATCTAAAAATGGAGATAATGATATTTCTTCTCCTACAGTTGTTGAGAGGCTGCAATGTGGTAAAATATGCAAAGCACTCAGTATGCTGTATGTACTAAGTATTAGCTGCTCTTATTATCAGTAGGCTTACACTGTGCCTGTTTTTTCTCACCATTATATACTCTACATATACAGAATAATAAGTAAATAAATATTTACTGAATAATGAACAAATATAAAAAGAATTGAAAACTAATCAGTCTGAACACATTATTTTAACAACCAATTCTTGATTACTTTAAAGCACCCAGTATTAATTTTTCCTGTTTTATTTTTATTTTATTTTTTGGTGGCACTGGGGTTTGAACTCATGGCCTCACACTTACTAGGTAGGCACTCTACTGACTGAGCCATTCCACTAGCCCTTCTCTCTGTTTTATATTTATCAAATTAAATCTTATAAACTAAGTGCTTAGCACTAGCATAATAAAAAAAATTTAGTATAAATATTTTTAAATGAAAATGAAGCTGAACACTACCATAAAACACACATAGAAATCTAAATGTACTAAACAGCAATTACTGGATGTTCATTTGGATTCTTTGCCTCAACAAAGGATTTATCTTCCATTTATTTTCACTTAGAACTCTTTAAGCACAATTTATTTCAGAAAAATAAGTAATATGCACCATTTTTCAGAAGCCTAAATGTTGCAAGTGTTAAATATAGCTATATTGAATATAAAAATCTAGGATCTTGGCTGTGCCTCGTTACCTTCCTCTGGGTCAAAATGAGAAGAACATCATGGGAGGTGCTTCGGAATACTTTTGAAGGCACACAAGACCTATTGTCAAAGCCATGGCCTAACATTTGAAGAAAAACAGAAGATTCCCATACTAATCTCTTTGGTTTATATTCACTAGCGAGATGACCTTGAAAAACAACTATAAACTCTTTTTATCTGACTTGCTTTTCTTCATCTCAGAAATTCTTTAAGTGTCAGTAGAAATTAAGGTTTTTTTTTTTTTTTTTTTTTAAGTATGCTGGGTTTTCAGCTCCTTTCATGTTATTGTTTGAATGTTGTTTTAAAATGAAACTCCATAGTCATGGAGTTATATAGAGTGCATAAATCTATAGTCCACATAAGCATAAAAGTGATAGAGGAAAAACTAAAAAATGTTTTTCTTTGGACTTCAAAATCAGAAATTAATAATATCTCAAGGGGGAAAAAAGGAGTTTTTGTTTTTATAATATATTTAACATAAGCAGTATATAAAAGAGTTACAAAATCTGTTTGAGGCTAAATGGAAATGTTGTTCCAGCTTCTAACCATCAAGAATGCCTGGGAATGATTTCAAAATTATTGCAAGAGAGCAAAACATTAAAAGGTAGCTATCTCTGGGGAATGAAATTAAGGGGAGAAGTGGAAAACAGAAGAGAGATACTGGAGACTTCACTTTTGTAATTTTAACCATGAAATTTTGTTATTTTTACAGCATTAAAATGCAAAAACAAAAAATAAGTTGCAATGCATATTAATTCACACACTTAACCCACAAACCGGATTTGCAGAGACTGGTTTAAAATATCATACTTATTAAATAACTGTTTTACCAATCTTGGCGTGATTGTTATCTTTCACCTAAGACTTTCCAGATTTACTGGCTTCAGCAAAGGAGTAATTAGCAGTGCTGTAAATTCTTGGTGAGAGCTGAAATATATCTGGTGGATCACCAGCCAGGCCTCATTTAGAGGATTTGCTGCAGGGATGCATGAGTGAGTGAATGGACACCCACTGGGGATCATTTTGGTAGTTCTGAAGGTGCTATCCATAACTAGCAGAGAGAACCACCTGAGGCTATGGAGTTAAGTTCTTGCAGTGCTGACTCAAAATTTATGCCATGAAATGTGGGGTTTTAACTTGTTGAACCAACAACCAAACTTGTTGGTTATAGAACAAATTTTTAGTTTCTTTTTATGTGCTGGAGCTTCACCACATTTACTAGATGTTGGGCAAGCCTTAGGCATACTAGCTAATAATTTTCATGTGTCTATCATAAATGATACTTTTTCCCCATAAGTAATTTGTAGCAGCCTCTCACAAAATTGAAATTCTGCAGGGAAATATTTTTAAACAGCAATGATATAGTGGAAAGTATTCCCTGATTTTCAATCAGGGAAATTCAATTCTCAAAATTAATAACACAGGAAGTTTTCTACTTGATAATAAAATTTTTCCAAAAGGTCATTTGTAAGTCAGCTGTTTGAAATTAGGAACAATGCTATAAATGAAGGCTAGCTTACCACTTTGCCCCCAAAACATGTAGCGTGCTAATCCTAACCTGCCTGTGTTAAAACCACAGTGATGACAACCTTACTTAAGATTTTGAACCAGACAGGTCTGACATTGAATAGTGTCCATTATATGCCTCTGTGAGATGATGTTGCAACCTAAATACAACTTCGCACATCATTTCAACTTTCAAAGTGTTGACTTACAAATGCCCTAAGAGGTAAATGTTATTATCCCCACTTTTCAAACCCCAAAAATGAGTTTAAAGAGTATGCAACCAGAAGATGGGAAAATCAAAATCTGAACTGGTCTCAGTCTGCATCTGAAGGTCAAGGTCTTTTCAGGGCATCACTTTGCCTTTAGCCTCATTAGAGCTCAATTATGGAAATCCTCGAATGCCAGACTGAGGCATCTATCAGCAATACATTACCAGAGAAGCAATCTGAACAAGGTGTCGCTTTAGAGAGATTAATCTGGGGGTGGATAAATTGGAGGAGGTACTAGAAGTGGGGAATCCAGTTAGGAGATGGTTGCAGTAGGGAAGCAGTTGGAGAAAGGTTCAAGAAGAAAATAATGTGAAGGAAAACAACAAATGAATGAACAACAAACAAAACCCTTGCAGAAGTAGAAGAAGTAAAAGAGGTTATCCAGGTTCAGCAACCAGTGATACAATGATGGCACCATTCAAGGAACATGGGAAGTTGAAGAAATGAGGTGAATGGAGATAAAATACATAGTGATTAATTGCCTTTTGTGAGAAGCAGAAGGGAATCAGCAGTCATCTTTGGCAGTTGGCATCCAGACACAGGACCTAAGCCAATTGGAGGGTCCAACCTAGATCTTTTTTAATCTGGGGTAATGACACAAAAACTAACAGTCAGGTACTACACTTTAAGGAGGCTTAGAAATTGAAAGGGGGTGGGAAAGAAGGGGGCAGCCAGTTCCAGGGATGCAACCTCATCATTCTTCTCCTATGGGTGAACTTGGCTATGCTCTCTGTGCCCTAGACACCTGGGTTTTGTCATTTTTCCATGCCTAGTCCTCTGGTCTTCCTGCTGACTGAGTGGGCTACTTGATATCCTCATAGCGAATTCATTTTCTGCTTGAGTTAGCCAGAGTAGGTTTCTGTTGTTTGTAGCTGAGAATTTAAGTGGTACAAATGCTGCCTTCAGTTTTAAACAGATTGTGCTTGGCGTCATAACCAGATGCCCAGATGAGAGCCTCCAGTACACAGCTTAAAATGTGGGATTTGAGTTTAGGAAAAGGTTAGGTCTGGGAACATTGGTTTAGGAGACTTCTAGAAAATCTGTTGATTTACGTCATGAGAAATCATCATTGAGGAAAAAAAATATGAGAGAAAGTGGAAAGGAGCCAAATGTAGGACTTGGGGGACCACCAATTTTTTTAGGAGTCAAGAGAATGAGTCAGGAAAGAAGCAATAATGGTAACAGAGGCAAATCATGCTAGTGCCATATCACGGACCTTAAAGGAGCCAAAGGATTAAAAAATGGTGGAAGTTGGATGCTATTGAATGCTATAGAGTCCAAAGAAATGAAGTGTGAGTCACCACCAGACAACGTGAGGAGAACACTGGTCTTTAGTGGGTAAAGGAATCAGGTTACAGGGGATAAAGACTGAGAGAGTGATAGGAAAGTGGAAAGAGAAAATGCACGCTATAGTTTCAAGAACCTTGAAAGGATTTTGTCTATTTTGCTCACTGCTGCGTTCCCAGCTCCTAGAAAAGCACCTGGCATATGGTAGGTGCTCAATAAATATTTGCTGCTTGGATAAATAAGGAAGAGCAGAAGCAGAAACTTAACTTGGGTTGAAGTATAGTGAAGGACACATTTTGAGAATTGAAGATTAGGGCTGGGGGAGTGGCTCAAGTGGTAGAGCACCTGCCTAGCAAACAAGAGGCCCTGAGTTCAGATCTCAATACCACCAAAAAAAAAAAAATTACCATAGAACTGAGGGTACCCCAGTATACTTGCAGGCAAGGATACCAAGTTCTCCCTCCCACCTCCATACAGGAGGGAGTCTGATTTTCTAGACTCTTCACTGGTTACATATAGATAGCTTCTCCATCATCCTCATTCCTTCACTATTCAGCTTTTTTGTGCTAGAAGCTAATATAATTACCATTCCCTAGGTAACAGTTTCTCATTCTTTCTCATATTTTATTTTTCTCTAAAGATTCTCTTTCTTCTACTAACTTATGTCCTCACAGAAATAAGTACTATATTCCTCTTCCGTATATATATTTTGTTTCATACTCTAACAGAACCTAGTGAGCTGTTGTGGATGTTTTGATAAAACAAAATCATCAAACTAGAAGCCTCATTTCAGGTATCCCATTAGTTAATATCTCAATTGCACATTTTTGGAAAATTCACTAGTCTATGGTCTTTTTGCAATATCAAATTTTAAATCCAATAATCAAATGTTCAAATACAGTATCGAAATATTGTCAAGAAGTCTTATAAAGACAAAAACAAGGTATGGTGGTGCATGTCTGTAATCCCAGCTACTTGGGAGATGGAGGTAGGAATAGGGAGTGAAAGACCTATCTGAAAACAAACTAAGGGCTGGATGTGTGGCTCAAGGAGTACAGTAATTGCCTGGGAAATACAAGATCCTGAGTTCAAGTTCCAGTACCACAAAAGAAAAACAAAACAACAGCAACAAAAAACCTAAAACTAAAAGCAAAAGGGACTGGGGCACAGCTTGCCAACAAATATAAGACCCTGAGCACAACTCCCAGGAGTGCAAAAAAAAAAAAACCAAAAGAAGTTATAATTGTCTCTGATTTAAATAATAATAACTATAATATATTTTGTTTTATTCTAAATTTTTTCCTTCTCCAAGTGTCAGAAGTCTGTGAGTAAAGAGCAGGCATTTAATATAAATTTTAAATAGAAATCTGAGGAGTCATAGGTGGTTTTCAAGAGCAATAAAACATTTGGATTATGATAATAAGACTCAAGAACTGGAGGTTCCCACACTTGGTTTATGCTCGTCAACGGATGTAATTAAAGCACATAAAGTCTTTCCAATGAATTTAAGAAGCAGTTTCCCTTTTGCCTGCAGACTTTAGGGAGTCATTCTTCTAGTGCCTATCATAGGCTCATCAGAGCAGTCAGCTATAGCTTTAGAGTTCTTACGTGTGTAACTATTAATTTGTCTTTAAGCGGTCTGAAATTATTTTTAGAAAAAAAAAGGAAGAAATAAAAAATGATAATTTTCTTTTGATCAGGTCCTTTCTTTTAGAAATAATTATATGTGTACATCCATGCAAAGAGAATGAACATTTGTGCGTGTGTGTGTGTGTGTGTGTGTGTGTGTGTGTCCAGGTGAACTGGAGCTTTTTGTATGACCCTCCTTCCAGCCTAAATCTTTGGTTGGCCCATAAAGAGTGCAGTTCAAAGAGAGAGTTTTCATTCTCATGTACCTGAATGAACAGTCCTTTTCAAATAAGGCTTCGTTCAATCTCAACTGGGATGGGTAGAAAATTGAGGAAATCTAGGAATTGAATGCTATTCCATAAACTAAAATGGTGGCAGTTTTGAAACAGCTGATAAGGTGAGACATGACCAGGCATAGGCAGTCCATGGTAAATATGAGCGGACTTCAACCAAGAGAGAGAATCCATTCAAGAAGATCCCAGGGACCTCCAAGGGGAAGAGTTGTGGGAAAGCATCTTCCTGTCACTGCAAGGCAGTTGCAGGTCTCATTGGTCCCAGAATTCTGAACAAAACTAGGATCTTCAAGGTGGCCACATCACAGGTTAAGAAATGAAGGTACTGGACTGGAGGTGTGGCTCAAGTGGTAGAGTGCCTGTTTTACAAGAAATGAAGAAATGAAAAGGATATGAACAGACATTTCCCAAAAGCAAAAATACAAATCACCTATAATTGTGTATTGTGGATAAGAACAAGAATGTTTAAAAAGTAGTATATCCCATGAAAATCTATACATGGATGTTTCCAGTAGCTTTGTTCATAATTGCCCAAACCTGAAAGCAACTGACATGTCCTTCAGCAGATGAACAAGAAATAACCTGTGGTTCATCCAGACAATGGAATATTCAGTGTTAAAAAAAGAAATGAGCTATCAAACTATGAAAATATATGGACGAAGCCTGAGTACATATAATATGAAAGAAGCCAATCTTAATAGGTTACATACTGTATAATTCCAGTTATATGACACTCTAAGACAAAACTATGGAGCAGTAAAAACCATCAGTTGCCAGAGGTTAGTGGGGAGGGAGAGATGAAGAGCAAGAGAATGGAAGATTTTTAGGGCAGTGAAAATACTCTGAATGATACTATAAATGATGGATACATGTTTTTTATCCAAGCCCATAGAATGTACTACACCAAGATTGAACCCTACTGTAAACTCTGGACTTTAGTCAATAAAGACATGTTGATATAGGTTCATTGATTGTGACTAACGTACCACTCTGGGGCAGAATGTTGATAATGGGGGAGGATGTGATGGTAGGGGTCAGGGAGTTCATGAGATATCTCTATGCCTTTTCGATTTTGCGGTGAGCCTAAAAAATTGATATAAAAAATAGTCTCAAAAATTACAAAAGAGCTAGGCACTGGTGGCTCACACCTGTAATCTTTGTTACTCAGGAGGCAGAGATTAGGAGGACCGGGGTTCGAAGCCAGCCAGGGCGAATAGTTTGTGAGACCCTATTTCAAAAACACCAACAGAAAAAAGGGCTAGCATAGTAGCTCAAGTGGTAGAATGTCTACCTAGCAAGCATGAGGCCCTGAGTTCAAGCCCCAGTAGCAGAAAAAAAAAATAGAGAAAAGGGAAAAAATAATACAAATTAAAATGAGGAAACATTGCTTGACATCCCCAGTACTAAGACAAGAAGCCTGCGAGTCCCAGGCCAGCGCGGGATACATAGTGAGACCCTGTCTCAACAAGCAAACAAGTAAGAACAACAAAAACAAAGTACTTGACAAATCAAATTGGAAAAATGTCTAAAAAAAAAAACACTAGTGTAGAAGAGGAGACAGGTAAATAGGACTCTTAAACAGCTAGTAGGTGTGTAAAATATTGCTCAACATTTCTGGAGGCCTGTCAATACTATGAAAACCCTAAAATATTACTCCCTTTAACTCTTTAACTCAGCAACTTCATATTGAGAAATCGGTCCAAAGGAAATAATCAGAGTTACAGAAAAAGATTCATCTATTAGAAAGTCTCCTCACCTGTAGGTACAACCAGAGAGTCATGATTAAATAAATTGTATCCATAGACTGGAATATTATGAAGCTATAAAAATCCTATTATAAGGAACTATTTAATTAATTAGGGAAATGTAGATATTTTATTAAGTGAAAAAAGGAGAATACAAAGTAGTACTATTGTTTGATTTCAGGATTTTGAAAGAGAGGATCATGTGTCTATGGATCAAAATGTAAGAGAGTAAAAAAAAAGCTATCATATTTAGAGTAGTTATTTTTAGGTTCTGGGATCATGGATGATTGTTATTTTATTCTTGTACTTTTTCCTGGTTTGATAAGGCACACACATAATTTTGGTCATCGGGACCAGTGTTAGGAACAAGCAAAAACAAATATGTAGCACTAGTGTGGGATCTTTCTTGATTTAATAATTATAACCCAGGAGGTGCAACTAAAGCCCTCGCTCAGTTTCTTATCTTCTTGGAGGATTTGTGATACCAAGAGCTTAAACTACAGGGCAGAGCTCCAATGAACTTCCAGAGAATTAAGATGTCAGAGAAAAACTGCTTCCTCTAAAATATGCTAATGAAACAGCTTGCACAGATGTTTTCTTGGATCCGTACTTCACCCTTTTGGGAACAGGGTCAACAGCAAGGTAGATGTTTCAGTGTGGACTGTGCCCTACATATTTCAGCCCACGTGGAGTGCTGGGGACTTTACGTGCTCATGATTACCTTTGAACTAAGGGACACATTTAAGAGAAAGCTAAGGCAGCTGGTGTGTGTGAACATAGCCCTGAACCCTTCTGGTTCTAGTGTACATCATTAGATAAGCAAGTCTAACCCTGTAAATGATCTCCCTTTGATAATCCCCAAGATGACGTTTATTCTTTATAAGGTAGAAATAAATAGTGAGAATATTGGTTCTGAATTCCTGTTCCACTGCCAATTAACATAAGGTCATTGTCACTGTACCTATGTCTGTAAACCCTCATAGAATTTACCTAGAACTAGGAACCTACTTATAGAAGTAAATTTGAGAGAGTTGAAGAGAAGTTTTCCCCTTAATCATGCTGATGAAATGTCTCAGTAACTAAACAGATGCCTTACTATGTCTAGAAATGCCTTTTGATGGTCAGCCTTTTTAAGGGAGCACAGCTCATTTCTCAAATGTGCAAATAATCCTACAAAGATGTGGTAAAATGTATACCCAGAAAATTCCAGGGTGGAACTTTTAAAATGTACTGTTTAACGGCTGTTAGTATATGGGGGGGGGGTGTATATCACCACTCAGTATCTAATTCCAGAACATTTTCACCTGCTCACCACTCAGAAACTCTGAGCCCATCAGCAATCATTCTCCATTCTCCACTAACCTACTTTCTGTCTGTACAGACACGACTCTTCTGGACATTTCATATAAATGGAATCAATCATCTCATACATACCTTTTAGTGTCTGCCTTCTTTCACTTAACATTAAGTTTAAAGCTGTATCCATTTTGCAGTATGAGCCAGAACTTAATTTCCTTCCATAATCATGCAATATTCCAGTGTATGGATATACCAAATTTTGATTATGCAGTCACAGGTTTATGTACACTTGAATTATTTCCACTTTTTGCTTATTATGAACAATGCCGCTATGAGCAATAGTGTACAAGTTCTTGTGCACGCATGTTTTTATTGGAGTCGAGATGCTGGCTCATCAGCTCATAATTCTATTATTGAGTTTGAGGAACTCTCTGGCACTAGTCTTTAAGGGTTCTGACTGCTCTTGAGCTACTTCTGTATTCTTCACATGAATACACAAATTTGTTCTTGTTCCTTATTCAAGTTGAGTTGGTTTCAGTAACATTATTTGCAACTTCATGAGCCCTAACAAAGTCATTCGCTTTTGTTACTTTTGGTTTGGACTTTCCTGATTCCTCGATCCCTTTTCCTTTTGCTCCATTGTTTGCCTGTCTACTGGATAATGATTTAGTTTGGCTTTATTTGAGCTGCAAGTATCAGTCACTCATCTAGCTCAAGTATAAGAATGTTAAGAAAAATACATGATGAGATAATGGCACCTATAGAGGGCTGGGGGTGTCACTCAGTGATGGAATGCTTGCCTAGGGTTTTTGCCCCAGGGCTGGCCTTAGACTACAATTCTCCAATCTTTGCCTCCTGTGTAGCTGGGATTACATACGTGAACCACTATGCCTGGCTTGTTTATTAAGATGGAGTGTTGCTAACTTTTTGTCCAGGCCGGCCTCAAGCCATAATCCTTATGATCTCTGCCTGCCAAGTAGCTAGGATTTGGATCACCCTCTTTAGCAATCAGCTTGTCTTTGGTCTTAGCAATTCTGCTAGGATATAGTTTACTGTACTCAATCTTCAGCCCTAATCATATTCCCTCGCCATTCTACCACTCCATTTCCTAAAATCCAAAGGCTCATAGAGCAAAGCAAAGTCCCCAATTTCCAGTTCTACGTTCAACATGTCCCAGCTGGAGCAGGACAGGAAGCTCCTTGAGCCAAAACTCAAGCTTCATGATGGGTGGAAGACTGGCCTTAAGTACTTTCTTTCTGTAAGAACATAACCCAGAGAAAGGAATTAATTTATAATGGGAAAAATTCAGGTTTTAGTATGTTAAAGGAATATTAACTTTTGAAATGAAAATATGAACTCTTATCATTAGTATAAGAATGTTCCAGAATATTAAATTATATATACATAAATCTATTAACAAAACAGAAACATTTTTAACTCATTGAGTTTCATAAAAGTCTTCCATTTGGAAAGATACCCTGATTTCTAAAAAGGATGAGCACATAGTTTACCCTACTTTTATTTTTTTCCTGTTTTGTTTTACATGCTTCCCTGTGGCTAATGTCAAGTGTGCATTTGCCAGATTGTCTGGACACACTCCAAAAGAAATAGCTCACTCATATCTTTTTTAAAAAAGGCATTTAGTACACATGTCTAAGAGCTAAAGCAGCTTGAGGGTAGGGAGGGGACAGTGATAGAGAACAGAGAAGGGAGAGCTCCACATTTTACTAACGAACTTTCAACCAGATTTTCTGAACCTTAGCATTTTTGGAATGCGAGTTGGCCAAGTCAGTTGTGAAAGACTCATACGTAGCAGGAATTGGCAAAAGGAAAGATTATTTTCGTGAGTTTTGTACTACCTAATTGGAAACGCATCGTTCCATAACCAGGCACAACACAAACACGTTTGTTTATTTTTGGGCTGTCTGCTGCCCTGCTCTGTGAGTGCACTCAGCAAGCCAGCGTGGCATAGAAATGTGGAGATCAGAACTCAAGCTCAGGACATCTGAAGGTGAGTGCCACCCTCACAGAAGCACTTTCCTGGTAGTTTAAGGAGTCAGGAGGTAGATTTAACAATCATGCTGTCCTTTAGATGGCATGGCTATTCCTAAGTGCATTTCAAAGAGCCTGATTTCCCATCTACAGCATGGGTATACAATGTGACACCATGAGGCTAAGGTTTTGGTGAAGTGAAAGCCAAGGACTTTAAGACAGAGAAGCAAGGGGTAGGGTGTGCTGGTTGAGAGGGTGGGCTTAGGGGCCAGATTGCCTGAGTTGGAATTCCAGCCCCCTCCTTTCCAACCATGTGATCTTGGCAAGTCAGTTAACTGCTCTGTGCCTCAGTTTCGCTATCTGGAAGATCAGGATTCAATAGCCCCTAATTTGATAATGGTATTATAAGTATTAAATGAGTTATATTTGTCAGGTCACTAGGACACTGTCTGACATGTAGTAAATTATACGTATGTATGTATATATGTTAATAAATAAAGTGGAATATAATGAAGACTAGTGATCAACTAGATCACTAGAGTTCTATAACCTCAGATGAGAAAGGACATAAACAATCCAAATTGGGGTATATCTAAATGAGCCCCAGTGTGGGTGAACTCTGAAGCACTATGTTGCCACTTTTAAAATGAGACATCTATATATACTGCTGTGGAATAATTACCAAAGTACATTAACAGAAAGAGCAAGTTAACAGAATAACAATTAGAACTAACATGTACTATGGATGGAATTGGAGAACATCATTCTGAGTGAGGTTAGCCTGGCCCAAAAGACCAAAAATCGTATGTTCTCCCTCATATGTGGACATTAGATCAAGGGCAAACACAACAAGGGAACTGGACTTTGATCACATGATAAAAGCGAGAGCACACAAGGGACGTATGAGGATAGGTAAGACACCTAAAAAACTAGATGGCATTTGTTGCCCTCAATGCAGAGAAACTAAAGCAGATACTTTGGGGCAACTGAGGCCAATAGGAGAGGGGGACCAGGAACTAGAGAAAAGGTTAGTTTAAGAAGAATTAACTTAGAAGGTAACACATATACACAGGAAATTAATGTGAGTCAACTCCCTGTATAGCTATCCTTATCTCAACTGGCAAAAACCCTTGGTCCTTCCTATTATTGCTTATATTCTCTCTTCAACAAAATTAGAGATAAGGGCAAAATAGTTTCTGCCAGGTAGCGAGGGGGTAGGGGGGAAGAGGAAGGGGGTAGGTGGGTAAGGGAGGGGAGAGGGAAGGGGGGAGAAATGACCCAAGCATTGTATGCACATACGAATAAAATAAAAATTAAAAAAAAAGAACTAACATTTACTGAGTAATTTCTATGTGTTAAATACTGTTTTAGGACCTTTACATGTTTACATGTGTTTACTAATTTCCATAATAAAGAAGACCTTTTTTTTTTTTTGCACTTTGGTTTGAACTCAGGGCCTCACACTTGCTAGGAAGGCACCCTTACCACTTGGGCCACTTCACCACTCCTTCCTTGTGATAGGTGTTTTTGAGATAGGGTCTCACAATCTATTTGCCAGAGCTGGCTTTGACCGTGAGCCTCCTGATTTCTGCCTCCTGAGTGGCTAGGATTACAGGTGTGAGCCACCAGTGCAGGGTTATAAGGAACTTTCCTTTTCCCTTATAGAACTTAATGAGAAAACAGTCATAAAGGAGTAGGTAATTTGCCCAAGGTCACACAGCTGGTAGAGAAGGAGGTAGGTCTGGAATTCAGTCTTCTCCAGCACCCATTTTTTAATCACTGTGCTAAACTTCTCTGCTAGTGGTGTACTTTGAGTTGTGTACAAATAAAACTATGTGCATATAACGCAAAAACACAGATAGCATCTTCTAAAGAGGAATAAGATTTACTGGGGCCAGGCAGCACGGGATGCTTAAAGTGAAGGCAGACTTTCACTTTTTATGATATATACTTGTATATTGCTTCAATTATTTATACACTACAAATATAGATCCACATATTGCTTTTGGAATGAAAAATAATCACAAAATAAATGCATTAATTTTACATAACAAACTCTATAGCAGACTTATTTGATGCCAGGCAGTGTTCCTTAGGGTTTCACAAAGATTAAGAAAGTTAATCTTTGTAAAAAATCTGTATTTTACAAGTGAGAAAACTGAGGTACTTATCACACGTTTGGTAAGAAGCAAGGTTGTCAACTCATAGATTTGAACTCATGAAGGCTGGCTACATATTCTGTGCGTTTCAATTTTTTTTTTTGGCAGTACTGGTATTTGAAATCAAGGCTTCATACTTCCTAGGCAAGTGCTGTACCACTTAAGCCATGCCCCTACCCTGTTTTATGTTTTAGTTATTTTTCAAATAGGTTTCATGCTTTTGCAAGGGCCAGTCTGGATTTTGACCCTCTTATTTAAACCTCTCATAGCTGGGATGATAAGACTGCAACCACCATACTAGCTATCTTTTTGCCTGGGCTGGCCTTGAACTGCAGTCCTCCTGATCTCCACCTCCCAAGTAGCTGAGATTACAGGCATGAGCTACCATGCCAGGCCTGATTCTATGCTCTTAATCACAATACTATACATGTGTATATGTTTGAGCTGAGATCTGAGCCAATGGTTGTCAGACATTTTCAAATACCACCAGGCCAGGGGGAATACCCTTTAGTCTGGTGGTTAGAAGTATAGGCTCTGGAATCACAAAAACATGGTCGTGTGATGTTGGGTGAGTTATTTAGCAATTTTGATCTGAGGATCTCCAACTGTCAAAAATGGAGATAATAATAGTCACAATCTCATGAGAATTAAAAAAAAATCTTGGCACATAAAGTGCTGAGCACAGAACTTGATACATAGAAAAAAATAAATCAATTATTTATAATTATTGCCCTTATAATTTTCAGTTTATTATTGAGGCACCCCCTTCCCAACATTCATTAATGTTAGGGGTAGCCTTCTTATTCCATCTTTATTTGGAACACAAAGACATTTATCTTTGGCTCAGCAACTCTACTGTAAAGCATTTACCCTTTGAAGCCAGGAGTGGTGATACCTTCCTGTAATTCCAGCACTTGGGAGGCTGAGGCAGAAGAATTGCAAGTTTGGGGTCAGCCTGGGCTATAGTGAGACCCTATCTCCAAAATGACCAGAGCAAAAAAGGTTGTGGATCCAGCAGTAGAGCACCAGCCTCCCAAGTGCAAGGCTATGAGTTCAAACCCCAGTACCACTAACAAAAAAATCCCACAACACCTGTTCATTGAGGTGTTGTTTGATGAAGCAATGAACTGGAAACCACCTAAACATCCATCATGAGGAAACCAAATAAATGTTGATACATCCAAACAAGGAATGACATGTGGGGACCCTGACAAGCCCCAACAAAGACCAACCTTCTTCCCTCCTTGTATTCTGAACAAATTGAGAAATAAAACAAAGGAGGAGCAGATGAAGGCCTAAAAATCTCTGACAAAGACTAAGTTGGATGCTGTATTAGATGTCATCTTGTATTAAGAAGGAGACAAATAAGCTTCCTACTACCTAACTCTGGAACTGGGCAGATATTCACCAGTTCTGCCCACTTCTGAGGGAGCGGAAAGCCCACTTCCTATAGGGAGTTCCATCTTAAGGAGAAAAGGACAGCGTTGAACCTGGCATGTTTAGATTTTTCTTCCAAACTGGCTAATAAGATAAGTCATTTTGTGCTCAGGGTGTGAAGGAAGTACAGGCACAGAAAGGGGCTAGGAGTGACATTAATTGAGTGACTTTCACTTGGAAGGCATGTTCCAGAGAAAGATATTAAAGCCTGTAAGCTTAGCTACTCAGGAGGCAGAGATCAGGGAGATTTCAGTTCAAGGTTAGCCTGGGCAAAAAGTTAGCAAGACCCTATCTTGAAAATACCCAACACAAAAAAGGGCTGTCGGGAGTGGCTCAAGTGATAGAGCAACTGCCTAGCAAGTGTGAGGCCCTGAGTTCAAACCCCATTACCACAAAAAATAAATAAATAAATAAAAATAGAAAATGTAGAGACTCTCCTCAGCATATCTATGGAAAGATCCCCAAGATGGCATTTTGGGTGGAAAAAGTGAGATGCAGAGTAATAAATACAGTAAGGGCTCTTTCATGTAAAAGTTTGTCAAAGGATGTCCATACATAGTATAAGGACACACAGAAAAATAGTAAAAATAGTTATGTTTTTGGAAAGGATTCAGGGAGCTTTTATTTTTCATTTTATACTTTTTAAAACTACTTTAGTTTTCTTCTCATGTGTGTATCACTTTTTTTTCCAAAAATACTGATGGTGTTATCTAGACTGGGAGGTGAGTAAGCAATATTGAGTTCTTTATCTTTCTCTGCAAAAACAAGGTATAAAAAATGTTATTCAAAAAATAAAAACAAAGCAGCATAAAAAAGAAAAGGACCCTTTCTAGCCTTGGGAGTCCTAATGAGCTATAATCATAGAGACGCCAGACTAGTCAAAATTGGAAGAAAGAACTATAATCACAGGAAAAGAACTCTTTCCACAACTTGAAGTATCCCAGAAAAAGCAACAGTAATGACAACAGGGCTGACTTCAGGAAAAGTAGTCAGGAGCAGCCGTGGCAGACTCTGCAGTGGGTGGAGTGGACAAATGTGACATGACATCAGAGAACAAAAAAGCCACTCAGGACCCAAGTGCCTACCCCAAGGAAGGGAGGATAGAAAGCTTTGGTATGGAAGACCAATGGGAGGTGGAATTAGCAGTAAACGCTAAGGTGAGTATGACTGGGGCCTAATGGTGCCAAGGCTTGAGTTGCCTTGGAGAAGCAGGGTCAGAGTTGTGTAAAGAAGGCCCTGTGCCGGGGAGGCTGCGAAGGCAGGATGGACTATGGATGGAGCTGCTTCCTGAAGCCCCAGCTAATCAAAATGAGGTCAGTGTGATAGAGCTTTTGAGGAGGTGAGAGAGCTGCCTTAAACAAGTATTTCACCCCTTCTCCTTGTGTCTGCCAAGGTTCTGGCAAGGAATGTCATTACAACAAAGCATGCATGTGGCCTGATTACTTGTTCCACTCCTCAGTCACTAGACCAGACCCTGTAAGAGGATTCTAAAGAATTGATTGTCATGGGAACAAAATGCCATAATTCATAGTATGATCTTGCCCAAATCAGATATTTTAGGACCCCAATTACCTCAAACAGCTGTTTTACTACAAACCTCATATTCCGGCTAGTGTTTGAAGTGAGCGCAGCTGCTCACATGAAGCCATTTCTCACTGTGCTCTGGCAGTTAGGTGCTCATGAACAAAGATATTTCTTACATTTCCTTTGCTTCTCACAAAATGAAAGCAGCCATTATACAATAAAGCATGGAGCTCCCTGGGTTAAGAAGTCCCTGATGTCTTCTCGGCCCTCAGTTATTTTTTTTGTGTAAAGTACTCAGAAACAGTGAAAGTTCACAGAGAAAACATCTCCGGCAGAAGAATGGGTGTGAGAATTAGTCAGCAGCTCGACTCGCTCCTACGTCCATGAGGTTGTAACTTAATCTTGACAACATAGTCTTTCCTGGAAGAGACTTGAGCAGTGATTTATCATTTTATAATTTGTGGTTTAAATCTGAGCCATAAACCAAGCAGCTGTATTGGTTTGAGGCACTTTGGAGTCTTTTTTTAAAAAATCCAAGAAGGCAGGAAGACAGCTTCAAACTTGGGGCCCCAAACTCTTGGGGTTTAACTGAGAGAACATAAAGAACAAAGTCTCTGCACTCACTTTATTTTCTTAGGAAATGCAGGGAATGTATGCCTTTGTTTGTTTGAGACGACTTTGATAGCTAGAACCTTGTGCTGGCCCCCTTCTATCTTGTGACAGTGGGTTTTCATATGTTCCAGGGTCCCCTTGGGAAATGAGAAGCTGGAAGCTGAGAGGGGGGAAATGGGTGGAGAGAAGGGAAGCCAGGGGAAGGGAGGAGTGCCAGAGATAACTCTGCTGACTTCACAGTTTTCCACAGGGGCCTACCCTGCCTACCTCTGTTGACATCAAAGCTCTCTGAGCGCCTCTGTGCTTGCTCAGTTTGCCCTGTCTGCTGCCACTGGGAGAAGAATTGGCAATTAGCCCTACAACCAAAGGGAGAACAAAATTTTTGCAATGAAAACTTCTCATTCTTTTTATTTTTTCAACTCTGTGAGGCAGCTCTGGGTACCCCTATGCCAGGGTTAAGTATCCACCAGGGACAAAGGCAGCTTTTACAAAGATGTCTCCACAAACTTGGGCAGCTTCCCAGGTGTCTCACGGGTTCTAGGCAGTGCTGGCTGTCTGTGGGCTGCTGGGTGTGGCTTTTGCAATCATGTTGGGGCGCCTGGATTTGGGAAGATTTGGCTCCTCTCCCCAGAGCAATGCAAGGAATCAGATTTTTTGCTGGCAGCTGGGCTCCAGCGTCTGCTGCCATTCCATCTCCCTTCCCTGCTCCCCCTGCTGGGATTTATTTGTTCTCATTCCCATCTCTCTTCTCTCTGGAGTCCTTCTGGCCTCTCCCCAGGGAGGAAGCAGAGGAAATAAGATGACCATCCTGTCTGCTGTCCCTATGACCTCCAAATCTGCTTGTAGTTTGAAGCCCAAGAAGAAAAGAGTCATAGCAGCCCCACTGAGGAAAAGCAGTTGCCATATATGACACCAAATTGGAAAGCACAGGTTTAATGTGTGTGTGTGTGTGTATGTGTGTGTGTATGTGCTATACTTCACAGATAGTATAAGAAGTGTTACCCTTAACCATTTCCTACTAATCTATATGAATTTGAAGAAAAGCCTAGGCTAGAAGCAGGTTCCTTGGAAACTCAGCTCCAGTAGCAAATCTAAACACTAAAAGCTGTTTAAAGGGTCTACAACTTGGGCTGGAGGTATGTCTTAGTAACAGAGTGCCTAGCATGTGTGAGAGGTCTGGGCCTTGTTCATTAACTCCACAACAACAACAACAAAAAGAAAGGTAACTAGCTATAGAGTTGTAAGTCAAGGAAGACCAGAGACCAGCATTCTCTGCCTTTGAACTTGATCACTGCTAGCCTCTACCCTGATGTGACAAAGTTCCTAGGGAAAGTAACCTGGACCGTGGCTATTCTAGAACAAGGGCTGTCTGTGTCTGCTGTGGCCAGTTGAAGAGGTTTTTAAAAAACATATGATTGTTGTCTGTAAGAGAAATAATAGAAACATCACATTTTAGATAAGAAACCAATGAGTGAGGTACTCCAAACCTTGTAAGTAATACCAAGGACTTAAAAATTGCAAAATGGGTGCTTAGAAAAAGTTAGTGAAGAGATATATCTAAGTAATTTTTCCTAATTAATCCCATGACCAAGAATTAGTACCTGACTCAGTTTGTAACAAATGCATCCTTAGGGATCCAAATCAAAATCCAAGTAAGAGTGCTATTCAAAACTGGGCGTATTACAGCCATGTGTTGACATGGTTACAGTCAACGTAGCTGAAATTCTGCCCTTGACTTTCTAGCCCCAGATGGTCTCCCCTGAGACTGTCAACACCTTTGAAACAGACTCAAAATCCTTTTTGGAGAGCCATCTTGATTCAGCTTGCAGGCATTCTTGGGGCCCCCTTCCAAGAAGAACTGGACCATCATGCTGTCTGGGCTGGACCCACATCAGGCTCTGCCTGCCTAGGAGGGTATCATCTCTTTTTTTGACTGTCTGATGGCTAAAGCACCAGGCTCTCGCTCCTCAATCAACACCAGCAAATCTCTGCAGTGTTGGCTCAACCCACAGGCCTTAATCTTTAGCTCTCACATAGTTGAGACGATTCTTTTTTTAAAAGAGACATTAAGACTATATTAAGCTTCTCTTCCCTGAATTCTCTTCCTCAAACTCCATCATCATCCCTTTTCTATATTTACTGCATCCTTCATATGACCTAGGTGCTGAGGAAAACAAGGGAACTTGGTTCATGTCTATGAAGAAGTAGCTCTTTAATGCCACTGTATAGTGGTTTAACCATGTTAGAGATCAAAAAATAAAAGATAGACATCACAGCCTTCTGTCCCATTAATTGTGCTTTCACCTCACCTAACAAAGTAAGGGATCTAACATTCAAGTTCTTCAGTGTTCTTGGCTCACTTCCCAGCTGTGTTCAAATTCTCTGCATGCTCATTCCTCCTTTTCAGGATTACTTGTGGAATTGCCAGGAGGACCAAGGCATGAAGAATGCAGGCAGTGAAATTAAAAAAAAAAAAAAAAGACATCTGCAAATGATTGATGGAAGCCTTGTAGTTGGACAGAGTGAGGACTCTTGGTTGCAAGTAACAGAAACCAACCTGACTGATTTAAGGAATTTGTTGAAATGCTATTTGGGAAACTCATAGAATCACTGGTAAGGTTACAGAAAGGCTCAGAATACACAGGAACCAGGAATTAGAGACCATCATCATGGCCATAGTACAATCAGAGTGTAGGGGGAAGATGAGGATGCCACAGCTGCTGCTACCCAATGCTAGCCCATAAGTCATGCTGCCACCATCTTCAGCCCTGGACCCTGGGTACCACCATGAGCACTGCTGTTTTGAGAGCTTATATATTTTTGCTGCCTGCAACCTCTCCTCCAGAAAGTATCTTCCATCATACCCATTTGTTGGTGCCAGTAATATCTGATTCCATCTGGAGCAGGTGCACCTGCTCGGCCAAGTCTCAGTTATATACTCACGTACTACCTACAAAGGAGACTAGAAAAGAGAGTATCTGGCCTTTGGGAATTTGCCCCACACCTGTGGTGCTGGGGATCAAATCCAGTGCCTTGTGCATGCTAGGCAAGTGCTATACTGTTAAGTTACTTTCCCAGCCTTGGGTTCTATTTTAGGGCACCAAGATTCATGAAGTGGTAAATATCCTAAACAGGACAAGAGAGTTCAGAGGCTGAGTAGCCAGCATGACCCTTCTAAACCCTCTTCCTCTAATCCCATGTGAGGGGAGGGCCTGGGTCAGCATTGCTGGCCTGCCAGGGAATTTGGAAATGAGTCTAGGACACACATTCCAGCACTGAACCCAGGGCCCATTGATCTGAGAAGCAACCCCCCAGGCAAGCATGGGCCACACAATCAGGCTGACCTCTCCTCAGAAAAGTGAATAATGACTCTCTGCTTGTTCTCCGCTCTCCAACAAGAGTTCCTCTTAGCCCCGGTGAGGAGAGAAGAGAGAGCTGCAGAGAGACTCAGCCAGCTTCTCCACCCGCACACGGATCAGCCCTGCCTGCTCAGCCATCCTTTCCACACCAGCAGGAAGGAAATCAAAGCTGCTGCCATCTAGAAACAAAAGACCAAATCCTGTGTCAGAGTTTTGTGCCTTTGGCCTTGACCTCTCATCCCAGACCCACTGTTTAGACTTTTGATAACTGACAGATCCTGACTTGTTCATCAGGGTTTTTGCCACTGCTAACTACCAAGCACTGGGGCTACTGCCTGAGATGGGGACGGTGGAAAGAAGAGGTGACATACGTGTTAATCAGCCACCCATAGCTCCTGGACCTCAAAGGAGGTCCCAGGCCACAGTTTCCTCTCACTGATATTGTCTGGAGGGGAATTTTTTTTTTAATCTGTGGTTTATTTTTTATTTATTTATTTATTTTTTTGTTTTCGTGTCCTACCCATTAAGGGAGTTGGTTTAAAAGAAAAAAAAAAAAAAGTCCCAAACAAAGCCAAAAATGGAAAGTCTTTTTTGAGTCATCTAATTATTTGTTCACTGTCTTTGGAAGAGAGACCAACTAACTCCCAAGTGTAACACTCATTAACAGATGATCCACAGGGTCAGGCAGTCCCTCAAGTCATTCCCAGGATCCTACCCTGGGGCCGGCCCTTGGTGACATGCTGTTTTCCTTTATCCCTTTCCTGAGGATGTGGCTAAGAAGTGGCCTCAAGACAGGGTGGGAATTCTGCCTCTCTGGTTCCAGCTTGGAGGAGAGGAGAATAGGGTGGCAAGTGGAACATGCTTGTTCCCATTCTCTCTTCTCCCCTACCACAAAGATAGCTCCCACCTGGTCCCCTCTTTTTCTTATCCCTGGGGAACCGCACAGGAGGCCGTCACAAAAGCTCTGGGCAGATGAAAACTTCTGAGGGTCCCTTTATTAATAAGATAGTTAGAAACCAATACATTTAGGATATATTAGCTTAGCTTAATTACAAAAGCACCTTCCCTGAGCCAAGGCTCAAAACTGTAGCTCTGACTTTTTCAGTGGGTCAATATAAGAAATGATCAGGAAAAAAAAAAAAATTTTTTTGTAGGTTTTGAAAACTCAATTGAGAACATTGCTATGTTTCTCAGCTTCCTGGATTTTAGGATTTGATAAATTTCACTTGGAATTGAACAGGAGGACGAAGATATTTCCTCCTGAGCCAATATTGCTTCCTTTTTTTTTTTTTTTGTTTTTAATTTTACAGACAGTAAGAATGACATAACCTCTTTTTTGATTTAACTGTCAGGAAGCCCAGACTTCAATTTAGGATCCACTTACAAAATTATGTTATCTCTGGTTCCTGGTCTTTGCCTTTTTCTATGTGGTTTCTCATCTCACCTTTCATCTTTAACTGTCTCATCTATGTGCACATTTTAGCTGCACTAGAGTTTTTAAGAAGTAGACAAGTGTAAAATCAATCAACAAATCAGAAACTTGTCCAAAGTCACCTAGAACTTGATAACACCCTCCTCATGTACCCAAGGTTAGTTGGAGAGATGAGCTCATAGGCTAGCATAATGGAACTATTAGCAGAATATGTGTAAGTATTAAATCAGAAGAAAAAGGTTTTAGGGATTGAGGAGATAGATCAATGAAGATCAGAGCAGTCAAGGAAGGCTTCTAGAAGGAATTGGAACTTATGGTAAGCTTTGAAGGCTTAGAGTTAGTTTCGGGGGATTCATTTCATTGGACCAGCTATGTGGTTTGATTTGGGCTATAGGAGGCTTTGGCACAAGAACCAGGGACTTTGTCTGGTTAGCTCTTTTATTGAATAACCAATTCTAGCTTTCTGGGGAGCGACTAATATGAGAATGATACTTCAATAAAATGTGAAGTTGGTGGGGTTGGTCTGGGTGCTACTGGCATTTTAGGACAATTTTTTGGGGGGGCAGCACTGGATTTGAGCTCAGGTCCTCATGCTTGCTAGGCAGGTGGTCTATCACTTAAGCCATTTCACCAGCCCCAGATATTGTCCAGATAGGATAATTCTTCTTTGGTGGTACTAGGGCTTGAACTCAGGGACTTGGGTTTGCTAGGCAGGCATTCTACCACTTGAGCCATGCCACCCCACCTTTTTGCTTTGGTTATTTTTTGGATAGGATCTGGTGTTTAATGCCTGGGCCAGCCTGGACTGTGGTCTTCCTATTTATGCTTCCTGCAAAGCTGGGATGACAGGGCATACCACCTTCCCCAGCTTATTGATTAATGTGGAGTCTTGTGAATTTTTTGTCTTTGCTGGCCTGGAACTGCGATCCTCGCAATCTCTGCCTCCTGAGTAGCTAGGATTATAGAAATGAGCCACAATGCCCAGGTAAGACCAAGTTGTTCTGTTGCTCAGTCCTTCAAGTTCATTTTCTGTGCTAAGTCTCAGTGAGATAGTAAAACCTTTTAACCAGAGGAACAAATCTTCCTAATGTGTAGGCTAGTTATCCCATCCAGGCAATATCTTACTTTAGCCAGGTAAAAAGTACATCCTCATCCCTCAAAGACTCTCACATTAAATGGTGGTGGGAGGACAAGAAAGAGACAAGAATCGTTTTTAGAGCCTACAACTGATGCCACAAGACCCTGATGCCAAGGATCTCAGTGTTCCCAACTTTGGTGTCATGATGTGAGCTTTAAACACTACTGATACCTAGCCCTACCCTCAAGACTCTGAATTATTCTGGGGTGGATCCTAGCCTGGGGATTTTTAAAAGCCACACCCCCTCCTGGGCAGTCTAACACACAGGTAGTGTTAGAATCACTGCTCTGCTTCCTGGGACAAGCAGGAGGAAGGAGAGAGTGAGACAGTGAAAAAGAAGGAAGGGCAGAGTGTGAACCCCAATTTCAGGTGCTCTGCTTGGCAGTGGTAATTAAGGGGATTTGGAAGAATTGAGAGACTAACAAATTTCCACCCAGCAGGGAAAGGACAGTTCTAGAAAGTCATATACCCTGAATGTGTTCCATTTAGAGCAAAACAGATGTGAAATGGTACTTCTGAACATCCCAGAGAACTCTTCATTTTGTGCCAGACACTGTACTTACAGATGCCCCAGCTTACAAAGAAAAAAAAAAAGTGTCTTAGAGAGTGGCATTTTTTTGCCCAGTGATTCTAACTGATGCCAGATTCAGTCAGAGCCCAGGCTGCTCACACGCACAGCCTTGCTGGTGTTGGCTGAGGAGCAAGCTTCTGATGTCACCTTGGGCACCTCAGTGAAAGAGGCTCCTCTCTGGGCTCTGGGCAGGCTGGGAGCCCAGGATGTCAGTCCCAGGGCCACCACTACATGCCTGTCTTGCTTTTGACAAGTAGGTCAGCACAGACACGGGTCCATTATCCACTGAAAGCTGCTTGCTGCTGGCAGGAAGTTGCTTCTGCAGAATTAAAAACCATCAGAGTTGATCAAAGGAAGTGCAGGCTGGCAGGCGGGCCAGATCCTAATCTCTGCTTGCTGACCTCACACATCACTGCACATGAGTCACCCCGCTGAGCTCAGCGGACATGCTGTTTGGATTAGGCTTTTATGGGCCAGCTTTGCCAAACTCGCCTTTGCTGTCTCCTTGCACAGAGCAGCCAACAGGCAAAGAAGAAAGGTGGCCATGTGGATTAGATGGCTCAGATGCCAGGGAGGAGGCTGGAGGTTCCCCAGGCTCCAGGGAGTATCTGTAAGTCCTAGTGGCCCCAGCTCATCTCTTCAGCTCAGCTCCATGTACTCTATCAGAAGCTACCAAGCCCTCAGCAGGCCCACTCATCCTTTCTCTCCCGCCAGCTCCCCAATTAAGATGTACTATTCTAGGCATGCATTTTGCCTTCACTCAACCATTTGCCTCTCAACCAGCAGGAATTCCTTTTCTCAAAAGCAGGCAACACTTCACCACTCAGGCATCTTGCCTCAAAAGCAGTGGAGTCCAGCAAAAAAGGGAGGGAAGTCAGAAAATAAAAATTCCTAAATTAAGAGCCAACCCATAAAAGCAGGGCTTCCCTTAGCGCCTGGCTGGTATGACATCATCATGAATTACTCAATGAAAATGGTGTCAGAGCAGCGGCTTGATTAGATGTGGAAATTTTCCTCCAGAAACAGAACTTTGCAGAAAATAAACAGGGGTAGAAAAATCTTGTTGTGCACTTAGGTCTTTGGGGGCTGCCATCAGAAGAGATGATTTCCCTGGACAGAGAGCAGGGTGGGAGATTCTCTCCCAAGCAGGGTCTGGGTTGCACAGGAGTAGTAGTGGGTATAACCTAGTGGTTTGTTTTGCTTCCTTCTCTGGAAGCAATGGTAGGAACAGGATCAAAATCTTTTGTTTCAATTTCTGCCAAGTTTTGCTTCTGTGCATGGTAACTTGGGAAGAAGCAGCCCCCACTATTTTGTAAGCCAAGGATTCTTGGCTTGTAGTCTCTGCTGCGATTCTCTTTAGAGTATTTTAGACTCTCATTTATTAAAGGCCTCTAAATGGAGGTGGCAGTCCTTGACAATTTCAAAATAAATGTTGCCATCAGTCTCCACACTGCTCTTTGCTGTAAACCACAAATCTCCAAACTTACATTGCTCAATCAATTAGCTGTAATTTAAATACATGTGTATTTTTTTGGTTCCTGGCTTTTCAGATTTCTTTTCATCTACCTATAATAGTAGTCAAATATGATCATGAGTCTCTCTTTTTCTCCCATTAACATTTTTATTTTAAAATGGAAGCAGAGACAGACAGGTACCATCCTGGATAGTCTTTCAGTCACTACACCATGCTGCAACAGTACGGAACAGTGGTTAGGGTGTGACTGTCAGGCAAACCCATGTTTGAGCCCTGGCTTTGCCACCTATTAGCAGTATATTCTTCAAGTAATTTTCTTTAATGCCTTGCAGCCACAATCTCCTCATCTGTAAAATGTGGATACACATTTAGTAGCAACCTCATTGTAAGGATTAAAGGCGCTAAGGCAGGTAAAACATTTAGTAAAGTTCCTGGCACCTAGCAAACACATAAAAATGTATCATTATTTATATTGCAATAATTACTCTGTAACCAGCATTAAAGAGCAAATGGTGGTAAGCTTAATTGGAATCTACAGCCAACGATTTTTCCTTCTGAAATTCCTCAGTGCTCAGAGTTACAGTGTGTTTTAATCAAAGTAAATTAGCTTGAGGTGCCTGTGCTTAATTGGAATTGTCTTTCTTTGTTTGGAAAAAATGATGAGAAAGGAGGAAAGGGTTACCTATAAGAGAGCTCAATGATACAGTGCATGCTTTGCATGCTAAAGGCCCTGGGTTCAATCTCTAGCACCACCCTCCACCCCAAAACCAAAATGAACAAACAAAAAATACCCCAACTCATTCCTGGGGGTTTATAACTAGAAGAAGAAAAACCCTATAGCTCTTGGGGGAGAGGGAATGTGGATTTACTTCCTAGTAGGGACGGTTAGTAGAGGGGAAACCCTAAGTAGGAATTCTATGTGGCTAAGTGTATTGAAAAAGCACCTCCACCCAGTTTCTCCCAGTTCTCTGGGTAGCAGGGATGATGATCATGAATGGAGGTCTTTTCATTTATAAAGGCACAGTGATAGGCAACATTTCTGGTGCATGGGTAGCTCCTGGATGTAGTCTACAAGTGAGAAAAGGAGACTAGAGCTACTTTGCATAGCAGAAGTAAAGTCATATCTTTAATTTAGTTGGGTAGAATATGTTGGCTTCAGCAAGACTTCCCTCACTAATAGAGATTTAGACTGAGACTGATTGTTTTGTCTTCGTGGGGGACGGGGCTGGGGGGAGGACGGAGTGTGGAGATCTAAGAGTTACTCTCAAACAGAAGACCATAGGAAGAATGAGGAGGGTTCTCTTGACCTTGCACTAGCAGAGGGACCCTGAAAAGAACAAAAATTAGAGAAATGAAACATCCCATGGATTACTCTGGAAATTATCTAACCATGTGTCATGACCCCTGAGGAGATCAGACTGAGAAATGTGTCACTGTGGATTATGCGTATCTTGTAGATTATCCTCTTTGGGGAAAAGGGGCAAAGGTTGGGCAAAACCTATTGAGTGAGGACATGATGAAAGGGAGTCCCGTTAGAATGGCAGCATGCAAGGGCTTGGACTTTTGTCCTTTACATTCACTGCTCTGTTCCCAGCACCTAGAACATCCCTTGCATCATCCCTTGCAGTAGCTTCCTCTTGCTTGTGTAACAAGTTACCACAAACCTAGTGACTTAAAACGCACCACACATGTTATCTTCCTGGTCTCAGGGTCTTAACACCTAAAATCAAGGTGCCAGTTTTGTGCCACTCCTTCCAGAGGTTCTAGGGGAGAATGTTTCTCAGCTCTTTCCAGCAGAAGCTGCCTGTATTCCTTGGCCCTTCCTTGCATTGCTCTGACCTCTGCTACCGTACTCACATCTCTGACTCTCACTCTCCTGCCTTCCTCTTTCCCTTATAAGGATCCTTGTGCTTACCGGGGTAATCCAGGA
Organism: Castor canadensis; assembly: GCF_047511655.1. Taxonomy (NCBI): domain Eukaryota; kingdom Metazoa; phylum Chordata; class Mammalia; order Rodentia; family Castoridae; genus Castor; species Castor canadensis. The sequence continues at coordinate 36,237,278 of NC_133397.1, read as the reverse complement.
TAATCTCCCCATCTCAATGTCCTTAATTTAATCACATCTGCAAAATCCATGTAAGGTAACAGATTCACAGGTTCCAGGATGTAGACATTCTTGGGGCTCATGATTTTGTCTACTACAGCCCTGAGGCCACCATCAGTGTCCCATCAAGGGAAGACGGCAGCCCTGAGTCATAGGCCAGAGTCCACAGTACAGAGATCAGAGGCCCCAGGCTGGGTGTGTAGTTTAGAAGCAGGTGAAAGCAGAACAGGCTACAGCAGGGACTGGCTCTGGAGATAAGAAGCCAACTCCCTTTCTGCAAATATACTGGAAGAAGGTGATGCTTGGTGGCAGAGGCAGAAGGACAGATTCTGCTGCTATGCATACAAGGGCTGTCTAGGCATTCAGATGTCGTTTCCAGTGTGTGTCAGGGGGGAGTGTTGAGAATTTGAGCCAATTTGTAAAGTGCAGTGCTTGGTTTACAGAAGGTACCCAATTTAATAAGAACCATCTATTATTAATGGGGAGGAGGGGTGCAAATAGGGAGAATCCAAAACCCCAGCTGTCTGGGGAGGCAGGTCACATAGCCTAGACCCTGGAGAAACAGGAAGAAGACCTGTCAGAAGGGAACAAGGTATGAGACAGGTGTGCAGAGGTAGAATTTCAAATGCTCTTTATCTTAACTTCTTCCCACACCAGTTAGGCGGAAGCATCTGGCTGGTTTTTTAATGAAACTTGGAACGCACTGTTGTAGTCAAGAAGGAAATATTTCTGTGGTTTTTCTGTGGGGGAAGAAAGTAATAAATCTTTCTCTTGTTGAAGGAACACCTTTCAGTGGTGCAGCTCTGAGAGCGATCCATTATTCTTAAAGTGTACGTGCTCAAAGGTTTGTTCATGTTAGGCCATCGGGAAGGGTCACGTAGATCCCGCAGGGTAGGAACAAAGTCCAGGAACAAAGACTTGCCGCGGTCGATGACCTGGTAGTCACAAGTTGCACACATTCCCAAAGGACAGAGGCTTGAGAAAGAGGCATTGCTATTACAACAGCTAGGTTTTTGAGGTGAGCGTTTGCTTTGGAACACTCACCGCCCTCTCCCCATGGAGATCTTCCCTGTGGACCTCTTCTCTGCCAAGGGTCATTCTGTGAACAGTGCCCACTTTGATCAGCCACAGGTGGTAGAGGAAAAGGTCAAGATGTTGTTCTCGAGGAGCTCTTTCATTCTGCACAAGTGTGTTGAATCCTTGTCATTCCTGGTACTGCTCTAGGTGCAGTGGGGCAGATACAGCAGAGACCAAAAGTGACAATAGATCATAAACATGTATCCAGCTGTGATAAGGGGAATAGGGACAAACAAGGCAGGGTAAAAGGCTTGAGAGTGGCCATTGCTTACTCTCTGATTTGGTCAGGAGAGGCCTACCTGATCATGGGCACTTGTGCAGAGACCTGAAAGAAGCAAAAAGTCATGGAGACATCTGAAGGGTGATTCACATGGAGGGATCATTTGTCAAAATACATGCAACCACTCATGCTGAAGCCAGCATCTATCCCTCTTCTTATGCATAGGCCTCACCCACAACTGCAGCTCCTGGCACTCCTTTGTATCTGTGACCTAATCCCTGGCATACTCTTGCATAAAGTAGTAAGAATCCAGGGGAGGGCAATAACAAGAAGGCACAGGAGTTTTGGGAAGGAAAACTGACAGTAGCTACGACCGTCTAGGGGGGCTGACCTAGGTTAGAGGGCTTGGCTACTGAGAACAACCCAAAGCCTACGTGGGATCTTGGTGACTTGGGATGGGCTTGATCAGCCTGTCCTTGAGGCAAAGCCTTCCTTCAAGTTACGTTTGTGAAGTTCCCCACTTTTACTGAGGAAAGTCAACCCAACATAGCTGCTCTGCTCAAAAATATAAGGTAAGGTGCAGAGATTGCTAAGATGAGCACAGAGCAAACAGAAATACTTACACTGTGATTGCTTTTGTGTGAAGCATTGGTGTCCTTCTAACCCATAAGCAAGTCTAGTAGACATGAAACTGGATTTTCTCAAACCCTGCTTTGAAAGCACTACCTTTTCATGAAGCTTGAGTGTTTCTGTCATGACAATAGAACCTTAAGTGATAGGTATGAGGTACTTTAAAAGAAAAGGTAGTTTTCAGATGAGGACCTGATATCCTTTTGACATCCTCAATATCCAGGGGGGATGGTGCAGAATCAAGCTCTGACGGATGTCTCCCTCCAGGCTCTGCAAGTCCTGAGGCCACAGCTTACCCTGGCCTGGCTGAGCACTTTCGCTCACAAACAAAATTTAAATAGTGATGTTGCCAGGCCCAGGGCATTTCTATCTTTCTCCTGGGGAGTTTGTGAATTTCCAAAGTGCTTCTCTGCTGACTGAGATTTCATGAAATAAAAGGCATCAAGAGTGTCCACAGTTTATTACACTTCTGCTAAATCTAGTTAGACACTATAAGATACTAAGTAAATACTTGTACCTACACAGACCATGTTAAAAAAGAAAGTCCATATCAGTTGGCTACACATGCTGAGGTATTTATGAATGAATAGAATGATACCGAATATCAGGGATGTGCTTCTAAAAAATTCCAATAAAAAGGAATCGTATGCATGGTTGTGGGATGAAGGTGAGAGATGAAACAAACCTGGAGCAGGTGGAGACTATCCAGGCTGGTGGTGTGTATGTGAGAGTTCCTTTATTCTATTCTCTCTCACTTTGTGTGTTTGAAATTTTTCATGATACAAAGTTCAAACAGAGAAAGAAAGAAAAAGATATCAGTGTGATCTGTTCTTTCCTCTCTTGATTCTGTTGTTAAATAATGAAGCAGAGATTGTAACATGGGGAATTTGGTGATGGGAGTTTTTTTGCAGGATTACTTCAACAAAGAGGAAAGTTTGATGGATTATTTCTGGACAGTGGAGCAGTCAGAGTTCCAAGAAAGGAGGATGTTGAAATGAATAATGAAGATTCCCTGCTCAGCAATGCAGCCATGGGGCTCTTGACACACGTTCTGGGAAATCGCAGAAGGGGACATGTTGCCTATGCAGTTTAGCACTTACTTGTGCAATATAGGGAAGACCTGTATATACCCTGCCATTTCACTCAGTCCTCTGGGGATGGTAATGGGACTGGACTGTAGCTGGGACTCGGTGGCAGTCACAGGTGAGCCTGCATCATGGCTCTCTGGACATGGCATTCTCAGAAGCCTCAGTGTCTTGCCTTGTCAAGGCAACAGTGTGTATCTCCATAGGAAGCTTGCAGCCAACCCCTAGCATTGTTGCTCAGCCCAGCAAGGAAGGCTGAAATATAGCATGGGAAGTGTTCTCTTCTCAGCCCCAGTCACTGGGCCTTTTGGGTGGGGTAGAAATTGGCTTCTGAGCAACCACACCCAGTTCCCTATCCACTCTGTCCAGAGACTACATCCTCAACAGCTGCTGTCTGTGTTTGGCTTTCAACTCGGCTGCCTTGACCCTGCTCCCAGAGACCAGTTAACAGGAGACATCTGTGACACTGGCGTTCCAATCATATCTGACCTGAACCCCTACCCACAGCCCTGACACACATATTATATCCTTCAGTTCCTTTTTAAGATGACATCTATCTCAGGAGCTGGGTCTTTAGTTTGCTCCATGGTTTTGTTCTGAAATGTCTGAAGACTTAATCCACAGCTCATTATTTAAAATGTGGGAGGAAGTGGCTGATTTTTTAGTGGTCTTCCATGGAATAAAAGAATGAGATGATATAGATGTACTTACTGATTTTGTATAGACTGGACCATTTTGGGGTATGAGAACAGAGCGTGAGTGATGTTTTAGGAAGTATCTTGGTGTTTTTGTGCCATAATTAATTTTTACAAATCAAGATATGACATGGGCTAGGCTTGCTGGCACATTCCTGTAACCCCAGCATTAAGGAGACTGAGAGAGGAGGATCTCAAGTTCGAGGCCAGCCTGTGCTATGTAGAAACACACTGTCTCAAAAAAAAAAGTAAAGCAAAACAAAACACAAAGCAAAACCAAAAAAAAAAAAAATGACATGGGTTATAATCTTCATTGCCTTTTTAAGGGTTCATCATCCCTTCAAACTATTCCAACTCTTGCACATGGTAATAATAGCACTCCTAGAAATATCTATACTGGAAATAATTCCAAAGAAGGAAGAAGGATTCACACCTACTAGAGGTTTGTAGTGATTCTGCTACAGAATCACTTACAGCAGCGAAAACTGGAAACAAGTAGATGCACAGCAGCAGGGGAAATGGTTAAATGAATTAAGATACAGCCACAGAAAACTGCAGCCACAAAAGAAGATAGCTAGGAAGATTATGCATGACAAGGAAAGGTGATATTAAACAAAAAAGTGAAACACAAAAATTAAGCGAAAGCTATAATTATATTTATGTAAGATAGTTGTATAGTTCATTGAAGATGAAGCAAATTTGGGGGAAGAGAAAGTGGCTGTGGTAAATGGCAGAAATATGGGTGATTTTTAAAAAAAAATACTTTTGGTGCTGTTGTAGTCCTCCTTTAATAAGAAATAATTCCTTTAAAAAAAAAAAAGAAAAAGAATACCCAAATCCTAACTTGCTGTGGTTGCTTTTTACTTTGGGCAGTAACTAAGAAAACATTAAAAACACAGAGAAAGTCACAGCAGCAACTATGAAGTCTGTAGATCAAATGTGACTTAACGAGGGGAGTCAGTACAGGGATCTGAAAATAACATAGAAAATTGGTCAGAGAAGGTCGATTTTTGGAGGGCAAGATTTGTACTGCTTCATATTTGCAAAAAGGAACAAATTCCTATTGATTCACCAGCCTATATTGAGGCTGAGAGAGAGAGAGAGAGAGAGAGAGAGAGAGAGAGAGAGATTGAAATGCCCAAGAGGTACCTCATTGGCCTTTCTCTGTATCTCCTTGGATGGTCCTTTTCTTTTTACCCTTCCCTTTCCCTGGAATGAGTCAAGTCATTCTTGATTTAAAAAATTAATCCTTGGCCAAGTTAACTAACTATAGTGCAGCAACATTTGGACTCACAGCTTTTACATGCAAGAGATACATTCACCCCAAGCTGCTCTTCTCTCACAGTTATGCCCCAAACTTGTAGTGCAGGGGAAAATCTGGTTCCTGGAGGCTAATGTTATACATTAATGGAGTGAAGCAGGCTGATAGTCTGTAGCCTGGGAAGGGTTTTGGAGAAGAGCCTGTACATCAGGGTCAATCAAAGACTAATTTATACCTTAAATTATGGATGGATCATGAAAAAGGCAGAATGATGACTACTGTGTGGCCAGCTGCAGCCAGATACTTAGGTCTTTCAAGAGGAAAAAGAAAAACCTTAGAACTATCTTCAGGGTGCAGACACTGTGGTAGGTCCAGTGAAAATTACAAGGTTTGGATTAGCTGTGGCTTCTGCCCACAACCCAAAACAGTGTATTGGAGGATAGAACAGAAATACAGTAGACTTCAGGTCAAAAAACACACTTCACAGAACACAATATAAATAACTATAATAGACTATGAGTTATAAGCCTGGGTTTTAATCCTAGTTAGACTCAAAGATGCGTGATCTTAGATAATTGTCTCACATTCAACTTCATTTCCTGTGAAGTGTGAGTAAATCATACTACCTTAAAAGCAGGTATAAAGATCAGCTAAGATAATGTGCTTGAAATAATCTAGCACAGTTTCTGGCATCTAGTAGATTTCGCCCCGTATTTCCTGAATCTGGTGAATCCTCATACGGACTACGTAAAGACAATGGTTCACAAACGGCAGCATATTGAAATCACTCAGGTGAGTTTACAAAGGAACTACTGATGGCTGGGTCGTGCTTCCAGAGCCCTGAATTAATTGACATGGTGTATGAGCCTTGATGTGGGGGATGTTAAGAAGCATAAAAGAGAAATAAGCAGATCCACAGTTATGGCTGGAGATTTTGCTACTCTTCTCTCAATAGGCAATAGAGCAAGCAGACAGAAAACCAGTAAAGATATAGAAGACTTGAGCAACACTATCTGCCCATGTAACTTAATTGACACTTAAAGAACATCCTCTCCAGCAATATGAGCATACATATTCCTTTCAAGTGCACACACAGAAAAATTTCCAAGATAGAGCATTTTCTAGACCACTTTTCCCATGACCACAATCCAAGCTAGACTGTCCATGTCACTATTTTTATTCAGTATTGAACTAAATATTTTTATTTAGCATTTATCGCTTTAGCCAGCAATAAAAGACAATAATATAAAATTAATCCAGATTGAAAAAGAAAAAGTAAAATTGCCTTTATTCTCAAACAACACAATTGTCTATGTAGAAAATGCTATAAAATCTATCAAAAAAGCTAACGTAACTCATTTGTGAGTTAAGCAAAGCTGTAGGATAAAAAGAAAATCTACATTTCTAAATAATTTCAGTAAGCAGCTGGAACTTGCTCTAAATAACAGCATTTGCAATATTATAAACATGTTAAATGCTTAAGAGAGATAAGAAGTGTAAGACTTACATGCTGAAGAAGCACTGCTGCGCTAAATGCAATTAGACCAGTGTTCATACATTGGAATGTTCAAGATTGGTAAGATATCAGTTTTCCCTAACAGATCTACAAAGTCAATGAAATCCTAATTAAAATCCCAATAGGCTTTTTGTTTCCTCTCAGAAATTGACAAACTTATTCTAATTCAAGTGTATTCTAGAATTCACATTTTTCTTAGAAGAAAACAATAAGATTTGTAATAAAGCTACAGTAATCAAGACCATGTGCCATTACTATCAATGGAACAGAATACAGAATCTAGAACAGACCCACAGCATGGTCAATCTACCTCAACAGAGGTGCAAAGGCATTCAGTAGACAAAGGCAAGTCTTTCAACGAATGGTGCTAGAACTGTTCACATGCAGAAAACTAAACGTCATCCTAAACCTCACATCACATAGAAAAATGTACTCAAAATGTATCATAGACCTAACTATAAAACTTCTAGGAGAAAATCTTTTTGATCTTGGGTTTAGTAAAGATTTCTCAGTTAAATTGCCAAAAGCATAATCCATCAAAGAGGATTAATAAATTTGACTTCATCAAGAACTTTTGCTATTTGAAAGACATGCTTAAGGGAATGAAAGATTGGAAGAAAGCATTTACAATCATATATCTGACAAAGGGCTTGTTTCAGAGTATATAAAGGACTCTTAAAACTCAATGAATAAAAACACAAAACAGCTGCGCGCTGGTGGCTCACACCTGTAATCCTAGCTACTTAGGAGGCAGAGATCAGGAGGATCTTGGTTTGAAGCCAGCCCAGGCAAATAGTTTGGGATACCCTATCTCAAAAAAACCCATTACAAAAAAGGAACTGGTGGACTGGCTCAAGGTGTAGGGTCTGAGTTTAAACCCCAGTACTGCAAAACAAACAAACAAAAAAACCCACAAAAATACAATGCAAAGCTTTTAAAAGAGAGCAACAGAAAGGCTCTTCACCAAAGAAGATACAAGATATTCAATGATGGTAAATATGCATATGAAGAGATTTTTCAACATTAGTAGGCATCAGGGAAATTTAAATTAGCACATCTATTAGAATAGCTAAAGTAAAACAAAACAAACAAGCAAACAAACAAAAGAGAGGTAAAATCAACTTCTAGAGAGGACGTGAGAACCTGGAACTCATGCACTTCTGGTGGGCAAATAAAATGGTATAGTATAACTGCTTTGGAAAATAGTTTAGCAATTTCTTTAAAGTTAAAAATACACTTACCACACTCATAGCTAGGTATTTACCTCAAGAATTGAGCAGTATTCATAATTGTCCCCCCATAAGAATGAACCAACTGCCCTTCAATTGGGAATGGCCAAGCTGTACTTCAACCTCACAGTGGAATACTACTCAGCAATAAAAAGGACAAACTGGATTGGGGATGTAGCTCAGTGGTGGAATGTTTGCCTAGTGAGTGTAAGGCCTTGGATTCAATCCTTAGCACTACAAACAGTAAATAATAACAATACTACTACTATACAACAACTAGGATGAATCTTAGAACAATTACCCTGAATGAAAGAAGTCAGGACTGTGGTATGGCCCAAGCGGTAGAGCACTTGCCTAGCCAGCACGAAGCCCAGGTTCAATCTCTAGTACTGCCAATTCCTTCCCACAAAACAAAACAACAAATCACATCTGAGCTCAGTAGCTCACTTCTGTAATCCCAGCTAGGATTACAGGTATAATTTGGCAGGACTGCAATTTGAGGCCAGTCCAGGCAAAACATTAGCAAGACCCATCTCAATAAATAAGATGAGCAAGATGGCGTGTGTCTGTAATCCCAGATACTCTGGAGGCATATATAGGAGGATTTTGGCGGCCAGCTTGGACAAAAACAAGAGACCTTACCTGAAAACTAAAGTAAAAAGGGCTGGGGGTGTGACTCAAGTAGTAGAGAGCTTGCTTAAAAACACTAGGCTCTGAGTTCAAACTCCAGCACCTTAAAAAAAAGGAAAGAAGAAACTCGATACTCCTCACATCCCCCCAGAAAAGTATATACCATATAGCTCCATTTATACAAAATTCTAGAAAATGCAAACTAGTCTTACTGATAGAAAGAAAACCAGTGGTTAGTGGTGGGATGGGGGAGGGATTTCCAAGGGGCATGAGGAAAATTGAGAGGGGGGAGGGTGATTAGCTTGATTGTGGTAATGTGTTCATAGGTATATATGTCAAAACTCATTCAATTGTCTGAGCATGGTGGTACACGTCTGTAATCCCAGCTACCTAGGAGTCTGAGGTAGGAGGATTACAAGTTTAAAGCTAGCCTGGGAGACTTAGTGAGACCCTATCTCAGCATAAATATTTTTAAAAGGGCTGGGAATGTAGCTCAGTGGCAGAGCCAGTTCCTATCATGTGCAAGGCCTTGGGTTCCATCTCCAGCAGTATAAATAAACAAACATTAAAAAAACAACAACTCAACTCTCATTTGCTGGGGACATAGCTCAAGTGGGGGAGCACCTGCCTAGCAAGTGTGAAGCCCTGAGTTCAAACTCCAGTACCACCAAAGAAAAAAGCCTCATTCAACTGTATGCTTGAATATGTGTGACTTACTATATGTCAATTTTACCTTAAGAAAGCAGCTTTTAAAAATGTTACTGGGTGATCTAATGTACAGCTAAGTTGGATGATCCCTGAAACACACAAACATAACCATCCTAAATCCTTCGCTTTGGGTTTGGAGTGTGGGGAGAGAGCTGCCACTAACCCACAGAGAGTTTTCTATTGTCCAGATTCCAGTCCTGTTACAAATATGGAATTTACTAGATAACTACAGAACAAATGTACAAATCTTCTGTTAATTTCATTTTAGTAATTCCAGGGCATTCATTTGAAGCCACAGGGAAGCACTAGATAAAAGTTATTAATTTGAAATGACATGCAGCAAGAGTCTCAAGCCTTTAAGCTTCCAGAGCAATAACTCATCCACAGTGCAGAGACAATTTTGGATCTGGTAATTTGGTGAAATTCCTCCTCCCATCCCTCATGGACTCAGCTTCTGTACAACTCTTACTTTATTTGAGTTTGTTTTTTGAATCCACTCCATTTTCTGCTTCTCTTTCCTTCTACCTAATCTGTTGGACTTCTAAGAATAGTGCTTGAATGTATTGAAGAAGTAGCTAACTTTGTTATGTAAGACTTCCTTAAATAAGTCCAGTTCCTCTTTTTCTCTCAATAACTCAAACAGGACACTATAAATGACTTGACATTGGCTGACTGAGACTGGTCTATCCATGTGTTCTGTTTTGGTCAGAGGCAGAGGAATGACTTAGTGGCATGTTTTAACCTTCAATGTGTATATGAATCACCCAGGGATCCTGTCACAATGTGATTATGAGTCAGTGAGAATGAGGTGGACCCAAGATTCTGCATTTCTTACCAGCTTTGCCCCAGTGATGCCAATGCTGCTAGTTGAATTGCAAAGAAATGACTTTTCAAGTCCTTTCATCCCAGGGATGCTGGGAAGCAGCAATGACCCTAATAGAAAAAAGGTCACTGGAGTTAAAAAGGGGAAGGCAGGATTAGCACCACCCTTGATTACACTCTCCAATTTATGAACTCCTTGCCTGTATAAATGTTTACACATTTGGTAAGGGGAAAGACTCACTTCCTGGGCAGAACTCAGAAGGTTTAAGAAATCTTAGATGGATTCTTCTTACCTCTTTCTAGAAAGAATTTATAATAGAATGGTTTTTGTAGGTTACATTTAGTTAACCCAGTTTAAATCACTTTGTTCCTGTTACATCTAACAATCTCTTACGTCTGCTCACTTCGTTTATTTTCAAAAGATATGTGATCTTGAGGTAGGAGTCTCTAGTGTTTAATGTACTGCTTAGCTGATGTTCTCAGTTCTTATGAAAAATGGGCTAATTTTGCTCCTAGATAGTGAGAGGATTAGATTGCATGTTCTGAATTTTCCTCTTTTTGAGGTAAAGACAGCGCGGGGAGCAGCAGCAGCTGCATCTAATGATTTAGGGTTATAGTAGAATCTGTTGGAGTGAGTTGCAGGACAGCGTTGTGGCATGGTAATGAATCTTCCTAGGGAAGCTGGCTGCCGCCCCTGGGTGTGTCTTTCTCACCCACTACTTACCTCCCCCTCTGCTTTGTAAATCAAACTGCATGGGATTTTTTTTTTTCCTAAATAAAATACTTGATTTTTTGGAAAGGAATAGCTTTGTTTTGCCTAAAACTGACAAAGTTAAAGACACACATTTCATATGAATATGTGAATTTGTGTTTTAACAAATATTTGATGTCACTTTGATGTCTATATTTTCATCAAAATTCTTATTATTGGTCACTTTCTATCTCAGTTTATCTTGCTATTGAAATTAGCTCATCATGATTTTTCAATAAAAATAACTAAGAAAAAGGCATCCATAAAGCTAAAAGTAAATCCATATTCATAGTTCTAGACTCTTTGTCTAGGATTCCTTGTTAAGTGATTACAGGAGCAATTTTCTGTCTTTCAAGCCTCCTGCCTCCCCCACTTTTTTTTTGAAGAATTTGAATCACCACTGGAATGAATGTGGTAATAAGAGTAGTCTGTCAACAATATGTGACAGGAGGGAGGGGGTACTGAAGCTGGGCTGTCTGGATGATGGTTTTGGATGGAGTTTGGGATTTTTTGTTATTGCCAGAAAAACTCAAAGTTCAAAGAGCGTAGAAAAGCATATTGATTATCTCTGGGCTGGTCAAATACTAGATTTATATCTGCTTTTAACTAATGTTTTACACATGGTCTCTTTTTTTTTTAAAAGAGTTTTTGTACTCCTTGTTAAAGATGAGCACCAGCTGAAAGCAATTCCTCTTCTTGTCTTCTCCAAATCATGGCCATTTAGTAGGTAGGTAGATATTAAATCTTTGGGAACAAAAGGGACTGTGACTGGCTCAAATGATCCATGATCTCCAGATTCCCCTTGGCACCACAAGAGCTCCATGGCTTATCTTTCCCCCAACCCTCCTTCCCAGTGATCACGTTCACAGAGCAGCTGGAGAAACAAACCAATCACTTGTCCTTATGCCTGTTCATCTTTATTTCATCCATTTTATCAAAGATATTTGGATCTGCTGCTAGAAGTTTTAGCCCTATCATTCATTATCATGTTGCTAACTTACTGGGTACATTGTGCAAGTACTTTATATATATGTTACCTTATTTAACCCTCATAATACCCACAGTACAGGTTAGGTGAGGAACCTGAAGGTCAGGTAGGCTGTGTAATGTGTCCAAGTCTTCAAGGCTAGGATCCAAGATAGTCATGTACAATAGAACCATGTTTCAGGCGATGACAGCTCATATATGTGATAGTAGCCCCATAAGATTACAGTGGAGGGACTGGTGGTGTGGCTCAAGTGGTAGAGTGCTTGCCTAGCAAGTGCAGACCATGAGTTCAAACCCCACTACCACTAAAAAAAAGAAAAAAAAAGATTGCAACAGAGTTGAAAAATTCCTTCATCTAGCTAGTGACATAAGATTGTAGTACAATGCATTCTTCACGTGTTTGTGATGATGCTGATGTAAACAAACCTACTGTGCTGCCAGTCATATAAAAGCACAACACACAGCATTACACAAAGTATGTAATATTTACTGTGACAATGGCAGTGGCTTTATGGCGACTTTAAAGTATACTTCTACTTATAAAAAAAGTTTGCCGGAAAAGAGTATGATTTGTTTTGCGGGCAGCAGCCTTTTGTACATATGGTACTTACAGTATCACTTGAGTGCATCCAGAGGCCACGTGGAGTGACTGACCATCTAGGTTTGTGAAAGCACACTTTATGATGTTCACATAATGACAAGACTGCCTCATGATACTTTCTAAGAAAGTATTCCATCACTAAGGGATACTTATGTCCCTTAATGATTATACAAGCAATTTAATCTCAGAGCATGTGCTCCCAACTATTATAGAATCTGCTTCCCTTATTCATATAGGACTTGAGAACTAAAGGGGTTTGGGAAAGGGTCAAAGATACAGACTCTTTAACAAAGTTGCTTTAAAGTCTCTTAGCCATCCATTCTTTTGCCAGTAATCTGCTCCCAGTCAACTCTTCCAGAAGCATACTTTCAACTTAAAGTCATAGCACCCCACTTCATAGCAGACACCTTTCCTGGTAAGTACCATCCACCGAATTCCCATGGCAAGCCTCCTGTAACCATGCTTACACCTTAAAGCCTACCTTTCTGCTCATAACTGTCTGGGTCCCAACCTGGGTCAAGAAAATTCTTTCTATTGGAAATCTGAAATTGGGAGGGAGAGATGGAGAGTTAGTTTCTGATGTGGCTAGAACTATAACATGTAAATTTAGTGTGACATAGAAACAAACACCAAGGTGGGACAGAGGAAGGCAGGCTGGAGTGGAGAGAATAGGAGAGTGCAGGGGAGAAGAAAAAGATAGAATATGAAGTAGACACACAGAGAAGCTGAGATCAGATAAGAGACTTTTTGCCCAATTTTTAATACATGGATCTGGTCCTTTGTGAAGGATTCTTGTTTCATTGAAAACACTCTCTTTTTTTGCTTTAGTTGGTTCAAGTTGATTTCTGTGTCTTGCAATAAAAAATCTTCACTGATTCTCATTCAAACTCTGACAAGATCCAGGAACTCTGACCCTTTTTAATCTTCCTAGAATCCAACAGAAGCCCACACATTCAATCAATATTTTAGCTCTCCATTCTCTGCTTCAATGTAGTTTCCATCCCTCTCCCCCAATCTTGAGACTTTAGTCAATCATCTAATTGTATTGCTTGAATCTGGGCTATTCACTTCTACCATGAGGGAGATTTTCTAAAGCTTTGTTTTCCCCATGTGTTGCTGCTCAGCTCAGAAATCTCCAGTGGCTCACTAGCCTCTGACTGTGTTTCCCAGAACAACAGAGAAAACTAGGAAAAAAAAAACCAAACAAGCCAAAACGAAAGAAAACATAAAACAAAAACCAAAAAAGTTCTGTGGTCAAAGATGCTTTGAGGAAATCCAATTTTCCCTTCTCAACATTGCCATGTAAAAAAGTATATTGAATACTGAAGTTCTGATTATAAATTATCCCCACCATCACCTAAAAATGTTTTCTTTCTCAATGCAATACCTATAGCACAAGGAGAAATAGCTCTAGAATTCAGGTAGGTCAACATCTTTTTGGCTTCTGCTCATGTGGGACATATGTGAATTATCTGATTTGATTTGCCATTTCTCCCTCATTACTATTTTCTGGTTCCCTTTGTAAGCAGAAAAAAATGTCATTCCAAATACAACATTTTCTACCTTCCCCAGCTTCTTCCTTCACATTGAATTCTTCAAGCCAGGTCCAATAAACCCAGAGAATCCTTTCTGTGTTCACTTTGTGCCTTGCCCTCTTGTTGGCTTGGTCAGCTTTCTTTTTTGATCAGGCATTGATTGGGCTGACATAAGAATGTCCCCAGAATTCACTGATAACCTGGGCACTGTCCCACGCAAGCATCTGCAATGAGATCAAAATAGCCGCTGCCTCCTTCCTTTCCCAGACTTGTTCTGATTCCTCTCATTCCCTTCTCCCCATGTCACTCCCTTCTCCCCTAGGGAGAAAATGCTGATGGATGTAGATACCAAAACTTCCTTCTGGAGGCTAAAAAGAGACTGGAGGAGAGGCATAGATCAAATAATATCTCCACATGAGTATGTAGCTTACCTGACTGCTGCTTAAAAAGGATTCCAGGCCAGCTGATCTGCTACTTTGCTCATCAGGGTAATTAGGAGGAGCTGAGAACTTGAAAGGAGCTAGACACAGGCCAGAAATCTTTATACTGGCCCACTAGTGTGGGTTTGTGAATATGTGTGTTAGAGGCAATGGAGGGATGGAGAGTGAGGCTGTCAGTACCCATGGATAGAACCTCTGGAACACTTCTGGTGACAGGTGGGCCTATGGCTCCAGCTTATTAGACTTCTATTTCAGCCAGCCTCATCTGTGGCTGATCACAGCAGTCTTGAGTCATGTGTCCACCTCAGCAATGACCAGCCTACAGTAGCAATGTGAGTCTTGGTCTTACCCCAGTCTTCTGCTGGTCTCAGCAGGCTCTGGGTTCAGAGTATGACCCAGTCTTGCAGCATTGGTGGCCATAGGACTGCCCACCCCATTCCTCATTTAACTTGACTTATTCTGAGTAGAGAGGCTCCTTCTAGAACATTGGCAACTTTGGAGAAAGGATATGTTGGCAGCCAGCCTTAAGGCTATAATTCCTATGGGAAAGGAAGGCATGGACTCCAGAAGACCTCTGTTACAGTGGCCGTAGTGGGCCAGACAAGCAGAACTGTTAACCCATCCTTACCCAATGACCACAGGACACAGCAAGACTGTGGCATCCTCCAGAGAAAGTGAACAGCAGAAGAGAAGGGTTTCTTCTGTAAAGATCTCATTCATAGGGACCTTTCACCTTTGCTATCTGGTGCCTCTTCTATGAATTGTGCAATTAATTTAGCTCACCTAGGGCTAGGAGAGGAGTAAAAAGTAGTTGTGCATGATGAAATTGAGTAAATCAGTGTCTTTGACCCAGGCCTTACGTGTGGTAAATAAAGTCACTCTAATATCTACCATATGAGACATATTATCATTTATCTATCTATCTACCTATCATCCATTCATCTAATAATTGTAAGTACACAGTTCAGTTGTTCATTTGAACAGACCAGATTTCAGAACTCATGAATCACGTGCTCATGGTAAGCTCCAGTTGTTCTTTCTAGTTCTGTTCTTCCTTTTGCTCTTGACCTAGACACTTCTGATGGCTGAAAAAATAACTCTCTTTCTCTCTCTCTTTGTCTGGATTCTTCTTACTTATTAAAAAAATATATAGTCTTCTTATCTTGTGCCAGGTACCATTCTGGTCATTTAGAATACACTTGTGAACAAAATAGACAAAAGATAGATAATCTACAATAAACATGACAAACATATGAATTTCATAATATGTAAGACATAAGAAGTGCCATAGGGACAAGACTGTGCAGGCTGAGGTGATTAGGAATGTCAAGGTATAAAAGGGAAAGGGCAGGTGGTCAGGCGGGCCTCATGGAGAAAGAGAGATTTGAACATCGAAGGAATGAGCAAGTACAACAAAGTAGATATTTGGGGCAAGAGTGTTGGGCAGAGAGTACAGCTAGAACAAAGACTCCAGTATAGGAGCATGCCCAGTGTGTTTAAGGAACAACAAGGAGGCTAAAATGATTGAAGAACAGAGCATCCAAAGAGGAAGATAGATAAGTGGCGGGTGGAGTAGACAGACAATGCAGAATGTTGTTGATCACTGAAAGGACATTGGTTTTAACACTAAAGGAAATGAGGAGTTGTTGAAGAGTTATCCTAAGAGAAATAAGGCTGGGGATCCTGAAGGGTCTGATTGAAGAAGTGGTATGTTCTGAGATACATTTTAAAAGGATCACCATGGCTACCGTGTTGAAGAGAGTAGAGGTAAGAAGACTTGATAGGAGGCTATAGTAGTAATCCATATGAGTGATGATGGCTTTAACTAGGTGGAAGCAATAAAGGAGCAAAGAAATGGTTTGATTCTGGATGTATTTTGAAGGTAGTATCAATTTCTGCCAGATCTGATGTGTGTGTGTGACAGGAGTCAAGGATGTCTCTAAGTTTTTTGATCTGAGCAAAGAATGGAAAAACAGAGGTGCCAGTAGTTGTGATAGAAAGGCTGTGGGTACAGCATTTGGAGAATTATAATAAGAGCTCAATTTTTGACATCTTCAATTTGGAGATATGGAGCAGACAGTTGTATATATAAGCTGCGAGTTCAGGGAGCAGTCTGGATTTATAAATATAAATATAGGCTCATGGGCATACCAATGCATTTAAAATCATGTGTTAGAATGAGGTCATCAAAAGAGGTGGTGATGGATAAGGAAGAGGACTGAGGTCTAAGCTCAATGCACTTCAATATTTTGGGGTCAGGAAAAAGAGACCAAAAAGGCTTGAAGCAGTGAGGCAGGAGGAAAACCAACAGAACAAGATGTTCTACGGTGAATATCAGTGCAGAAAGTGTATCAAGGAGGAGGATTTAGCCAAGTGTATTGGATACTTTTAATCAATAAGATGAGAACTGAGAGTTGACCACTGGATTTAGCAATATGGAGGTCATGGTAACTTTGACAAGAACAATTTCTGTGGAGTCATGGGATATAAGCCTGTTTTGGAGTTGGTTTAAGGGGGAAGTGGAGGAAAGGAATTGGAAATAGCAATTATTAATGATTCTTTTGAGGAGCTTGCTCTAAAGGGAAGCAAACAAATGAGGCGGTGTCTGCCAAGGGAAGTACAGTCATTAAAAGGCTTTGTTGTTTTTAAGATGTGAGAAATAATAGCATGCTTGTATGCTGATGGAAATGATCCAGTAGAGAGAATGGCAATTTGTTTTAGGAAAGAAAAGGAAAAATTGCCAGTTAATGTCTTTGAGTAAGTGAGAGGGATGGGATTGAGGGCACAGGTGGAGGAATTGGCTTTGATGGGTGGGTGATAGTTGGAAAGGGGCAGAGTGTAAAGATACAATTGCTGGTCAGAGGATAAAGATGGCAGTGATAAGCTGTAGAGTTCTCTTCTGGTTGCTTCTATTTTCTTAGTGAAAAAAGAGCCTGATTATCAGCTGAGAGTGGGAGTGGGAAGGAAATGTTGAGGGTTTGAGAAAACAAGGCATGGGACTGTCACCTAGGGTCAAAGGTCAGAGGATGGACCAGGAAATATGGCTGCTTGAGTTTCACCATGAATTTAAGGTGAGATTACACAGTATGGCTCTGTATTTTTCTTTAGCCATGTTCAACTGCAAATGTAGAGGAATAGAGTAGGCAGACAGTGGATGTAACTGAGTTTATTGTCATGCCAGGTGGGTATGACAAAAAAATAGAGAGGCAAAGAAAGAGTTGAGGGTGTGCAGAGGGGCAATGTTTGTATAATAACTGTCCATGAAATTGATACTGGGCCAGGAGGGCAGGAGGAGCCTCCAAGGTGTGGACAATAGTGAAGGGTGATGGGATCACCCTTTGGTGAGGTGCTGATGGTTGGGAGGTGCTGATGGTTGGGATCAGGTGAGGAGGTGAAATGGAAAGGTAGGAGGTTGCAGGCAAATTGAGTATAAGAAGTTGAGATTATAAATAAGTTACTGTTGTTAGTAATCACAACTCTGGGTTGAGTGGAGTGAAAATCATTGGAGGAGAGGATTCAAGGGTCTACAAGGTTTGGGTGTTAGAAGGGTCATGTACATGTGTATTTTGAGAGAGAGGATGAACCAGGATGTAATTGAAAGGGAAAATGGGTAAGGAGAAAAACAGTAGTGATTTGTATAATCTGAGGACATAAAATTCAATGTGCACTACAAGGGTTTGTGGAGGAGCATGGAGAATTTCTGCACGTGACAAGGAGTAAAAAAGGACACCTATCTTACCTCCAGGTCTAGTGATCAGGCTGTGAAAGAAAATGATCCCTGCTTGAGGAGGCCATGGGGAAAGCAGTGAATTTAGGGAAGGGGATGTGTCCCCTGAGAAAGAAATGATGAAGAAGCTCAGAGGACATGTTGAGGATCAAAGAGATTTTGCTAACCATAGATTATGGGCTCAGGAAGAGATTCAGGATTGGGAGGGGGAGAAAGTTACAGAATAAGGAAAAGACAAAGCCTCATCAGGATTAGCAAGCTGGAGATGAGGTGACCTGGGAGCTGGGGTAATTTTAGGACTATGTAAGCAGGGGCAAGGACATAATGAGATTAGTTCCTTTGGGTACAAGGCAGATGGTGGCAAGGCTGTGAGGGCTGAGGTTCAGAGCAGTTTCAGAGGCTCCTTCCCACTTGATGGTTGGTAGTGTTAGGGAAGGTGCTGTAATAGTTTTCCCCTGATGCCTGTAAAGGCCTCTCTTCTTCCCATCCTGCTTTCTAAGTTTTCACTTTCCCAGCAGCTGTGACAATTTTGACTCTAGCATATTATTCGCTGGCTTTAAAATATTTTCTTCTTCCTGCTAACTGAATTTCCTGTTTCTCTAAAAGCCCCAAAAGTACTTCATTCCTTCTACCCTTCTCCTGCCCCAGAGTACACATCCAAGACTCTAAGTCTCTGTTGACACACTTATTACATGGACCATGGCCCAAAAAGGTCTGTGTTCAAATATTCACAGAGCTTAAACCCTCCCAGGTATTTAGGAAAGGTTAAATGCCCCAAGGTCTAGTAGAAAGGTCTTCCTAAATCCTTCTTGTCCATTCCAACATCTTCACACAAAGCCTTTCCTCACTCTACCTCTGCCTGCACAATAAACTGCTTTGGCAGGAAGAGCTTTCAAATGCTGGTCCAGTGGGTCACATTTCAGAAAACACAGCTGCCCACCATTTTGCTAAATGAGACTGTGCTTCAATTCCTGGCTGCCTAGACCCCAATTAACCACTTGGGCCTTGTCTTCATTCAGTTACTCTTCTGGGTTTAGCTTGGTCCTGGTTGAAAGCCAGAGCCATTCTTTTGGGTTTGCTCATAGCCCGAGATCTAATCAACTCTAGGCTTTGCCTCTATTACACGAGGCAGTTCCAGAAGAGGGCCCAGGAAAGGGATCCACCAAGCTAAGAAAAGCTTGATGTTTGCTGAGTTAAATGAGAGGATGAGGTCTATGGGAAGCAGGTGACATTCTGTCACACTTTAATTTCATGACAGTCCTCTGAACAATAAGTTCCCACCTTGTGGTTTTCTAGAATACTAGAAATTACTACTGTGCTCTGGCATGACCTGACACCTTGTCTGGGAGGAGCCATGCTTTCTTTCCATAATGTACATCAATTAATTTCCCTTAATCAGCTCTTAGGAAAAGATTTTCATACTGGATGTGACTGGTTAGGCTCAGTATTGACCTTGTTGGTGAATAGTTAACATTTTAGTGAGAGAGATGGGGTGGCCCCCTAACAGGGTAGGAGAAAAAGATAGAGTGAGATAGTGTCACTGTGGCCAGATCTTCAGATTTGGGGGAAGAAACTGAAAACTCTAGTTATTTCTGTGCAGTCTTCCAATTTTTAATTTTTGGTAATTGATTTAACTTTCAAAAAACATGGAGAGAGTCGGATAAAATATATCTTGGGGTCCCATTGGCCCATGGGCCAACGAGTGATATCAGTGAGTTGTATAAATTTAAGCACATATCTGGTTCTGTGTTAAGTATAGTGATTCTTTTTTTTTTCTTTTTTTAATAAAAAATATCAGTTTGGCTGTCCTGTGGTCCTGACAGCACACAGGATGGGCTGTTCTGGTGCTTACTCTGGCCTTGGTGACAGACATTTAGTCCATTTGGGATCCTGCTCTTATGGACATTCTACATACTGGGATCATGGGATATGTTGCCAGGGTCCTTCAGGAAAACCCTCAAGTTCAATGAGAATGCATTTGCTCAGGTCTGCTAGAGGTAGGTGAGTCTAACAAGGTCCTCCTCTTTGTAAAAGGCAGTCGAAGCGAACAGGAGAGTCACTGCAATCTCAGAAAGGCAAGTGGAATTTATTATCCCACAACACAGGTTCAACATGAGACCTCTGGGGTCGGTTCCCTGGGTTGAAATCTCTCCTCTACTAGTTGGGTGTCTGTGAAAAGTTAATTAGCCTCTCTTAACTCAGTTTTTGAATCTGTAAAATGGGGAGTTAATAGTCCCTTCTAGATAGAGCTTGACGAGTGCTTCCTTAAGTTTCTGAAGAGTAAGACCCAGCACTGGGAAAAGGATGTGACTGTATTTTTAGAAGACTTACCTACTATGCTTTAAGTAGGGATTTACTTATCTAGTTAAAGCTTATTTTTTACAGACATATCTAAACACTGGTGATTCAGATCCATTTAATTCATTTTCAAACCTATCTTGCTTTCTACCCTTTCCCCAAGTAATCAGGTCTCTGAATACCCTACAGAAAAATTTTGTCTGAGAGTCTTAGCCCCAGGTGGTGGGTCCTGGGTCTTTTCAGCCTCCAGTGGAATCTCTTGCTGCCTGCAGGCTCCTTTTCAATGAACTGCACCTCACCAAGGCTCAGGTTCAGCAGACCCAGCCCAGAAAGTCCCACTGGACTAGGAACTAGTGTAGGAGAGCAGTCTTCTTTTCTGGGGAGGGTACCTCCCCTCTTTGCATATACTTTCAGCTTCTTTCTTCTTCCTCTATTAGGTCTTCTTTGCCTCCAGCCTAGTTTTTGGTTTTTCTTGCTCTCCCCCTCAATCAAGAAGTGCTGTCAAAAATTTTAGAGTCACATTTTAAATTTAGGTTGTTGCCTCTCAATCAAAGGCAGCATTCCTCACCAGTTGGAAAGAGCCTTCTGCATTTCTTTAAGACTGGCCACCATGTGGGTCTTTTGGAGGTCTTCTAAAAATACCATTGGGAGGGAGGAAGGGATGTAGGGGCTAGTGAGTGGGAGTAAGAGGTGGGTCTAGAGCAAAGGACAAAGCTGGGGAAAACCAGGCCTCTGATAACTGATGATGAGGTCCGCTCCTCCCACTGTGGGGTGACCCGAGTGCAGCCGGAAGGACTGTACTCAGAGGTGGGTGGGTGGGGAGGGGCTGCCTGCGAGCTCAGACTCCCCAATGGTCTGAGATATTTATAGCACCTGTCTTTCTGAACCCGTCTCCACCTGGATTTATGCGGCCTGTGCTGTAGCATGTGCGGGGACTGAGGGGGCGCATTTCTTTGCATGGGGCTGGTTCTTGGCCTTGGGATTCTGGCTGGAAGTTACAAAATCAAAACAAAGAAAGGGCCGTCTAGGGAAACACCCAGGCAGAGCAGCCCTTCGGCGCAGTGTCTGCGAAGCGGTCGGTCGTGGTTAGGCCTGTGAAACTCGGGGCTTTCCACCACCTCGGCGGTGGCGGCCGTGGGTGTGGTAAGGCAGGTGTGGGCGATAGGGGAAGCGGATCCCCTGCTCCAAGTCCCCCACGGCTGTGGCTCTCATGGTTGCCTCCACAGCTCCTCCGAAGGGTTAAAGGTTCCTTCTCTCTGAAAGGGGCGAAGGGGGTGGGGCGGAGCTGTACATGGAATTAGGAGCTCAGAGAGCACGTGGTGGCTGGTTCTCTTTTCAGACGCAAAACTATGGAGTCCACTTTTGCGGACCCATTATTGCTGTCCGCACCCTCAATTTTCCCCAATCCCTGTCTGGCTGTTCTCAGACAGCAATGACATCATTTAAAAAATATAAACAAGTGTCCCTTGGCCCTCCCAATAGCCTGGTGATTGAGGCTCAGAGAATAATGCTTAAAAGCGAGTAAGACTCCACGGTGGGGCCTTCAGTTCCGCGGCTATGTGGGGTGCCATCGCGGGGAAACCCAGGGGGGACAGGCATATCAGCCCCTGGCCACTCCACCGGGAAGCTGGAGAAGAGGCCGAGGCTAGGGTGGGCGAGAAGGAAAGGACAGTAGCAATCCTAGAGAAGGGAAAATATCGTTGACCTGTGTCCAGGGCCTTCCTTTTCTTATGCAACCAAGGGGCTGCATCGGAGTTAAGCACAGTTGCCAGGGTCACCATTTCACAGATGTTGAAACTGAGGCTGACAAACTAGATTAAGGAATTTGAACCAAGGTGACGTAGCCAGTGTCTGCTTCAGCTGCAAACTCGGATGCAGGGGACTCGCAGGGGCGCTGTGGCCGCCACGCTCCTCCTCCAAGACCCGGTGCGTTGGGCTGGAGAGGCGGCCCAAGCCTGCAAAGGTTGTTTGGGTCGCTCGGGACCAACCAGAGGCGGCCGGCCGGGAATCCCGAGCAGCACCGCGAGGCCCAGGCAGCTGCCAGACGCGGCTGGTGACAAGCCCGCGCGGGCCGCCCCCATCCTCCGGCCGCTCTGCGGTCGGGCGGCGAGCAGGCCACATACCGCGCGGCGTAGAGGAAATGGCTGGAATTCCTCCCGCGGCGCCGCGCTCGGCCTCGGGCGGGCGGGGCTCCCGCAGCCCCGGGGCGGGGGGTGGGGGAGGGGGGAGGGAGTGGAAGGCTGGGAGTGGGAGTAGGTGGGGGTTGGGGGGACCGGGAACTAAACGATTTCCCGTCGTTGATGGCTCTTACGCACGCAGGCTAGAGCTGCCGGGTTGCCAGTCGCCAGCACCGCCCAAGGGACTTCTCCTCTGGGAGTGCTCCCACCACTCTCTACCAGCATCTGGGTCCCCAGATCCCCGTGAAACCTCGAGAAGGGGACCATGTGAGGGGCAAAGCCCTGTCCCCCCAGAGACAGCGGCCTCCTGCCCACTTAGATGTATGGTTCATGCCTGCAGGTTGACAGGGCGCCTTGGTCCGCGGTCCGCACAACTGTCCCCCGCCCCTGCTGATGCTGCATCAGGCCGATCCTCTGGGACATTGCACAATCCCAGCTGAAGAGGATGCTTCCGGCACTGGTTCTCCCGCAGGTCTCAACCTCAGCCTTTGGAAAGCCCTGGCCCCTGATGTCCCCAAATGTTCCAGCCCCAGCCCTCGCGAATCGCTGGGCAGGCCTTTCTTTATTACCGGCCTTGAGAACAAGGCAAGGAATTGGTTTAGAGGGGCAAAAATGACTTTCTAAAGGGGAGAGCTTGTCCTTCCGGACACAGATACCGCTGTCTCCGGGTGGTGCTGCGGGCTGGGTGGGGTGCATGAGAGTAGGGACCAAGGCAGGAAGGTGGAGGGTCTGAGGTGGGTAGTGACTTGGTGTCTCAAATGTACGGTGTTGTGGAGGCACCAGAAGCAGATAGAAACCTTACTTGGAGTCAGCTGAACTTGAGAAAGATTCTGCCTTCCCCTGGACACAACCAAAAACCATGATGGGGTTGGGTTGAGGGGGGAAAGTAGCTGGAGGACCCTAGCTCGGGTCCATTTCACCTCTGCTGGGAAACTGGGCCTTGGTGCTTGGAACCAGCCAGTTGACCCAGGATCTCTCTCCTTCTGCAGCCTCTACTGGCATGCCTGGTCCAAGTGAGAATGGCCTTTTGACATCCTTTACCTTCTGCCTGCACCCTTTCACGGGGGGGGGGGGGGGGGGGGGGGGCTGCTGCACCCCTTTCTCCTGCCTTTATTTTTACTCAGCCCAGAAGGCCCTTATTCCCTTGTCTGGCTGGTGAGCCTGGCTTCCAGCTCAAATGTCTTCTATTGTCTGTGAACTCTTCTACTCACTCCATCAGCTTCCACTGTGTACATTATTGCACCTTTCACACTGGATTGTGAATGTGTGCTTTTAAATTTATCTCCCAAGGTAGACAATAGTTCTACAAGGGCAGAGATGGGCCGAATCTTATATATCTCTGTGTACCTACTATCTAGCATGGTACTTGGTTTATAGTAAAGACAGTGCTTAAATGTTTGCTGAATGAATGAATGGGAGAAAGAGGAAGGAATTGGGTAGGCCCAGGATGAACTGCTGGCAGCACAGATCAGAGGAAAAGCAGGTCAGATGTAGATCCTGCTAGAAAGCTTGAATCTTTGCATTCTGCGTTTTAGGGAACCTGTTACCCAGACCCTGCCCAGCCTTCTTTACCTCCTCACTAAGGCTCGGTCCAGAGATCTAGGCGCCACTACCATTACTCACCAAGACCACCCTAAACTTCACACCTTGGTGCTAGTCTTAATGCCAAATGCCAGCCTCCATTTTTGCTATTCCTTTCTTGAGCTCTAGGCTCCAGCTTGGCCTAGCTAATAAGCACCTATTCATCTATGTCACCCTCCCTCTACCTCCTATACTCTTTCACACTGGTCTACTTCATTTCTCAGCACAGGACTTAGGAGGGTCTGATTTCACATGAAGTGGTGTGGTCCAGCCATTCCAAATGGGACTGGGGCTCAAAAGGAAGTGCCCTGCCACAAGGCTGGGGGTCAAAATGATCCTGGCTGTCTGCTTGCCTCCAGGGCAGGATGGCTTCCAAGTGGAAGCAGGACAGGGATGGGGTTTCCCAAACTGACACACATCATCTCAAGTGACCAGCTTAAATTTCCACCCTCTCTCTCCAGAGACTTCTGAGTAGCCAGATGTGGGCCTAGAGAGGGACTCTCCTGTAAGTAAGTCGCCCATAAGGCCCTGGGAGGAAATAGGAGACTAAGTCAGGCCTGGTCTAATGCATTTGGCTCTCCTCAGACAGGTCTGGTGGGAGGTGGTGGAACTGGAGAGGGGTAGGGCATGAGGAGTCATTTCCAGGGCTGCCTCTAGACACTCACCCATGAGAAGCAGGCCCAGGAGGCCTTGGCAGACCCTTCATAAGGACGAAACCAGGTCACAGCAACAGCAATGGTTCTGGGAATTTTGGATGTCAAAACCCCTGCATTTTTTCACAAGAAAAAGGAACAGATTTGGCATTTTTGCTCCAGAAACAGGAACCAACCAAGACAGTGACCTCTGACAATCACTTCCTCGTCCACTGCTCGCCAGGGGGTGGACTTCTTCAGCCCTTCTGTTCTCTCCCCATGAATCTGTGGCCTGAGCCCCAAGATTTTATGGGACAACGTGGGAGAGAGAAAGCCAGGGTATAGGGTTTGGAAGGGAAAAAGGAAAGAGACATCTGAGTGGTTGGTTCTTGAGGACTGAGGAGGCCAGGAGCCTGAGGGAGTGGAGTCACAGTGAGCAAGCACCTGGCCCAGTATAGCTGTTCTTTTCATCTTGGCATAGAAAGATCATTGGTATTGTGACCCTTAGGGTTCACAGCAAACTTAGCTGTATGTCCCCTCTGCATTTTTTGAGTACCTGCTGGGTATCACACAGGTTGCTGAATACAGAGTGAATAAGAAAACAGCGTTCCTTGTGCAGAGATTAGAGCGGAAGGAGCTGGTGTTCAAAGAATAAAGCATTAAGATAATAAGACTAAGGATAACGGTTGCCAAGAGAGGAGGGTGAGGCCTTGTCAGACTGGGGTGGAACATGGAAGACCTTAGAAGGAGGAGGAGTTTGAAGTGGGTCCTGAAGGCAGTTGGTCATTTGCCATGTGGAGCCAGGGAAAGAGTGGCCTCTGCTAAGTGCAGGAGAAGGAAAGAGAGCAATCCAGGGAACTAAGCGTGGGGTACAGCTGGCTACAGAGGAGGTGGGAGAATCATGTGGAGCAGAATCTGCCCCTCAGAGACCCCTGAAGGTCCCACTGGGCTGTGTTGAATTCTTCCTAGGTCCCTGAGGAGGACTTGATCAGTACTGGAGTGTCACATCCAGCTCAGAGGAAGGACTGAGGACTTTGGAAGAACTGGGAGGGAGGATGGGCTGGGAAGAAGGGGAAGCAGCCATCCATGTAGCTGGCTCACCCAGACCATTAACACCAGTTTTACATTCCCAGCTCCTCACAAGGGTCCCTTTGACTAAGCTGTTGTTGGTCCAAGGTTTTTGCCTGCGCTTCAGTGCCCCTGCGGGAGTAAAACAAATACTATGTTCTTGTGTGAAATGGCCAGAGCTGGACTCAACTGTGGGCAATTAGATGCCTGCTTCCTCCTAGACAGGCAAAGAAGGGCTACTGTGCTGGGATTGGGAGGGGGAGACAGAGATCACAGGGCAGGGAGAGACAGTCTCTTAAGCCTACTAGGGAAGGAGAAATTGGGGAGGAGGTGCCAGGGGCCAGAGGTCCTCTGGGTTAGGTGATCTCTCAAGACCTGATAAAAGTCTGAGATACTGCTTGGCTGCAAGAGAATTTTCCTTGCTAGTTATGATTTTGTGGCGCCATCTGCTGGTCACATGTAGATGGACATATACAACGTTTTGTGTGAATTGCACACAAAAAAGCAGATTATTAAAACAGGTAGCACACTGAGATATACATGTTTACAAACAGGTGTGTATGTAACAAACACAGACGCACGATCACATGTAGAAATTCAGTGTGCGGCACCGCTCCTCATCCTTAGCGGGAGTCCAATAAATAAGATCCAATTCTGTAGGTCAGTTTTCTTCCAGGCTTACTTTTCATCAACCTCTCTAGCTGGCTACCCAAGAATGCTCCTATTGATTCTTTTAAGACCAAGCTCAAGTTCAGATGTCACTTTCTCCAGGAAACTACTCCTTCTCTCTCCAGCTAATACTTCCATACTTCTATGACTCTAAGACATTTGTCTTTTTTTTGGTGGTACTGGGGTTTGAACTCTTGCCTTGCACTTGCTAGGCAGGTGCTCTACCATTTGAGCCATGCCTCAACCCTTTTTACTTTAGTTTATTTTCTTGGGCCTTATCTTGCAAGCCTGAATCATTCAACTCTGGATCCTGCTCGCTGTTCTGTTTTTCTTGATTCCTGCCACCTCCACCATGGTGACCCCCTCCTGCAGCCCTTGTACACTTGTGTAGTTGCTTGTGTGGTTAGAAGAAGGAGGCTTTTGAGACTGTTCTGGCCATCTTTTAGTTTTTTGTGTGCAGGCTGTATCTTCCTAAAATGCCTTTTTTTGAGGATGCTATTTCTCTGGCTCAAGAATTCTAGCAGTTCTTGTTGCCTTGCCCAATAAAGTTTGGAAAATGCTAAATCCTTATTTTTCTACTCTTTAGGAAAAGGAGTTATAGTTATAACTAGTAAAAATAATTATAGCTGGTGCCAGTTCTTCTTTATGGACTTGAATGTAATTACAGAGGAGCTGCAGCAGCCATTTTGCAGCCATGAGGGAAAGACCAAGATATTGCTCCTGACCTTATTGAGCAGCTGAACAAATAAATGATACTACTTCTAGATCCATTCTTTATGTGTGAAAAACAAACCTCTGCGTTTAAGCCATTGTGAGTTATGCTTTCTGTTACATGCATGCAGCTGGATGTAATGCTAACTCATGATCTTAAATGTCCCTCCTCCCAGTACGCACAGGATAGAGCCTAATTTACTTAACCTGGTATAGAAGAGCCCTTATGATCTGGCTTCACTCTATATCTAATGTTGCTTCTGATAGTTCCTCTCAGGTCTACTTCCTAGTCCCAACCTCCACCACCTTTGCCTCTATAAACCACAGTGACTTCCCAACTCTTCTCTTTATTCCCACCTCTGGGTTCCTCTAATCCAGTCTTCTCACAGCAGCTAGAGAAATCTTTTTAAAAATCAATCAGCTCAAGCCAGTTGCCTGTGGCTCACACCTGTCATCACAAACTACACAGGAGGCTTATATTGGGAGGATCTTGTTTCCAGGCCGGCCATAGGCAAAAAAGTTGTGAGATCCCATCTCAGCATCCCTAAGTCCTTCAAATGTGTGGAGCTCTTTGCTGCCTCAGGACCTTTGAAGATGCTGTCCATTTTGTCTGGAAGGTGCTTCCTTTTTACATACTATAATGTCTGCCTTTTCTCATTCCTATAGGCTCAGTTTAAAGTTTTCTTCTTCACAGAGGTCTCACCTAACCATTCAACCCAAGATTATCCCTCTTGTCATTCTCTGTTAGAATTTATTTATTTACTTTTTCTCTCTACCCCTCACCCCCTTTTTTTTTCTTTTTGAGGCAGGGTTGCTATGTAGCTTAGATTAGCCTTGAACTCAAGATTCTCCTGCCTCAGACTCCTATGTGCTGGGATTACAAGTATGTACCACCTCATCTGACCTTAATTTTTTTCTTTCTTTCTTGACACTGTTGCCATTTAAAAATTACGTTTGTTTGCCTTTCATAATCTCTGTCTCTCACTCTAGACTGTAGACTGCAGAAGGGAAGTTTATGTGTCTGTTGTGTGTGGCATACCTCTTACAGCCAGAACCTAACAAGTGTATAATAGGTGTGCTGAGGATTGTGAAGGAGTCATCTGAGATTTTACCCTACTTGCAAGTTAACAAGTTAGGTTGCTACAATTTTATGGATGCTGGTGGAAGACAAAAGACTCATGGGTCAAGAGAAAGGCTTTATTACCACATTAGCAGTGACTGTAGAATAAACATATTCACTGGTTCCTTAATTTCTAGCTCCCCCTGGGTGACATCTAGAGGTCTGGGTAACAAATGCACATGTAGTGGGCCACACTCCAGAAGAGGGACCCTGAACTCAGAGAATCGGAATTGTTCGCAATTGGCACTTTACCCATTTGGCCTTTGTTATAGAGGGAGATATTATCTTTATAACACTGAACGTATGCACACCTGTCCTTTGCTCCACAGGGAGACACTGTCTTTCAAGCTGTTTACTATATAAACATCCTTGAAAAGTTAGCCAGGAACAAACTTTTAGTGCTTTGGCTTGTAAGACATGCGGAAATGGGACAGACTTGGGGAGCCCTTGGCTCACCTGGGCTTTCTGCTTGGAGGCACCTTACAGAGCAAGCTTGGGGAAGGTGAACTCCATCAGACCTGGAGTTCTCATTTAGTGGAAGTGCTAGAGATTGGAGGCAGCTGTGGACCGAGTGCTGGAGAGGAGAGGGCTATGCAGAAGAGGAGCTCAGGTCATTTGCATGGGGTTTCCTTGAATTTCAGCCAAATAGTAAGCTGTGCATGTGTGGGGTAAGATTCCACTAAGCCAGGCAAAGAACAATGACTGGAAAAACAAGAACCAGGAAGTTGGAGGCTGACCAATTTCCAGAGCTTACATTAGTTTGGGAGATGTTCAAGCTCCAACTGGCCAGCGAGTAGAGGGACACTGTTATGTACATAGAACATTCAGTAGAAATCTTTAGTAGTCGGATGTCTTTGGGTTGCCAGAACAAAAGGTGAGGGTAGCAGCATGGTTGGGTTCTGGTGAGAGCCCTCTTCTGGGTTGCAGGTTGCCTTCTTGTATGTATCCTCATTGAGCAGAAAGAGAGCTAGAGAGCTAATTTATAATGGCACTAATCCAATTCATGAGGGCTCTACACTCATGACCCAGTTACATTCCAAATGTTCTGTCCTCTAATATCACATTTGGAATTAGGATTTCAACATATACTTTTTTTTTTTTTTGGTGGTGTTGCTGGGGATTGAACCCAGGGCCTTGTGCTTGCTAGGCAAATGCTCACCCACTGAGCTATATTCCCAGCCCTTCAACATATGAATTTTGGGAACACAAATATTCCGTCCACTGCACAGGGTAATGGCCTTAGGGTAAAGATACTCTAGATGAGAGTTTTCCAACATTGGCACTGTTGATATTTGTGTGTTGGGGGGAGTTATTTGTGTGGGGACTGGCATGTGTATTATGGGATGTTTAGCAGCATCCCCAGCCTCTACCACTGGATAGTACCAATAGCACCTCCTAGTTATGACAATCAAATGTCTCCAGACATTGCCAATATCTTAGGGTGAGTGGGGGAAACACCAATCCTGATTTAGAGCCACACTGCCGCAGGCTTCCTTTAAGCTGGGAGACAAGCCTTGAAAGCATTTGGCTTCCCTATAAATAACTCAACTTCCTGACCCATTCCTGCTCCTGCCCCCAGTGTCAGCACTCTTCAGAAAAGACAACAAAATTCAGACACTCAACAGTGTAACAGTGTACACAGTGTTCGCAATGTACAGCTGTATCCCATCAGAAATTACTGAGCCTGCTAAGAACCAGGAAACTATAACCTGTACCAGGAGAATATCAATTACAAGAAGCAGATCTATAAATGTCTAACCTGGAATTAGCATACAAGCACTTTAAAAGAGCTGTTAGAAAGATGTTCAGGTATTTAAGGGAAAAGAACAAAATAATTGTATTTTTCTTTTCCTTTTCTTTCCTTTCCTTCCCCTCCACCCCTTATCTCTTTCTTTCTTTCGAGATGGGTCTGGCTAGCTTTGAACTTCTTTTTTTTTTTTTTTCTGTACTAGAGCCACTCCACCAACCCTTTTCTGTGAAGAGTTTTTTTTGAGATAGGGTCTCACCAACTATTCGCCCTGGTTGGCTTCGAACCATGATCCTCCTGATCTCTGCCTCCTGGGTAGCTAGGATTACAGGTGTGAGCCATTGATGCCTGGCTAGCCTCAAACTCTTGATTTTCCTCCTCAACCTCCCAAGTACTGGGATTACAGACATGTCGCATCATGCTGGACTCAAAGTATTATTTTTTTTATAGAACTAATGAATACGATATCTGAAATGAAATATTCACAAAATGGGCTTACCAGCATGCTGATCAGACATTGCAGAAGAAAATATCTGTAAACATGAACATAAAATGAAAAAACATCTCCAAAACAAAACCCCCAGACTGAGAAAATATCAGCGGTCTAACAAAGTATGTAACTAGGGTTCCAGAAAGAAAAAGACAGTGAGGCAGCAGAAACATAATAGACAAAATAGAGTCTGAAAAAAATTTCCAGCTTCATGAAAGCTATAAACTCAAAATATCCAAGAAATCCCATGCCATATAAACACAAAGAAAACCACATCAAGATGTATTACATAAAATTGCTAAAACCTATTGATGGAGAGAAAAATAGTAAATGCAAGCAGCAGAAGTAAACATATTACTTACAGAAAATGAATAGTAACTTTCACGGGCAATAGTGACAGCCAGAAGATGCTCTTTGCTTTCTGTCCACTATGAGGTGAGCTGCTTTGCTTCTCTATCTGGTCCTCGCCATGAGGACCAGAGGCTTTTATTCAACCCCCTGGCAATGGAGCTAGCTGACCATGGACTGCAACTTGTGAAACTATGGAGACACTGGGGTATTGAGAATTTAACCACCATGTTTCTTAAAGAGCCTGTGGGTCTTTCCATGCTCAAGTGCGGAGGAAGAAGACAAACCTGTATGAAGCCAGTTGAGGGAAATTCTCCATGAACGTACGTCAGAATGATGATGACCGATCAAATCCTTCTGAAACTGGGAAGTAGTCAAGATGATGTCCCACTAGGTGATGGAGAAGCAGCCTAACAGGTTATTCTTGTTCAAGTTAATCCAGGTGAGACTTTCACAATAAGAGCAGAGGAAGGAATACTTCAGTTCTGCGTTCAGGGACCTAGTGAAGTTCCCATGATGTCACCCATGTTCTCCAGGTTATATCTCACAGGCGATTACAGACAGTACTGGAGTCCTCTGGGTGGTAGTTACTCCTCATTCACCTGAGTGTTATTCCCCCAAGTTACTCCTCAGCCATGTCTTCAACCCATCACTCCTCCCTAACCTGACTGACCACTGCATTTTAATCATAGCTCACACGTGGTTTACTACCCACATTTTACTGGACCTGGAGATAGGCCCCCTCAGTTTTTTCATTGGCATCACCTGCCACCCCCCCCAATACAGGACAAGCAAGAAATTACTACCATATGAAATGTCAAGCTACATTATTCTAGAAGACCAGTCGTACAAGCCTGCACACAAAAAACTGGAAGACGACCATATTGATGGCCAGAACAGTCTCAATACCCTCCTTCTAATCACACAAGCAACTACACAAGTGTACAAGGGCTATAGGAAGGGTCACAGTGGTGGGAGGTGGTAGTGGAGATGGGCCAGGAAACAAGAAAATAGAACAGCAAGCAAGTAGCTGTCCAAAGTTGAATGATTCAGGCTTATAAGAAAAGACTCAAGATATTTGTCAGAAAGGGTGACTTATCAAGACAGGAACCTCCTAAAGGAACCATCTTTTACATAAAAACATTAATGCATGGTGGTTGGTTTTTCTGTTAGGAACAATTGGTCAGACTGTTTTGATCTGTTTCTTAGTAAGGAAAGACTATTGTTTCATTTATTTTTCATTAATACTTCATGGCAGAAATATTACTCTTTCATTACACGTGCTATGAAACTTTCTACTAGGCTAAGTAACAAGTATCTGAAAGGGTTTTCACCTTAGCCTACTTCTGTTGTTTCACTCTAAATAAATACAGAAGAAATCTAAAGTTGAAAAAATTTTCTAAGAAGTGTAGGGATAGTATAAATCTCAAAAATAATCATACCTCATAAAACCAGGTACATTATTTTCACACTGTAGTGAACACTATCATTCGTAACAGGAATATATTTATCCTTATTTTTAGGCATCAGGTATGTTTAATACTACCTTTGGCATCTTGAGTGACATATTCAGATACCAAAGACCCAGAGTGAGATGGAAGATCCAGGCTCACCACATCCAGGTAGAGAGATGCCAGGTTAGAAGGGCATGAGTTTTTTGTAGATTAATTATGTGACTATAGATCAGTGGATGTAGAGAGGAAGGCATGTATGTTTTTAATGAAGTTTTTAGAGATTTAGAGGTAACCTACTTTGAAGCCATAAGAGTAAAAACCAGGTTTCTTTATACAGGCATATAGAAAATGTGAAACAAAAGAAGGTAACATTTTGGATGCAATTGGAAGCTATCATATTAAGTGAAGTAAGCCAGGCTCAGAAAAACAAAGGCCACATGTTTTCTCTTGTATGTGGAAGGTAGACACAATACAAATACAAGCACTATTATGAAAAATGGGTCATGCTAAGGGGAGGTCACTAATGGGAGAGGGAGGGTAAAAGAAGAAAGCTAAGAAGGTGAATATGGTTGATGTACTTTCTATGCAAGAATGAATATAGAAATTTTAAATCTGCTGAAATCACCATAAAAAAGGACTAAGGTAGAAAGGAGAAAAATAGAGGGGATGAACCAATTCAGGTTATAATACATATATACATGAAAATGTCACAAGGAGACTGTCTGGATATCTTAAATACACAAAAATGTCTTTTTTCAAAAATGAAGGACAGGAAGGTAAAACAGGTCCTGTCTGAGGGGTGGTGCCAGTGTTGGTGGGGAGGATATAAGAAAAGGGTGAAGAAGGCTGAGTGTAGTGGAAATATTATATACTCATGTATGAAAATGGAAAAATGAGACTGTTGAAACTATTTCAGGAATGGGGGGGTAAAGGAGAACGATGGAGTTGGTGAACCCATCTATGATATATTGTAAGAACTTTTGTAAATGTCACAATGTACCCCAGTACAATGATCTGATGATGATGATGATGACAAGGTGGTGATGGTAATATTTTGATGAAGTATGTGAATTTCCAGATACAAATGACTGGGAAACAAAGATATGAACAACTGTCGGAGGGAAGGGAAGAACTGATTAGGACACTCATTAAACTCACAGATTTCCTTATTGTGTTTCATCCAGGTAGAAACAGGGACTGTCTGTGAGAACGAGTTTGTGAAGGAGGAAGGTGGAGGCTTGGCATATTTTCTTGTCTAGGAAAGAAGGGTCCCAGCAGAGAGAGGAAAATTTTGTGAAACCAGTCATTGGCATCAACTTTTCCTCCTGTGTTATTTACAATGAGTGAATTGTAGCATAAGGAAGGGGAAAAGTAAGATACAGTGAATAGTGAATGTGTTATGGGTTCTTTTAGTTTTTAATTTCTCTATTGTTTTCTGTATCCATATTTTATGCAGCTGTATGTTATCCTTATAATTACTAAACAAAACAAACAAGTATCATATAAAAGACACTCAAAGTTCAAGAGACTTTAAACAGCTCCTTGGGGGCGGGCAGCAGTGGGGAGAAATGATCTAAACAATGTACGCACATGTGAATAAATGAATAATAAAACAAAATTAAAAAAAAAAAGAAATGATGATAGATGGGGAGGTATTGGGTGAATGAAGGACTAAATTCCTGAAGTTGTACTTGCTGCTATTCATCCCTGCAAATAAGTTGGTTAAAGAATGGAAGTTAGCTGTTTTATGAAATTCAGAATAATACATACAGCATTTTGAGCCAAAAAGAATACATCTCCCAAATAAATACTTTAATGGATAAAAAAAAATAAACAGCTCTTAAGGGCAAGTTCTCTGTTGTCACATAAAATAACTTTTTGGGGAGTGGGGCAGGGACCTCGTTGTATTGCCCAAGCTGCTCTTGAATTCCTGGGCTCAAGTGATCCCACACTAGCTGGGATTACAGGCATTTATCTCTATACCTGGTATTAAAACAATTTTAATCAAATGATACTATGGTTTCTAAATTTGGGATTAGTATTATTTTTATTCATTTTTTTTGTAGTACTGGAGTTTGAACTCAGGGCCTCACATTGCTAGGCAAGTGCTGTACTACTTGAGCCACACCCCCAGCCCTTTTTGCTTTAGTTGTTTTTCGGCTGAGTCTTTGCCTTTGCCAAAGAGCTGACCCTGGCTCTCCATCCCTCTACCTCTGTCTCCCAAATAGGAGACTCTGCCTGGCCTAGTTTATTACTTTAAAAAAACATTTTGTGTTTGATTGACATATAATATTTGTACATGCTTATGAGGTAAAGTGTAACATTTTGATTCGTGTATATAATAGGTAGTTTATTAGCAATGTTCCAGTTTAACCATAGGAATGTAAGAGAATTCATACAGAAAAATTAGGAATAGGTTGTCCTAAGGAGAATTTTCACCCATAGAAAAGCAAAAAAGAAGCTATAAGTTGTCTAGAGAGCTTACGAATTTCAAAGTACTTTGGTTATTTAATTTGTCCTTTAATAATATTTTACCCTGCATTGCACTGAAAACAATTAAAGGTAGGTAAGAAAAATTTAAGCAAAAATTAAGGAGCAAAAATGTAATAAGGCAAGAGAAACAAGATGGAGCAGGGCTGAAGTTATGGATTCACTTTGGAAAAAGCAAATACCGTTGTCTATGTGCAGCTAATTCACAATTGATATTCCCACATGTGTCAGCTGCTCTGCATTCTCGCAGTTGTAAGAAAAGAGCTGGGTTGGCATTGACATCTATACTGAAATATTTGCTGACATGTATGTTTACAAGCATTTTGGCATTTTAGCTTATATGAAAGAATGTGTGTAATTATTTTGAGCACTGTAAGCCCTTGACTGTTGAATAGAAAATACTGTTTTGCTGGGTAGCAGTGAGATCACTTTTGCTACAGGCTTCAGATTTTGGTGAGCACGTGTTTCCTGATGAGAAGGGGAAGAATGAAGTCAGCCTGGGCTTGGTTGTTTGCTCCTTTTTTCAATGGGTTATTTGCCTTCTCAAAAATCCCTCTAGAAAACAAATCAGATAGGGCATTATTTTATGCACACTAGGTCATTTCAGTAAGGATCTGAGTGTGTTTACCTGTGGGATTAAAAAAAGTATGTTACCTGTTTGCCCAAGTGAGTTGAAGATTGCCACATGAATCTTTTTTCTTTTTTAGTACTGGGGTTTGAACTCAGGGCTTTCACCTTGAGCCACTCTACTAGCCCTATTTTTGTGATGTTTTTTTTTCCAGCTAGGGTCTCATGAACTATTTACCTGGGCTGGCTTTGAACTGTGATCCCCATGATCTCTGCCTCCTGTATAGCTAGGATTACAGGCTTGAGCCACTGGTGCCTGGCTCTGCATGAATCTTTATAGATGCTTTATTCCTAGTTGCCAAAACTTAGAAGCAACCAAGATGGCCTTCAGTAGTGAGTGGGTAAACTGTGGAATATCCAGACAATGGAATACCATTCAGTGCTAAGGAGAAATGAGCCTGCCCACCAGCTATGAAAGACATGGAGGATCCTAAATTCATCCCACTAAGTGAAAGAAGCCAATGGAAAGGCTATATCCTGTAGGATTCCAACTAGGTGACATTCTGGAAAAGACAGACTGTGGAGGCACTGAAAAGATCAGATTGCCAGGGTTAGGAGGGAGGGGAAGAGGGATGAATAGCTAGAATATAGAAGATTTTTAGGACAATGAAACTATTCTGTATGACATTATAATGGGAGATACATGTCATTATATATACAAACCCACAGAAAGTACAACACTAAGAGTGAGCCTTATCGTAAACTGTGGGCTTTGGATGGTGAGTTCACCACAGATGAACCTTGTGGTGAGGGGCATTAACAGATGGTTAGGCTATACATTAGGAGGGGTAGCATATGTGGGAGCTCTGTACCTTCTGCTCAATCTTGCTGTGAACATAAAACTGCCTAAAAATTAAGTCCTAATCAATAATAATAAATCAGTGTTAGAGGGGGGAAAAAGAGGAAAGACAAATGACAGTAGAATGATATCTTTAAAGAGCTACAAGAAATGTATCAAGAATTTTATCCAGCCACAAAGAAGAATTTTGACATTTGAAGATAAATGGATTTAACTGGAGAACATCATCTTAAGTGAAGTTAGCCAGGTTCAGAAAACCAAAGGCTGCATGTTTTCTCTCATATATGGAATATAGACCGAATACAAATACAGCAATATTATGAAAAACAGGTCATGCTAAGGGGAGGTTACATACAGAGGGGGAGGGTAAAAGAAAGAACCTAAGAAGGTGAATATGGTTGATGTACTTTCTATACAAGAATGAATATAGAATTTTTAAACCTGTTGAGATCATCATAAAAAAGGACTGAGGTCGAAAGGAGAAAAATAGAGGGGATGAACCAATTCAGGTTATAATACATATATACATGAAAATGTCACAAGGAGACTGTCTGGATATCTTAAACACACAAAAATGTCTTTTTTCAAAAATGAAGGACAGGAAGGTAAAACAGGTCCTGTCTGAGGGGTGGTGCCAGTGTTGGTGGGGAGGATATAAGAAAAGGGTGAAGAAGGCTGAGTGTAGTGGAAATATTATATACTCATGTATGAAAATGGAAAAATGAGACTGTTGAAACAATTCCAGGAATGGGGGGGAGGGGGAATAAAGGAGAACGATGGAGGGAATAAATTCAACTATGATATATTTGAAGAACTTTTCTAAATGCCTCAATGTATCCCCAGAACAATAATTTTAAAAAGTGAAAAAAAAAAAAGAAAAAGGAAAACAATGTCTAGCTAGAATTCTAAATTCAGCAAAAAATATCCTTCAAAATGACAGTGTGGGGCTGGGGATGTAGCTCAGTTGGTAGAATGCTTGCCTAGCAGGCATGAAGCTGTGGGCTTGACCCCAGTGTCCAGTTCCCAGTGAAATAAAGGCATTTTCAGAACAACAAAAGCCCAGCATAATGATACAAAGGAAATGTTAGCACATCCTTGAAGTTGGGAGAAAAGGATACCAGATGGAAACTTTGACATACTCCAAGGAATCAATCAGCCAAGCTAACAAAAGAAGAACTGAAAAAAGCCAACTAGTGCTATGCCTATTAAGAAATTAGATTTATAATTTAAAACTTCCCTATGAAGAGAGCCCAGGGCTTCTCTGGTGAAATTTGTCAAACATTTAAAGAAGAAGTAATACCATGTGCCACAAGCTTTTTCAGGAAAATAGAAGAGGAATCACTTTCTAGCTAATTTAATAAGGCTAGAGTAGGGTTGACAAACATTTCAGGCTGCTTTGGGCTCCTTCTCCTTTACAAGCCTGGCAGTTATAAACACTCTTCTTAGCTCGAAGGCCAGACACAAACTGAGCGAGGGCCAGACTGACCTCATGGCCACAGTGTGCCAGTCCCTGGGCTGAAGCATTGGTGAGGGATACAGAATTTGCTAAGGATGTGAGGTGGTAGAGAAGAGGTGACATCTCACAAAACAACAATCTAATAAATATTCTCATCAGTCACTTAATTTTCAAGTATTTTGGGGAAATACTTGGTAATTTCTAGTTTAACTCTATTTTGTTCAGAAAACATACTTCGTGTAATTTAAATTCCT
Organism: Castor canadensis; assembly: GCF_047511655.1. NCBI lineage: Eukaryota > Metazoa > Chordata > Mammalia > Rodentia > Castoridae > Castor > Castor canadensis. Next base: position 36,199,425 of record NC_133397.1, on the reverse strand, counting down.
TTTTTCGGGGGAAGTATAGGGTTTTGAATGCAGGGCCTCGTGCTTGTAGGCAGATGCTCTCCCTTGAGCCACTTCACTGGTCTGATAATTTAAATCCTTTTGAGACCATTGAGACTTGTTTTAGATTGTAACATACGGCTCCTCTTGGTGAATACTTCATGTGCACACTTTGGATGAGTGTTCTATAAATTCAGTTAGGTGAAGTTCATTGATGGTGATGGTAAGTCCTTGGAGATTTTCTGTCTACTTGTTTTATAACTTAAGTATAGCCTCCTTCTATACTTGTAGATTTGTCTGCTTCTCCTTTCAGCTGCATTAGTTTTTGCCTCATGTATTTGGAAGCTCTGTTATTAGGTGTGACAAATTTAGGATTCTTGTGTCTTCTTGGTGAATTGACCAATGTCCTTCATCGTTGGTAATATTTCTTGTTCTGAAGTCTACAATTAATTAGCTATTACAGTTTTTGATTAGTGTTTGCATTGTATATCTTTTTTCATCCTTTGCTTTTAATCTATGTATATATTTACACTTAAAGTTTCTTGTAGACAACATTGGGTCTTGTTTTCTTATCCAATATGATAATCTCTTTTAAATGGATTGTTTAGACTTTAGATGGATCAAGATTGAACATCTTACTTATTCTATCTGTGCTTGGTCAATTTTTCGTCTTTTTTCTGCCTGCTTTTAGATTAACTGAAAATTTATCATTTGTTTTTGTCTGCACTATTGGATTATTATTTATGTTATAACTTTTCCATGTTGTGCTAGGACTTAGTTAGTACGTATTTAATTAGCTACAGTCCATCTCCAAATAATATACTCTTTCATGTGTAATTCTCTTTCCTCCCTGCTTTTAGACTACTGTCATCCATTTTAGTGTTATGTTATAAGCCTACAGGCTTTTCTACTATTTTTGCTTTAGATAGTTAATTATCTTTGAGAATGATTGAAAATAAGAAAAAAATTTGTGTTTAATTTTTTCTGGAGGTCTCAATTTCTTTGTATAGATCCAAATTTCTGTTTGGTGCCATATTTCCTTCTGTCTGGAGAGCTTGCTTTAACATTTCTAATCAGGGAGAACTACTGATATTTTATTCTCTCCATTTTTGTTTTTATAAATTTTTAAAATTTCTCCTTAATGTTTGAAAATATTTCATTGTGTATGGAATTCTGGAATGACAGTCTCCCCTTCTTTAAAACAGGTTACTCCTTTCTCTTCTGGCTTATATAGTCTCTGATGAGAATTCTACTGAAGTTCTTATTCTTTATTCCTCTGTGTATAAACTATTTTTATCTTTAGTTTTCAGTAGATTGAATATAATGTGTGTAGGTGTATTCTGATTTTAAAAAAATTCTGCTTGGTATTCTCTGATTTTCCTGGTTCCATGGTTTGGTAAATTTAATTATTTTAGAAAATTCTCAGACATTTCTGTCTCTCTCTCTCTCTCTTTGCAGCACTGGGGTTTGAACTCAGAGTCTTCACCTTGAGCCACTTCACCAGACCTTTTTGTGATTAGTTTTTTCAAGATAGGATCTCACAAAGTGTGTGCCTGATTTGGCTTTAAGCTGTGATCCTCCTGATCTCTGCCACCCGAGTAGCTAGTATTACAGGTGTGAACCACTGGTGCATGGCTTCAAATATTTCTTATTTCCTGTTCTTTCTTTCTTTTGGAATTCCAATGACAAATATATTAAACTTTTTATAATAAATTTGGGACATTTGATACTTCCCATGGCTCTTGTATGCTATATTATTTTTAAAACTTTCAGTCTTTTGTCTCAGTTTGTGTAATTTCTGTTGACCTTTCTTTAAGATCATTGATTCTTCCTTTGGCCACAAGTCTACTGGTAAGCCTATTGAAAACATTCTTCTTTTACTTTGGATTTATTTCTAGCATTTCCCTTTGACTATTTCTTATAGTTTCTGTATCTCTGCTGCAATCGTTCATATCTTCATTCATGTTACCCATCTTTTTTACTATAGTATTTAACATAATAATCAAGGCTCTTTTATTTATTTATTTATTTATTTATTGGTGGCACTGGGGTTTGAACTCAGGGCTTCATGCTCAAGGCTATTTTAATTCCCTGTCTGTCTGATAATTCTGATATCTGTATTATCTGTCAATTTGTTGATTGCTTCATCTCTTTACAAAGTCATTCATTTCTTCCTTCATTCTTAGGTGTGTCTTATATATTTTTAAATTGAATGCCAAGTATCCTATGTAGAATAGTAGAGATGGAGGTAAATAATTTCAATTCATTTTATTCCTTTAAAAAAATTTTTTTTGGTGGCACTGGGGTTTGAACTCAGGGACTCGCACTTGCTAGCCAGGCGCTCTACCACTTGAGCCACTCCGCCAGCCCTCAATTCATTTTAATGGGAATATCTTTGCTTTAATTTCCTTAAGCATTACAGTTGTGTTTAGGGTATTAGCTATTTCAAAGGTTTTCCTCAATGTTCTTGATCCACTTTCAGCTTTCAGGATGCCCCATTGGCCTGGGTCTAGAGGTATCTCTCTCCATACTTGTTCTCCACAAAGTGGACTTCTATTGCCTGTTTACTCTATTGCCCTGGCCTAGCAGCAGTGTCAGGCAGGACACTCAAGGCCAAGGACTTAACTTTGGGTCTCAGAGGTGTGGCTTTCTCAATGATCCTGCTCCTCCCCCAGCTGTAGTAGACCTCTGATGGTCTGGTCTGGTTCAGATTGTTTTTCTACCACTATCCCAGGAGTGTGCAATTTTATTTTCATCTTTTTTCCTTTCCGATGGGTCTTTTTACCTATGCCCTAAAAATAAGAGTATGCTTTCCTTTCCCAGCAACTTAAGGCTTTTTGTCCACAGAGATAAAGGGTTTGGGTGGGTTCTCTGCTTTTTCTGTGGCATCAAATGCTGTTAAGGAAGGATTTCGCATGTCTACTGCGCTACCTGGAATTGTTCTCGTGTGTCTGAGGGAGGTCCATGGGGAAGAGCTCTGAATGGTGCAAACTCCCCTTGCTTTGTGTTTCCCAGAAGTTGTCAGCTCTTCCTCTAAGCCTTTGGCAATTTGTCAAACATTTTAATTGAATTCTTAGTTGCTTGCATGGTGTTTGACATTTCTTCCTCCTCTGCTCTGCTGCGGGTGATCTGGTGTTTGCACCCATCTCTCCGCTGTGGATACCTGTCTTTCCTTAGATTTCAGGCTATTTGTTTGCATTGCAACCTCAGCTTCCTGACAAGTTCAAGAGAAGTTAGGGCTTTTGTAAATTATCCAGTTTTTTTCTAGTTATTCATGTTGGAACTTGGCTCTTTCTAGCACTCTACATCCTAGGCAGGATAACCGATCCCGTTAGACATCTATGCTCTCCTTTCAAATCCTGGCCTTCCTCCTTTCTACTGTCCTCCTACCAGTGGCTGCTCCTTCCCTGTCCTTCCTCCTTTCTGTCTTCAGTCTCTCTTCCCTACCTCACAATGTGCACATCCCCCAATTAAACAGAAGCCTGCTCCTTATTGCTATCCTCTGTCACTTGAGCATCGGTTGTTCCCCCCACGCCCCCAACCGTGGTCTGACTCTCACCATCAGAGCACTCCATCGGAGTGATCATTCATCCACTACTAACCCTGAGAGGAGTGCTGAGAACTGCAGCTTTCTCCTCTGTCACACACATCTGTGATGTCGCCTGGGACTGACCTTGAAGCTTCCTTGCCCACAAAGTCAGGACTGTTGGATGGGCTTTTGCCTTCTATTTTAGTTTTTAAGTGCTTTGCTTCAGACACATGGAAGAGATCCACTGATGTTTCTAGTTGTTTTATTAGAGAAAGGGTTGTGGATATGTGTGTGTTTCAACATAGCATTTTAATTAATCTACCAATTTTTCTTCTTTCTTTCTTTTTTTTTTTTTCAGTTCTGAAGATTAAATCCAGGGCTTTGTACATGTTAGACCAGCACTCTACCACTGAGCTGCATCCCCGCCCCCAACTTCTCTTTTGCTATGATTGATCTTGTATTAATAACTTAAGGTCACATATAGCCTATCTATTTGCAGTAAGTGTTTTTGGGGAAGCTGACTCTATTCTGCTGTGCTAAGAATAGTGGGTTCAAGGATGAAATATCATAAGTTTTCTAGGAGGAGCGATGAAGAAAAATGTGGGACCATGGTCACTTCCTTATTACTGAGAAGGTGGGGGCAGGGCTGTGGGCAGCCTCTCATGGTGTCCTGAAGGGGAAAAGGACTAGGTGCTAGGTGTAGTTCCATGCCATTCCAGAAGGAGGCTTTTAAGGCTGGGAAGTATTGTAACGGCCCTCAACTTTGCCCTGGGGGAACATTTTTTAAATTACTGAAAAGAAGGGACTCTGATGAAATTGAAAGAATTAGATCACCCTTTGGAAAATTAATGAAGAGAGCCATAAACTCTGGGGAGAGGGGGTGTCTTTTCCTTCCTCAGTAAGAACTGCAGCATTGGTGGTAGTGCCAGCTTGTGTCACTTAGGGTGCAAGCAGAGAATGGTGTGTTGGAGCAAGAGGAAATCTTTAATTACTTCTGAGCCACTGGAATGGCACTGATGGGAGATGCTCAGAGATGTTCCTTTTTCCTTAGGCACCCTCCTTGGCTGTGACAGCCTCAGAATGCCCAAATAGAATGGGTGAAGGGCCTGTCTGGGGAGTAACATAGTGACTGCCATGCATCTGGTTTGCTTAGCGAATGAACTGTTTGTACTCAGTTGGCATGCTCTTGTGAGATGGCTTTGGGGTACTGCCACTGACCCCAGGCAATTTTAATAGTGAAAACAAAACATGGAACATGGAACTATGATGGCCCACACCAAATACATAAGCTATTATTAACGCAACTGACAGAGCAGCTGTGCTCCTGTGGACCAATCCTCTCAGTGCTGGAGCTTACTGCCCTGTGAAGTGGCAGCGAGTATGCTGACACTGTACTATAATTGACAGTGGAGGAAGCAAGATGAACTCCAGCTGGGGGAAGCTCCCTGGTGAGTGTTCCATTAGGAGGTACATTCCACCAAGTAGGGACTCTTGCCAAGTTTCTTCATGGCTGTGATATTCTTGTGACTAGAGGAGTGCCTGACACACAGTAGGAACACAAGCATTTGTTGAACCAGTGAAGCTGGAGTGACCAACATTATAAAACCATTACTCCTTTTATACTGCAGGTACAATTCCATTTTCTCTGTTTTATATGCTTGGTTTGAATGTTGGACTTTAAAAAAGTCTGCAGCTGGACATGGAGTTGTCCAGCTGTGACCCCAGCTACACAAGAGGTAGAAGAAGTAGGAGGCTTGTGGGCTGAGGCCAGCATGGAATAAAGCATAAGAGCCTATCTGAAAAGCAAGCTAAAAGCAAAAGGACTAGGAGTGTGGTTCAAGTAGTGGAGCACTTGCCTAGCAAGTGCAAGACACTGAGTTCAGACCCCCAGTACCACCAGAAAAAAATGTCTGACTTCAGTTGTAATGTAAGCCAAGGGTAGAGAATAGGAAGAGGAGGCACTCATCTGGCAATGAGAAGATATGATGAAGAAGCAAATCTTACATCCCAAAATATCCCTTCAGTGCTCACTATCAAGGGTGGGTCAATCCAATTTCACAAAAATATGATTTCTTGACTGTATGTAATGGCCAATACATACAATACAATAAGATGATTCCCCCACCCTATTTCTGTACATGTTTTAAGCAAAACTCCACATACAATTTCACATGACGAGCAATTTCTCACATCAAAACTTCACTTGCTTCCTCCCCACAGGGCTAGCTGCTTTCCAGGACAAAGCATTGGGTTCAAAGTCAGGGAGAAGAGGGGCCGAGCCCAGGCCAAGGCAGGCAGGGTAAGTGACTATAATGATCGAGGACCTGAGAGCTGGATGGCAGGATCACTGAAGGGGTGGTTCAGCACAGGACCACGGGATCTGCATCTTCCAGCCTCTTGCTCCACTCCTGAGGCAGTACAGAAAGCTGGGGCTGATCTTTGTGTTGCTAGGGGCTGCATTGTATGCTGAGGGGCCACTGATGGCAGTAGAGGCTACTAGAATGAAAGCCTCTTCTCAGTGTATTTCTCCCATTTGGCCACCAGATGGAGAGACTTTCCTTCAAACAGAACCTAAGTCACGGGATCAGATAACACACAAAGTTGATCCTCTGAGGACATGGAGCTGTACTGTAGGATTTGGGTCCCCATTTGGAAAGGGACTTGGCCATTCTGACTATCACAAAGCTGGTTATGGATCCTGTCTCCATCCATTCATTCTGTCAACAATTATTGAAGCTCACTATGCCTAACCCTGGAATGTGTGTTGGGGCAGGGAGCATCAACCAGCAAGGCTACCCCTGTAGCCTAGTAAGGGAGACAAACATTAAATAAACAGTTACAAAACAGTGGACTCCTTTTAACTGTGGTGAGCTTTATAGACAATTGGTATGCCGAGACCATAGCAACCTGAAGAATTTGGTCTTATCTGGGTTGTTGGGAAAGGCTGCTCTGTCAATAAACCATTACATATGTTAATAACACCCCTTCACATACCCTGTTACACTAACCATCATACTTCACATTATATTCCCATCCTATAATTGATGGGCTCCCCCTGCCCAAAACATCCCATCAAACCCCCAACCTACAATCCCATAGCATCATGGACTCTGCCTTACAGACCTTATTCTACTCTCCCCTTCCCTTTCATAACCATGAACAAATCCCTTCATAATCCTTTCCCTATCTCCTCCACAACCCTTGTTGCAAATCCCACTGCTTGCCCCACTGGAATATCTCATTAAACTCTTAATATTCACCTTTGAATTTCTAATGCCTCCCACTGTACCCGACAAGTAACATGTTCTTGAAAACATTTGGCAAATAAATGACCAGACCACTCAACATACCATACCACATGTTCTATCCACAGCCCTGTGGTGGCTCCAGTCACAGAACCAGGACTATAGCTTCCAGCTGCAAAGGTGAAAGACTGTGTTGCCTTCTTTCCTTTAGGAAAGGGTTGAGGAGGAGTGGCTCCCCTTTGGATGCTCCCCATCCAACCCCATCAGCTCAGACAGATTCCTAAGATGTAGGTAATGCTCCAGAAAAGGCCCCAGGCCTGAGGTCTGACTTGGTCCATATCACACCCATCTGGGATTGGTGGCTACTCTTTTACCTCTTCCTTGGACTGTATGACACTTCTATTCATGGTTCTGCTAACTGGGCCCTTAGCCAGCAGCTTCCTCTTCTCCCTTCTGAAGGGCCAGAGAATTCAGAGGAGAACATATTAGGGCTGGAAGAGATAGACTTAGGGAGTCACCTTGTTCAACCTCCTCTGATTCTTCCTCTCCTTCTTTTCCCAACACATCCTGCTGATCTAATTTTTCTTAATTTTTTTCTGGTAGTTTTCTGTGTAGATCAGACTGGACTTGACTCACTATGTAGCCCAGGTTGGCTTAATTCACCATGCTTCTGCCTCAGCCTCCCAGGTTCTTGGATTACAGATGTGACCCATCATGCCCAGCTAGTTTTTCTTTCAGGAATGTAAAATCATACCCACTTTACTTGGCAGACAAGAGCTGGAATGAAATACAAGACCCAGTCTAACTTCCTCATATAATAAGTGAGGAAACTGAGGCCCCAGAGACTGGAAGTCATCTGCCCTCACCCAACAGTAGGTCAGGGCAGAGCCAGTGCTCCTGACACACTCTATGAAGTGTTCCTCTAGAGGCCACCCCTTACACAGCCTCTTTGTTCACATTAGCCGAGAAATGCTACTTCTATTAGAAAGGCACATCCAATGCAAACCACTCCAGAGATTGCATTTCAAAGATTGATAGACATGGCTTTTGCATTATCTGCTGTTTTGGATTAGCCATGCTGTGGATTCATTCTTTAGGGCTGATATTGGGAGTGGGAGGGCTGGGAGGGGTGTGGGGAGCCAATTTTGAGTACCTCTCAGAACTTGAGCTCTAGCCTGTGAGACTGGGCCTGAGAAGGACAGGGTGATCCATCCTATATTTTCAGTCTGTCAGGAGATTTCATTGTTTAAACAAACATTTCAGCGAAGCCATCCAGCTGGGCAGTGATTTATGACTCTGGCTACAGTTTTTCCCCTACAAAGATAAACAATCCTGCAACTCTTGGGACTGGGACTCCTGGATCTAATAACTTGGAGTTGGCTGGACCACACCACCCATTGCCTGGTCTGGGGTTTGGTTAGGATCTGTTCACACTGGTCCTGCGGCTGAGCCACAAACCTTGGGAGACCATGTTGTGTTTGGAAGCTGGAACCATTGCCTCCAGGGCAGGAGAAAATGGTAGGCAGGAAGGAAATAGCTTAGGGTTGGGGCTTCTGGTCCGTCCTCCTCTTCCAGGGCAGCAGCAATGTTCTAGGTTCTGTCAGGTAGGTAGCTGGTATTTTGGGCCAACAGCTTCTGTTTTTCCTTTTTTTTTTTTTTGACATTTTATCACTCTAAAATTTAATATTCTTACATGTAAGTTTGTAAGATTTATACACATAAGAAGAAATCACATAACATTTCCTTACTTGCACATTATTGAAGACATACAAGTAATTATTTAAAAATAGGAAAATAAAGAAAAGGGAAGTGTACAAACTGGCTTCCTCTTAGCCATAGGGGAAATGCAAGACAGCAAACAGAAGACAAAATGTGAGGGACACCATGGGGAAACTCACCCTCAAATAGTCACAGGACTCTGTCACTTTAATCCAATTTTGGTAACAGTACATCAGTTTCCCTCTGTGAAGCTATGCCAGGTTGTATGTTGTGTCCATGTGCTTATAGAATCCCCTCAATTCTTGGTTCCAGGTATGGATATGACCTGACCAATCAGAGCAAGGCATTCTTGTGGTCATAGCAATTGACTAAGGGGGTGAGGGATATCTGACCCAATAAAAAACAGCAAAAGGCAGCAAGATCTTTGCTAGGGATGCTGGGAGAGAGGCAGATGCTCTTTCCCTCTGGACTAGATCTGGGGATGATATAGAAGCTGTTACCTCCATCTTGCCTACAAGGGAGACAGCCTGTGTGACAATGGAACTAATGCACAGGAAGTGTGGCTGAGGGCTAGTGGACCAGTTCCTGGTAACAAGCTTAGAGTTTCTCAATTCATCCAAGTCCTCTTTTTATTTAATTCCACTTGCAACTGAAAAAGGGTAATCAATACCCACCCACTGAGGTGATATTAGGAGATAAAATTGACTCATTCACATAGCAGGGAGAAAACAGACTTTGATTCATTCATATCTCAAAAAAATGTGAAGTTTCTGAAGCATAAAGTTCAAAAGTCATAAAAAGAAAAGTTGATGTATTCAACTAAATAAAAAATTAAAAATTCTAAATGGCAAAAGTGCCTTAAAGACAAAAGATTAAGACAAGCTGGGGAAAAAGTTTCTACACAAACAACAGACATTTAATTACCTAAATGCATAAAGAACTTATACTGCAGAAAGATAAAAAGAGTAGCCAATGGAAAAATGGGCAAAAAACATAAGTTGACAGTTTACAGGAAAAAATACAAATGGTCATTAAACATAGAAGAAGATAATAAGGATGATTAACACTAACATAGTTTTATCTTTGTTTACACATTTAACTTTCACAATAACAGTATGAGGAATGTTGTTTCATTATGATACCATTTTACTGAGGAGAAACCAAAAACATAGGGAAATTAAGTAAATTGCCCAAAGTCACTCAGCTAATAAGTAGCTTGGTTGAGATTTGGACTCAGGAAATCAGGGATCAATTTGTCCTCTCAAGCATATTTGGTTCAACCTCGTCTATCTAAAAGAACCACAAATTAAAACACCCAAATGTCACTCACTATAAATTAGATTGGCAAAGGTCAAAACATTTGGTGGATGATTGGTAAAACTGGAGAGGAAACCAACACTCTCACATCTTATTGGTAGAAGTGTGAACTGTAACAACCACTTTGGAAGACAACATTGCAATATCAATGGAAATTATATAGACTCATTTGTTTTGACCTAGAAATTCAATTTCTAGAATTTTGCCAACAGCCATACAATGGGAAATATAGAGATATTTATTGTAGCTGGCTTGTAACAGCAAAAGTCTGGAAACAAGCTAAATGTCCATAATAGGGGAACTGATGTATGGATTATGGAACATGAATGGTAGTGAGGATGAGGCCGATATATGTGTACGTTATGGAACAATCTCCACCATATTAGCGTGAGGTGGCAAGGAGGGGACAGGTTGCAGATGTGTCCCACACATATGAATCTCTATATATGGTGGCACGGGGACAGGGTCTGCCTCTTTTGATCATCTCTCGGTGACTTCTGGAGGGTCTGAATGAGGTTGAAGAAATTAAAACAGGATGTGAAACATAGTGGAGGAGAATTTTTAGGTTAGGATATGGGGACCTTTGTAGTATTAGGGAAAGAGAGAGAATAAAAATAAATTGAAAGGCCAGAGTAGCTGACTTACAGAAAACAAACATGAGACAAAAAAGCCTAGAAGGACATATCTTTGTAAACAACACTAAAAAGAACATATTTGTGGACTTCTCAGTGCACTTGTCCAACTCTTTCTTTTGAATGGATTTTCGGAAGTTGAATGGCTAAGTCATTCTAAAATTTTGATATGCATCAACAAATTGCACTCTAACAGGATTTTATCAATTGTACCCAGGCACATCTTTGACAGTCATTTTAGAAAGATTTTGAACTGGGTGCTGGTGGCTCATGCCTGTAATCCTAGCTATTTGGGAGGCCAAGATCAGGAGGATTGCAGCTAGTGGCGCCCCAGACAAATAATTTGTGAGAACCCATCTCCAAATAACCAGACCAAAATAGACTGGAGGTATAGCTCAAGCAGTAGAATGCCTGCTTTGCAAGTATAAAGCCCTAAGTTCAAACCTCAGTCCCACAAAAAAGAGAGAGAAAGAAAGATTTTGAGGCAGAGGTGTGGAAGTTTGAGGGAGTTCAGATAAGACATTCATAGTTTTCGTAATGAGATAAAGTTCAATGAGGGGCTCATTGGTGTGACTGGAACCCAAGGAGAGTTGTGTAGGTAAGAACAAAGGAGGCACTGCTCAAGGAGAAATTGAGCCTTAACTAGGAGCAGTTGGAAGCTGATGATGATTTAACATGTTGTAGTTTCCTTAATTGCTTTGTTCTTTGCAACTGTCACTTTTGCTCTGCAGCTTTCTAAATGAGGAATTCTACTTGCGGTTAAAAAAAAGAGAATGAGGTGGACACTTCAATTTAACTACACAAACATTAATTAGTGCCTATTATATGCACTACAAGGCACGCAATGATGAGTACAGCTCTGCTCCTGAGACGCTGCAGTCCCATGACAGATGCAGACGCATTGGTAGTGATTACATTGCAATGCAGAAAGTAGGACGGTAGAGAGAAGGAAAGGTTACAGATGTGACACCAAGGAGGGGGAAGTACTTGCAGTTCCGTCACAGAGGCTTGGCAGAGGCCAAGTCTGAGGCCAGGTTTTAAGGGTTTTAGGAGGAATGTGCAGGTCTGCTTTCTCCCTAGGCAAGATAAGGAGTGCGAAGGCTTAGGGAGACACCTGTCACCTAGCAAAGACTCAGTCTGTGTTGTAACTGAGCCCAGCTTTTGGGGGAGAAGTGGGGTTTAAGCTGCTTTAAGGTAGGTGTGTGCTGGTGATTGTGCTGGGAGTTGAGGGTGCAACTGTGTTTCTTCCTACCCCCCCCCATTTCTATTAGGATATATTAGTTGTACAGAGGGGAAATTCTGAAAAGCCTTACATCACCTATTGGTTAGATCACTCCCACCATCTCCCCCCCCCCACAAACCTCTCCTTACCCCACTTAAAGCAATTACAAGAGGTTTCATCATTCTATTTTATGTATGTATATGAAGCCCATCAACCATATTCCCTCACCTTCATCTCTTCCATTCACCCTCCCCCTCCACTCACAAGTACCCCCCTACACACTCTATACATTTTTTACAGTGCTGTTTTTCATTATTACTTCCTAAGTTAATGTTCAAAGGGGTTTCTTGAAGTATCCCCTTGGAGTAGTTTGGTCAGCAACTTCCTTTTTTTTTTATTATTCATATGTGCATACAATGCTTGGGTCATTTCTCCCCCCTGCCCCCACCCCCTCCCTTACCACCCACTCCGCCCCCTCCTCCCCCCCCAATACCCAGCAGAAACTATTTTGCCCTTATTTCTAATTGTGTTGTAGAGAGAGTATAAGCAATAACAGGAAGGAACAAGGGTTTTTGCTAGTTGAGATAAGGATAGCTATACAAGGAGTTGATTCACATTAATTTCCTGTGCATGTGTTATCTTCTAGGTTAATTCTTTTTGATATAACCGTTTCTCTAGTTCCTGGTCCCCTTCTCCTATTGGCCTCAATTGCTTTTAAGGTATCTGCTTTAGTTTCTCTGCATTGAGGGCAACAATTGCTAGCTAATTTTTTAGGTGTCTTACCTATCCTCATATCTCCCTTGTGTGCTCTCGCTTTTATCTTGTGATCAAAGTCCAATCCCCTTGTTGTGTTTCCCCTTGATCTAATGTCTGCATATGAACATACGATTTTTGGTCTTTTGGGCCAGGCTAACCTCACTCAGAATGATCTCCAATTCCATCCATTTACCAGCGAATGATAACATTTCGTTCTTCCTCATGGCTGCATAAAATTCCATTGTGTATAGATACCACATTTTCTTAATCCATTCGTCAGTGGTGGTGCATCTTGGCTGTTTCCATAACTTGGCTATTGTGAATAGTGCCACAATAAACATGGGTGTGCAGGTGCCTCTGGAGTAACCTGTGTCACAGTCTTTTGGGTATATCCCCAAGAGTGGTATTGCTGGATCATATGGTAGATCAATGTTTAGCTTTTTAAGTAGCTTCCAAATTTTTTTCCAGAGTGGTTGTACTAGTTTACATTCCCACCAACAGTGTAAGAGAGTTCCTTTTTCCCCGCATCCTCGCCAACACCTGTTGTTGGTGGTGTTGTTAATGTGGTTTCAATTTGCATTTCCTTTATTGCTAGAGATGGTGAGCATTTTTTCATGTGTTTTTTGGCCATTTGAATTTCTTCTTTTGAGAAAGTTCTGTTTAGTTCACTTGCCCATTTCTTTATTGGTTCATTAGTTTTGGGAGAATTTAGTTTTTTAAGTTCCCTATATATTCTGGTTATCAGTCCTTTGTCTGATGTATAATTGGCAAATATTTTCTCCCACTCTGTGGGTGTTCTCTTCAGTTTAGAGACCATTTCTTTTGATGAACAGAAGCTTTTTAGTTTTATGAAGTCCCATTTATCTATGCTATCTCTTAGTTGCTGTGCTGCTGGGGTTCCATTGAGAAAGTTCTTGCCTATACCTACTAACTCCAGAGTATTTCCTACTCTTTCCTCTATCAACTTTAGAGTTTGTGGTCTGATATTAAGATCCTTGATCCATTTTGAGTTAATATTGGTATAGGGTAGCAACTTCCTTTTGGAGGATTTGTGTGTCCTGGGACATTGTGGGGCAGGTGGGGGTAACTTGAATGGGAAAAGAGCAAAGTATGGTTCCTGTGTTGCTAAGTGAAGGGATGAGCACTGCTGGGCCCACCAACAGAGACAACCATGGTGCCCTGGGTTCTGGGTGCCAACTGTGTCTGTCCCAGTTCTCTTGGCTGTCATGCTCTTCATCCCATCCCTGTGAGCCCTTCATATCACAGGCTCTGAGACCACCAGTTTCTCTGCTTTGTCACCTTCCCTCTTCTCTCCTTCCCTATCATTTCAGAGGACTCTTCACTGTTTATTTTTAGGGGTACAGAGAAAGAGCAGTGAGAAGTCCTATTCTCCCTCAGGATGTTTCTCCTGAATATTTTAATCTTGCCTCAATATCAAAGCTTATCTTTTTCTTTTTCTCCTTATCACGTCTCTCCCTTGAAGCAGAGAACATCGAACAGTCTAGCTGGTTGAGTTGGGAGTGGAGTGGGGTAGGGGCTGGGAAGACAGAGGGGAGCTGCTAAGAGGGAAAAAATAATCTTTCTTTCAAAAATGCTTCCTGCTGTATCATAGTTATTGGTCTTGAGACCACTACCTGTGATAGCTAAACATGTGACTTGTAAGTAGTATGTGAAGCTGAGAATTTGGCACCTACCTAGCAAGTAATGTAAACGAGAGCTGCTTGGAGACCTGTCTTGTACTCAAGCTATCTAAAGTAGTATGTGTGTCACAAAATGAAAATAAGGATCAAAGCCGGTGGCTCATACCTGTAATCTTGCTACTTGTGAGGATGAGATCAGGAGGATCACAGTCAAGGACAGCCCAGGCAAATAGTTTGAGAGACTCCATCTCCAAAATAACCAAAGCAAAATGGAGTAGAAGTGTGGCTCAAGTGGTGGAGTTCCTGCTTTGTATATGAGAAGCCCTGAGTTCAAACCTCAGCCCAGTCCCACCAAAAAAAAAAAAAAGAGGAAATAAGGATCAACCTGTGCAGACAAATCATGGCATGGGTCCCTTCACATCTTTTTTTCCCTCAAGGCTCAGGAACTCCATTGGGACACACAGCCTAACCCAGTGCTTTGGGTCCCTGGTCACTTGGGTTGCCTATACTGTCTGCTCACTTTGGGGAGAGGTGAATTTGGGGGGAATTTGTGTTTTAAAGAATGGTTCGGGGGTCAAGAGCATCCCAGGAAGAGGGTGTCATTGTACCCTGGGATTTCAGAACCCTCTTTGTCCAGCCCCACCCCAGCTTTTGTTGGCCTCATGCTACACACCAACTTAGGTTCCTCCTCTAGGAACTACCCATGGTATGGGCCTTAGGGTGGGCTGTAGGTAGGAGAGAGAGAGAGAAAGAACGGGGCTTGCAAAAAGCTGCTGAGCAGAAAGGAGAGCTAATGAAAGTTACAAAGTTTGATACTCTTCCATCTTTAGAACTTTTCATTTGAAGCATGGAATTTAATCCGATGTCTAAAGACCCTGGAAAAACAAATGAACAAACACGAGCAGAAAATGGAATCTGTGGGCAGGTGCAGCAACTGTATTATTGTTACAGTGAAGACAGAGAGTGGAACTGGCTGTGAGAGTGGTTTTGGAATCCTGTTATGTTGCCTCGGGTAAACAGGCCCTGGGGAAAAATTTGCTTTTCATTTCCTGAGCTAGGAAGGGTAGAAACAGGGTGGGAGGAAGTGGTCATGAGTCTCTGGAGACAGCACTATCGCATCCTCATTAGCCAGGGAGATGTCAAGTTGAAACCAGATGGCAAATATTTTATCACAAAGAAGATCTGTCAGAGAGGAGACACATCCTCGGTCAGGGAACCCACGTGTCAGGTGCCAATACTGTCAGGTCGGTCATCAGCTGTTCTTAAGCCCCTACTGTGTGCTCAGCCAGTACTATTGTGTCATGCGTCTTAAGACATGCATGCTGTATTCTAAGTGAATGTCACTCCCTGAAGCACATCCTTGTGGTCTATTTTTGTATAGCAAACCACCACAAAACTTTGTGACTTAAAATACAATGTATTATTCTTTTTTATGGTTCTGTGGTTCTCACTGGGGTCTCCCATCTGATTACAGTCAGATGTTAGATAGGTTGGGGTAATAGGAGGGCTCGAAGGAGCTCGATGTTCAAGGTGGTTTGCTCACATACTTACATGACTAGTAGGAGATGCTGGCTGTCTACCGGGGGCTTTGCCAGGGCTGTTGACTTACACGTGGCTTCTCCATGTGGCTTGGGTTTCTCACAATATGATGGCTGAGTTCTGAAAAGAAGCGTCTCAAGAGCAAGCACTCCGTGAGTGCTTACAGGTTAAAACATGTAAGGCATTTTTTTTTCTTCTAGTATTGGGGATTGAACCCAGGGCTTTGTGGGTGGTAGGCAAGCACTCTACCATTTGAGTCACATACCCTGCCCACTCCCTACTTTTGTTTTTTTGAGATAGGGTCTCACTAACTTTTCTGAGGCTGGACAGAACTCTAGAGCCTCCTGCCTCTGCCTTCTGAGTAGCTGGAATTACAGGCAGCAGTAATATCAGCTTGGCTTCTGTAAGGCCTCTTATGACCCAAGTTGGAGGTACAGTGATGTCTTTTCCATTGCATTCCATCTCAAGGGAAGGGATTTTGACTTGGATTCTCTTCCCTTCCCTTCCCTTCCCTTCCCTTGGGAATAGCATGTGGGCACAGGGAGATAAGGAATTGATAAGGAGCTCCACCGGTCTTTGGAGGCAAACTACCACATATACCATCTAGGATCAGGGCTGGCTCTAAGGCATGCCACCTGTGCAGTTGCATTTAGGAGGGTCCTGTGCTTGGTTGCTCTGTTGCTACCATCTTGAAATTTTTAACATTTTTGTTTTGGATGTTGGGGATTGGACTCAGAGCCTTATGCATGCTAGGCAAGTGCTCTACTACTGAGCTAGACCTCCACCCTTTTAAATAAGTTCAACAAGGAGCCCCACATTTTCATTTTACACTGAGCCTCACAGAGTTTCCAGCCAGTCTTGTGAGGGGCTCATCACGATGTTCCTCCCTGGATTTGTGCAGTGCCATGAGGGGGGCTGGGGCGTGTGCTGAGCTCTGTGCTACGCAGATCTGACTCCTGGCAGGAAGAGCTTATAGGCCAGCTGAGGGCACAAGATTTACATGACATACTGAAGCTAGTAAGTGACAGTGTCTGAGCAGAAATTAGACTGTGATTGCTGCCAGCTAGTGTGGGGAGAATGCTCCTATTTTGCCTGCTCTCTTGGGCTCATATTCAGACTCTCAAAAGCTTCCTGGAATCTTAGAAATGTCCTTGTCCTCTCTGCACCCTATCTCCAATCTTCCCAGAACTCTTGTTCTGAGGGGCTTGAAGGCTTCCCGTATCGGGACTAGCTTCTGGGATGGGTGTGGGGAAGAAGCATGGGCTGGGCCTGGGAGGAATGATAAGAATGGATATGAAACCTGCCACTAGTTCCATCTCAGCCACTTGAAGAGGCCTGAAGGAAGGTGGCTTGGTGTGTCTGGGTTTGGGAAAGGAGTAAAGAAATGAAAGAAAGAAGTTTTCTGGTCTTCTTTAAGGAGTATGTTGAGTGCTAAACCATGCCTCCCTTCAGGTTTCCACCCAGATAACTGCCATTCCCCCAGGAACAATACATGCCTTCATCCAGGGTAGGAAATAGCTCAAAGAGCCCCTAAAGCAGACCTATCCCAGCTTCTACATAGGGCACAAAGTCAGATGGCTCTTGAGGGAAGGCATTCCTTATTTCAGACAATGCCCAGGTTCCTTCAGGGTAGCATCCTGTTGTGATGAATGTGCACAGGGACCTTCTGACTGCACATCAAGAGAACGTCTTTTCCATCAAGTACAGCTGACTTGATCCCACCTGTGTGAGGCTAAGAGAACTAGAGAGGGTGCTGCCCTTGGGGAGCCAATTCTAGTATTTCTCTAGAAGAGAGACACTTGCAAATGATCTATCCAAGGTCCAGTGGGTTGTCATTCTTGGCTGGTACTGGCCAATTGCCTTTTTGCTCTTGGTTGGTTCCTTGACCTTCCCTGGGCAAATCTGCAGGGACCCCAGTTCCCAGGCTCCTTGCTTTTTGTTTTCTTAATCAATGGGGGTCCTGGGAGAAGATTAATAGGTGGTAGGAGAAGGGAAGTCAGGGAGTCCTTCTCTTTGTTCTTTCTCTCTATGATGTCTTTGGCAGAATCAGGTTTCTGTGGCTCAACCTCACATCGTATGTCACCTCTTCCTGTGGTCACACTTCCTTCTGGACAGCCCTGGCTTCTTAGTTCTTCTATCACATGTGTAACCTCTTCTGTTAAATTTCCTCTGTTGGTTGGAAAAATCTAGTCTGATATCACGGGCCATTCTGCCTTTTATATATCCAGGAAGCCGTGGAAGTCAGGGAGGTTCTGTGACCCAGTTTTTCCATCCCCAAAGGCACAGTCCTAACTTCAGGTGGATTCTGTAGGTTTGGCTGCAGGTGTGTCTGTGTTATTTGCTCCTGTAAGTACATTCTAGAGCAGAGAACAAACCAAGAAGGCAGCCTGGCTTGCTCCCACCAAGACCAGGTCACTAGCTCTTCAGACCCTATTGCTCGGGAGGAAGCAGGGCCCAGCTAGAGCTCAAAGGGTGGAGTGCAGTGTGGCTGATGTGCTCAGAGGGTGAGGGTACACAGTGCCTGTCTGTTCAAGCACCCTCTTGTGGTATCCACTTTCACTGCTCATGTCCTTAAGTTTTGAAGGCCAGTGATTAAGAGCAGGTGTGTGGTTTGGGAGCCAGTTTAAGTGTGTGTGTGCACATGTCTGTGCCTGTGTGTTTTGGGGACTAATGTAGATGTATAAAATGTGGGCATCTTGTCCAAATAGGTAAATATGGGTTAGTATCCTCTGTGAAGATGTGGGTCTGGTGTGGATGAACTTAAGCCTAGCTCCCAAGGTCAGTTGGTCTCTATGACAAAATCTTTTGGGGTCATTGTGAGACAGGTCTAGAATAGAGTTTATGGCAGAGTTGCTAGCCAAGCCTAAGTATGGGGCATGTGGGAGATGAATCCACATCAGGGGCTGTGAGGACCCTCACACTCCTTCTTTTATTGGGAGTTAAAACCACCCTCCAGCTGTGTTCACCACTGCAGATGACTCCTTCCATTGGGACACAGAACAGAAGTCAGTGGCATGCCACTTACTAGATGACTGTCAGAAGGGCCATTTAGACCCGATAGACCGGGCTTTTTGTTTTCAGAAAAGTTGATCTGATTTGGTTCTTCATCAATAAGTAGACTATGAAGGAAAGACAGCAAGTAAAAGGGCAGGAATCAGGGAAACTGGAATTGTGTGTGTGTGTGTGTGTGTGTGTGTGTGTGTGTGAGAGAGAGAGAGAGAGAGAGAGAGAGAGAGAGAAAGAGAGAGGATGATGATGACTTCCATGATATCTCCAGCCACAGGGGGCTGGTGCTGGTCCCTCCTGTCTCCCAGGTCCATTTCTGTTAAGAAGATTGGCTGGTTATGAGTTTTTGTTTTTGGTACCACTTCTTGGGCACCAAGAAGGAAAAAGAAAGAGAAGGTACTTTTAGCTTGTTGCTTCCCTCTCCTGTACCCTCATCACAGGAATAGCACAGTCTCAGCCCTGCCCTGGTTGCCTTGGTAGTTGGTGTTGGGGTACCACTGGGCCACATTGGAACGTGCCACATTCCTGTCCATGCCATCTTTCTCTCTTTCTGCCAGCTGGCTGCTGTGTTCTGGTAATGCCTCTACTACCTGTGTCTTGTGCCTGTGGCCTGGCCCTGGTAACCTGGGTGGTCTTTCCAGGCTAGAGGTCCTGCTTTGCTCTCTCTGGTCACCCCCTATGTCCAGACCCCCCCTCTGTAGCCTTTCACTGTGTTCTGGGGTCTGAAGGTAGATGATCCTGTTGCAGCCTGCTTGGGTTTCAAGAGCCCCCTCTGGACTTGCCCGTTGCTGTGATCCACCTGCTGGCAGAGACACCCTGTTACTAAATGCTAGATGGTCTGCTACGCCCCTGCCAGCCATGACTGTTGCCGAGCTGCCACCTGTTGTCTGTTTCCACACACTTGTACACTGCCTCTTGCCTGTCACCCTGGACAGCTGCCCAGCAGCTGCAGCTGAGACTGTCCTGCCAGCACCTTCCCCAGCCTGATGGGTGGTCCTGTCTGGTTCCTGGCCCTCCCAGCCTGCCTCATCTGCGGCATTTACTGGGCCACATCTGGCTAAATACAGAACTGGGATAGCCTGGGTGAGCCACGGTACAGTCAGGCAGGACTACTAGGGAAGGGCCAGTTCTAGAACTCAATCATGAAAATACCATAATGGTAACAATAGCTAAAGGTTACTGAGGACTTATGGTTTGGCAGGCTCGATGATTTACTAATATCACTCTATTTGTTCTTTACAACTCTCCTATGAGGGTGCACTATGGCATCCTCTTTTCATGGATGTAGCAACCATTAATAAAAGTGAATTCATGTAAGGTCCCCTGGGGGCTAAGATATACAGTTAGGATTCAGATCCAGGGTGCTTTAATTCATAGCTCAAGTTTATGATTACTAGACTGAAGTGCCTCAGTTGAAGGTCCCAGTCTGTTGTCTCATGACTTCTCCCTGGTCTGAGATCCACTAACCCATAAGAGAAGACTGCAGGCAAAGCTTTGGATCCTTCCTTCTTACTTCAGAGAAGAAGGCTGAAATAACCTCACTCCTTGTCACCTTTATGAAGGAGCCTGGAGTCACACATTATCCAGACCTTTCCATGTGTAACCAGGTTCTTTCCTTATGTCCCCTCACCTGAGCTTCTTAAAAGTTGTTAAGCAAAAGGAAGAAATGGGACTTGTGTGTGTGTATGACTAAATCACTACTTGATGGGTCTATCTTCTTCGAAGGCTCAGAGACTGTATGAATGAGAAAGAGGCAAGGGTGCCCTGCAGGAATCATCAAGGGGAAGACAGAATGCTTTCTTAAGGAGGCAGTGGTGCAGATTGCCTTGGCGTAGCTCTACCCCAGAGCATCTGTGGGGAAAAGAAAAGGGAGGATGGACACTGGGTGTGGGATACTTTAGTTTCCACCTGAATGAGTCTATTCTGTGTCTTGGTGAAGGGGAGGGAGATGATGCTAGAGGAGGCTAAAGGCAGGCATGGCTACTTCCAGGTCAGTTCACTGTTCCATACCAAATTCAGGCTTTGAGATTTCTGCATCCTGTTTATTCTTGGGAAAACAGGTTCTTGAGAAAGATGTCAAGAGGGTCTTCCTGTCTCCCACCAGCTCTGGATCATTGCTGAGTTTGGGATAAATGGCTCAGGAGTGGGAAGAGTATAATTTCTAGGCATTCGAAGAGGAATCCAGCATTGGGCTGTAGCCAACTTAGTCATACTTAAAGGTCCTCCGTCAATATGTGAGACTCTGTCCCTGGGCTTCTCTCTGCTGCAAGGCCCCCTTGCCTGGTTGAGCAGGGAGGGGGATGGGCAGAGTACCTTTGCATACCTCTCTTGCCTCCCAGCTCCATTTGTTTTTGGGAGCATGGGTTAATTATAAACTTCTCATTTTTGGTCCTACTTCCTGAATACCAATAAGGAAAATAGAAAAAGATATTTTTTTTAGTCTTTAGGTTGTTAAAGGCCAAGAGGGCAGAAGGGAGAAGGAAGACAGATAGAAGGCATTGGATCAAACAAGCCGATGAGTGGGCAAATGAGTAGGTTGTCCTTCTTGTCCAGCAGGGGAAATAGGGTAGTGTGAGGTGATGTGGACTATTGTAGTTTTATTTTGGGGGCTGTACTGGAGTTTGAGCTCAGGATCTCAGGCTTGCTAGGCAGGAACTCTCCCATTTGAGCCATGCCCCGCCCCTAAGGTGATATGGGATCAGGCACTTTCCTTTTAAAGGTATGGATTGTGGGTAATTGCCTGTGGTGTCTTTGGACCTGGGTAGAACTGTGCACCTCTGCCATTAGCCTCAGCTCCCCATTGGCAGCAAAATCCTACTGGACTCTGCAAACTGATGGGATCAGGAAACGGGTGTGGCTGTGAGCGGGTCAGGCTTTGTGGGGTCCTGAGGTTAGTCTTGGTGTCCATCCTACCATGGCCCTAAGTGCCCAAATTGTCCTTTTTAGATAGTCCAAATAATTTGAAAGAAAATTCCCCCTGTTCATTCTTGGCCAGGAAGGAGCTATTTGGAAGGGCAAGGTGAGAAAGGGAACTCGGCAGTGAGTCTCCATTCCAGTGCTGTGAGGGCTGGTGGAGCCCAGGTTTGACCTCAGTTACACACGTGCACCCCACATGGTGGGCCATGTGTGCTGCCGCCTGGGCTCTGGAGGCTCCATGCTTGGGATAGTGTGGATTTGCTGACTTGGCAATTTGGGTGGGGGCTGGGCCACATCTGCAGGGGAGGGGGAAAGCAGCTTCCAGTGGCTGGGCTGTGGAGGGGCTTGCCAGCCCCGCAACCCTGAGATCCCCCTTTCCTGCCCCCCAACCACAAGAGCAGTATAATTTTCCTCACGTTAAAAGTAAACATCTGGCAGCATCTGCAGTGCCCAAAATAAACTAAGAACTAATAGAAGGCGTTTGTGACTACAGTGGGTCCTGGATGGAGCAGGAAGGGGTGGTTCACTATGTAGAAGCCAAAGTGACTACTTGGGGAGTCTCAACATTTGTTTGTTGATTGGTGATTAATTAATTGATCAGTGCACAAGCTCCTAGAATATCCTCCTGATACAATTTGCCATGGCCCCAGGGCAGCTGGAATAGTACATTGACCTTTTGGAGGCAGATAGTGTACCAGTGGCTGAAAATGACCATCATTCTTGGGGCTGATGGTCCATTGTTGCACTTCTAGGGTCAAATATCCAAAGACCTTATGTGGCAAATCTGTGTTACAAAGTCACTAGAGTCACTTCAGGGAAAAGGGTCATTTTCCAGAAGTGGAGGTTGCCCAGACCACCTCTTGAGAGACCAGAAGCAGATGCCAGTGTGGAAGCAGAACCACCTCAGTGGCTGTGGTGCTTTTGGGGCTCTCAGGGATAAATAGGAAGGGAGACAGAGCAGAGACAGAGCAGAAGACGCAGCTTCATCTTTTTTTGTGTGTGCATGGTACTGGGATCAAACTCAGGGCTTTGAGAATGTTAGGCAAATGTTCTACCACAGAGTTACACTGCCAACCCAAGGCAAGTCAAGTCTTGGCATCCATCCTCTGAAGCTGATCGGTGGTGCCAGGCAGAACAGTGATGTTGGAATAAACAGTGATAAACACATTGACTGCTGAAGTCAGATTGACAACAAGCTGGAAACAGAGGCTGGGACTGGCTGGCACCATCTGACAACTGTGAAGGGGCTTAAGGATGAAATCGGGCATATTTGAACAGCATCAAATCCATTCCTCACAGCGGCACTAAATGTAAGCGACAGACAGAGAAACAAATTAGTACCAAAAATGTTGCCAGCTTTCAGGTTCTGGCAGGCTAAATGCTTCCAAGTAGGGACAAATTCACAAGCCTTTGCAATTCTGAGGACTACTATGGTTCATCACCCTCATCAAGCAGCCGAAGCAGTGCAGTGCTCACTGTGGGAGCAGAATGACATGGGGGAAGTCTGCTTGCCTGGGTGCTGGGAAGTCAGGCAGCTGGCTAGGACTTCAAGTATGGGTTTTACACTGAAGGTCACAAACTGGCTACCAGCTGACTGAACACAACTTGTAGGCATGGTCTGTTTGGACCACAAATGTCTTTATTTTACTTCAATCAGAATTTGAATTAGTGGCCCCAAAATGTACACACTAGGAGAGTGCTGGTAAACTCTTATTTTTCTCCTGTAATACCTATACAGTTCAGGCCTAGGTTCTCCAGGTGCTTCCAGGAATCATCACTTCCTCATTTGCTGGCTCCTGCAGTCATTTGTAATCTCACCTCCTATATTAAGCCATTAAATGCTTTTTATGTATTAGAGAATCAGTGGAGCTGACTTTCCAAAAGTCCAATTTAAAGACAGGTTACAAAACAAAATGGGAGATTTGCATCCCACTTTTGGTAAAAACATTGAACCATTCCTTTAATACATTGAATCTGAACCATGATCTAAATAAACACGTTTTTAATTAACTAAACAGTATCACAACATGTACGAAAAACTTTGAAAATGAAGAAAAACAGTAATTTGTTGTCCTTGCAAAAGTATTCGTTCTATGTATTTCCTTCTAATCTCTTCTCATTTATTTTTACATGGTTGCATGCCTAGGTTTGCATTCTGTTTTTTGTTGTTGTTGTTGTTTGGATTTTTTGTTTTTTGTTTTGCATTTCACACTATCATTTCTGCATTTTCTCATATTATCATATATGCTTCATTTTTTTGTGATTCTAAATAATGTTGCAAGGAACATCTGTGTGCATTTGAAACTTTCCATAGTTTGAATTATTTGCTTAGAATACATTTTCATAAGCAGAATGAGTGGGCTCCCTAAAGACTTGAACATTAAAGAGTTAATCTGAAGGTTCCTAACCTGATAGTGCCCTGTAGAATCGCTTCATCTTTGCAAATTGTTGGAGAGGCTATAGGAAAAGAAAGGTCATTTCAACATATGTGATAGGATTGTGGGTAATTTTTTTAAATTTCAGCGTGTGAAGTCCATTCCAGGAATAGCACTATCTTGAGACCCAAGTCAAATAGTACTAAATGTGCTAAGCAGAGGTTTGTGTTTAAAAAAGAAACTCATTTGCTCTTAATAACTGCAAAATGCTGCATAGCTCGACGATGGAGTCAGAAGACTCCTCATAGCTTCAAAGCCTGCTTCAAAAAGATATGGGAGCCTGAGATACAAGACAAACTGTCTTTCTCAATTACAGCATCTCTGTACCCTAAGTACAATCGTCATTTCTTAGAACAATGGCTGCCTTTAAAATTTTTATTGATGGTGGAAAAAAAGTGACTAGACAAGACCAGAGCATTTGAAGGTACTTTATACCCTATATACAACCTAAAGAGTGGTGCAAACAAGGTGGCATGTCATAAAATGAAATGTGATGCAGATAACTTCACTACTACCTTCTGTACAAGTTCAGATGAATTCAGTGCCTTAAATCTCCTAGTAATGGAGAAAGTAAAGCATGCTGTATATTTTATTTTTATTTGCCTCTCCTCTCCCACCCACTCACTGCAGCCAATAAATAAGAACCATCCCATAGAAAGGCAAGACAAGATGAGACCCTTTTCTCCAGATTGACCACAGCACTGAAAAACTGAAGGCATCAGACGGGCCTCTGGGAAATGGCCTACCAGTTTTGTTTCAACGCCAGGCAAGTCTACAGAACCTCTAAGGGCAGGATTATGGAGCACTTGAGCAAACTCCACCTCCTGTGGAAAGGCAGCCTGTCTTTGCTAAGGAGAAATCATGCCTCCCTAATCTACTAGAGCTCTTTGAAGGGTCAAATAAGTGTATGGATAAGGGGGGAAACAGTAGACACAATCTATTTACACTGAAGAATCCTCAGAAAGCTCCACACCAAAGCCTGTTAACAAAGTTGAGTCACCATGGGAATGGGAGAATGTCTGGTGACAAATAGGGAACTGACTAGAGATAAGTAATAAAGAGCAAGGATAAACAAATCTTTCTCCGGATAGAAAAATGTTAACAGCAGGGCCTTTGCAGGTGAACTGATGCTCCTGGAGGGACCAGGTGAACTGCCCTCAGTGATTTGAGATCACCGAGTCCCTTTGCTTTCACAAGTCACCGGTGGAAATCAGCCTTGTGGCCATATAGTCAAATCTCATATATTACTTTGTTGAATTTGTGACATCTCCAATGATACTGTGAGCTCCCAAAAGGCAGGGGGCATGTCTGATATTTCCGTATTCCCCACAGTGACTTGCATCCAAGAACTATTTCATGGATTGCTCAGTTAAGAACGAGTGTACTGAAAGCTTTTGGTTTGCTAACAACCTGAATCAATTCCATGTAGGGAAATACCAAGAGAGGGCTGTAAGCTTGTGATGGGCCAAAGACGCTCGATATGAGCAAGGGCAGGTTGAGTAAAATATTAAGTGAAAAAGAACTGAATTTGTACTGTTTTTATTATGAATAGCATAAAGAATGAAAATGTCAATTTAGATAATAATATAACGTTACAATTTTTGCTCTTAGTGACAGACTGAGGAGCATTTTGGGTCACTATGATCCAATGTTTCTCAACCTATTCTTCATTATTGTCCCCACCAACATTTTTTTTATTGTTTTATTATTCATATGTGCATACAAGGCTTGGGTCACTTCTCCCCCCTGCCCCCACCCCCTCCCTTACCACCCACTCCGCCCCCTCCCTCTCCCCCCTACCCCTCAATACCCAGCAGAAACTATTTTGTCCTTATTTCTAATTTTGTTGTAGAGAGACTATAAGCCATAATAGGAAGGAACAAGTGTTTTTGTTGGTTGAGATAAGGATAGCTATACAGGAAGTTGACTCACATTGATTTCCTGTGCATGTGTGTCACCTTCTAGGTTAATTCTTTTTGATCTAACCTTTTCTCTAGGTCCTGGTCCCCTTTTCCTATTGGCCTCAGTTGCTTTTAAGGTATCTGCTTTAGTTTCTCTGCGTTAAGGGCAACAAATGCTAGCTAGTTTTTTAGGTGTCTTACCTCTCCTCACCCCTCCCTTGTGTGCTCTCGCTTTTATCATGTGCTCAAAGTCCAATCTCCTTGTTGTGTTTGCCCTTGATCTAATGTCCACATATGAGGGAGAACATATGATTTTTGGTCTTTTGGGCCAGGCTAACCTCACTCAGAATGATGTTCTCCAATTCCATCCATTTACCAGCGAATGATAACATTTCGTTCTTCTTCATGGCTGCATAGAATTCCATTGTGTATAGATACCACATTTTCTTAATCCATTTGTCAGTAATGGGGCATCTTGGCTATTTCCATAACTTGGCTATTGTGAATAGTGCCGCAATAAACATGGGTGTGCAGGTGCCTCTGGAGTTACCTGTGTCACAGTCTTTGGGTATATCCCCAAGACCCACCAACATTTTTTAAAGATGCCTTTTTTCCTAATATTTACCACCTCCCATGGAATTTTAATAACATAGATATGCAAAACATCTGTTTATGCCCCGACCCTTTAGAGAGCCACAAACCATTGTAATACCTAAGATTTTTCATCTCCCAAGGACCAGATTTTGTCTTCTTGGGGATGATAGTGGCTCTGGTCAGAATGCATGCTGTAGGGGACATGCCTGAAGGTTTGGGCCCAAGGCGTTACTTCATCCAAACAGAATAACAAATAGCTGAATATCTAAGAATGGTACTAGGGATTGGAAAAGTCTTATCTTGCCCTCTCCTGAAGGCAAACCCAGGCTCCAACGTGAAGGGGATAGTGTGCTCCTGGTCTGCTCTCCTCCCTTCCTCACCCTGCTCTCTGTCTGGGATGATTGACAGTCATAGACCTCACACTAAGTTTCTTCGCCCCTCTGCCTTCAAGTTTGGTTTGTCCAATGCAGAGCTTGACAGGAGATGGGCAGGGGGAGAGAGGAAGGACTATGCAGTGACAGTATGTGTTCTTTTTTGCAAGACCACCTTAACTGTGTCCCTTTGTCACTTCTCTTCTTGAGGTGCCCCTCTGCATGACTCCTTCAAGGTTCTCCATGGAGGTTCTGGTAATGGCTCTGTCTCTTCACTTGGAAGAGATGGTAACGACTCAGCTCCTATGGCCCTGGATTGCTGCACTATCCCTTGGATTCCCTTGTGCCCATACACTTGTCACTGCCTTTTTGTTCATTTCTTGTTGGAACCCTGGGGTGGACTTGCCACTGCACCACAGGAAAGATATTCTGGAGCTGAAATGAGTCCAGAAGGGAGCAGGTAAGTGGATGTAAGCTGCTTGTTGGGATGGGGAAATAGGACAAGAAGCCACAGTCCAGAGGAAAAAAAGAGAGAGAGAGAGAGATTGAGTGAGAGAGAGAGAGAGAGAGAGACTGAAACGGAATAGAGTGGAAGAGTGAACTCCCTCAACTCAGTTGCCAGGGGACTTCAAGAGCTTGAGAGCTAATTTTGGGAAGAATCTTGGTTTACCTCCTTCACAGTTAGACCAATGTAGCATGTTCTCCACTTGAGGGTAGCCTTAGCTGGGATTCACAGAGGTAAACAGAGAAAATGAAATTTCTGCACAGTAATCTTCAAAGTGGTCCTTCAAGGTTAGGCTGTTTTGGGACATCCTCACTCTTTTTCTTTCTTTTTTTTTTTTTTTTTGGTGGTACTGGGGTTTGAATTCAGGGTCTAGTGCTTGCTAGGCAGGTGTTCTACCACTGGAGCCATGCCCCCAGCCCCAGCTCACTCTTTGGGATGTTGCCAGGCAAGGCAGACCTGCTCTCCAATTGCCTGTGGGACTTTCCACGAATGGCAGGGTGTGGGTCTGGGAATCCTTCTCAGGGGCAGTAGCAGGTATAATGATCACTGATTGCTGGTGATACTGATCTTTAGGTGACACTGTGCTGGGTGGAGGGGAACGAATGTGGGTTTCCTGAGGCAGTAGCCCGGGCTTGGATCTTGGTTCTTCACCTCTATGGGCCACAGCTGCCATGAGAATTAAATGACAAAGGCACATATGGGAAGCCAGGCCTGACCAGCAGCCAAGAGCAGTCCAGGCCTTCTTCCCAGCAAACTGAGTAGTCTCCTAGTTGGAGTCCACCAAGTCTCCTTTCTGGGCTCTGCCCTGGGAGCAGGGGCAACCTTGTCTTACATGCTCCGGCTCCAGAAGCTACAGAATGAAAGCAAGAAGCTGTTGTCACGATCGGGGTGGGGTGGAGTGGGGAGTGGGCACATTATCTTGAGGCCTCCTAATCCCATTTTCTGCTTTCACGTTAATCCTCTTCCTCCTTCTGTATGCCACACACTCAACTCCGAGCGCACTGACCCGGGCAGCTGGGCCCCACCTACCCTAGTCAACACTAGTGCTCTGTTGGGGGGGGTGTGAATTTCAGGCAGGGGTGGGGGCAGTTGGCTGTGCCTTGGTCCTCCTTAACAGACCTGGTTATTCTTTTAAGCCAGACCATGGATGAATATTAAGAGCTCACCTTACTAATAATATTACAATGACAGTATCAGTCAACATTTCCTAAACACTTACTGTTTGCTCACACTAACATCTTTATGTATAAAATCTTATTCAGTTCCCATGATGATCTTGTGAAGCTGATGTTATCAATCTGAAATTTGTAGATGAGGGGACAGAGGCTCAGGGAAGTGATCACAGCTAGATAACACAATGAGCAACAAGTACAGCTGTCTAGGGCTCCTGCCCAGAGTGGCCTGGCTCAGGAGCCTCACAGTAACTACTAGGCAATATGGCTCCTTCATAT
The DNA here is from genome assembly GCF_047511655.1 of Castor canadensis. NCBI lineage: Eukaryota > Metazoa > Chordata > Mammalia > Rodentia > Castoridae > Castor > Castor canadensis. Next base: position 36,170,650 of record NC_133397.1, on the reverse strand, counting down.
TGCTTCCTACTTCCTCCACTCTGGAAAGGACCCTTCTTCTGCTCCTCTCTCCCACTTCCCTCCCCTGACATATGTCATCTGCGGTTTCTGGAGGTGGAATAGATTTCCTTTTATCCACTACCTCTGGGCATCTCTAGGATTGCAGGAATAGAATGAGCATAGTCTTTGGGGGGAGCGGGTGGTGGGATACAGTTCTGGCTTCCACACGAAGGAGAACAAGATGTACCCAGGAACTGATAGTTCCCCAGGAGGCAAGTGGCTCCATATGAGTGGCCATCTGGGGCAGAAAATCTTTTGCTTCAGGCCTCCACTCACTATGCCTTCTTTCTGGGCACTCCATCCAGTGGCAAATGTCCTTCTCTCAATCCTGTAGAACTGAGCCTGACCATTTCTGCTCCCAGAAAGGGGTTCTGAGTCTCATTCTATGAGGGAGAAGCTACCATCCATCCCTTTGGTCACCTGCTAGTCTTTCTAAAAAGATTTTATGTCCTTGGGATCTCCATTTTAATTTGTTACACACTTGAAGTCAGAAGGGGTTCTCTAACTCTAGTTTGGTTTCCTCTGGCTGCAGCTCTGTGGTTGGGAGGCAGGAACATAGCCTGGGCTGTGAATTAGGACTGGATTTGCATGCTCACTAAATCACTCCACAGCTGTGACCTGGGCTGCAGTTTTTAGGTCTGTAAAATTGGAATTGTTATACCTCCTTGAGGCCAGAGCTTGGCCCTCTGTGTGTCTCATTTTCCTCTGCCCCTCTCCATGGGCTGCTGAGCCTATTGTCTGGAAGCCCTTCAAAGCTAGGAAGGCAGTACTGGTCTATCTTCAATCTTCTCTTTCCTTACTGAGTCACGTGTACCCTGGGCCCTGTGGGCCTTTCTTTGGGTCTTTGTGTTTCTCAGGACTGTGAGACTTCATCAGTTCTCTTGTGCCATCCATCAGATTCTCATCAATTCTGACACCTCTTTGGGCCCAACTTGGTGGCATGGATCCTTCTGCCCTCAGGGCTCCATAGGCTAGATGATAGAGAGTATCAGAGCTGTGCAAAATCTAATACCAGATGGCATACACACATTGTGGCTGGGGACAGAAGTCTGGAGGCTGATGGAAGCCGAGATCCTTCTCAGTGGAATGAGACCTGAGGGTAGTCAGCTTAGGCAGGTCTTGGCTGGGTTGAGTCATGATATGAGGTTCTGTGAAGGCTCTGACTCTCCCTTCCACCTACCATCATAAGTCCAGATACCAGAGCAAGATGTAGGGTGTGGGAGGCTAAGGATGGAAAGGGTGTCACCTTGAGGGTCAGAGCAGTGTCCATGATGAGGACCCCAGAGCTAGTATCAGATCCTCAGTAACTTAGAACAATAGGGACAGCTTGTACTTGAGAAATGACACCAACCACATCTGCTGAGGAGAAACTAGCTTGAGTTAGTGTGCTTACCCTTTGTAAAGCCTTCAAAGGTTTCCGCCTGGAAGCAGAAGGTGTGCAGGAGAGAGGATGTGGGATTGCAAGTTAGAAGACCTGCATTCACATTGCAGGCTCTCTCTGGTCTCAGTGTGATCTTGAACCCTAAGGTGTTTGTGTGTGTGTGTGTGTGTGTGTGCGCGTGTTTGCGCGCATTTTGGGCATCCATACACCCCTGCTAGACCTTCCCCCGCTAAAACCCCAGAAAGGGGAGGTTGAACTTTCCATATACCCTCCTTTCTCCCCTCTTTCCATATATTTCTTGCCTAGAGAAAAGCTCCTAAAAAGGAAAGTACCCATGAACTTTGCCCATGGCGATGGTGGCCAGTTTCGATCCTGACCTGCCCCCAACCACTCCTTCCTGAACTATTTCTCCTCCAGTTAACCAAGTGGCCGACATCCCACCATGAGGCCTGCACTCCTTTGGGTTAGGGCTTTGTACATAGAAGCTGGAATGTGTTAAAATGAGAACCTCCATGTATAAAAGAGGTTCCATGTCTTTTGTGAGGAACTGATGTGGAGGGCCAAAGTGGGGGGTGAGCACCTTGGAAGCAGGGTCTGAAAAAGCATTTTGGCATCTTCAGTGTTTGCTGCTGAGATTTCACTCCCCAAAGATCACCTTGCTCCATAACACACATGACCACACAGACACACACCAAATATGTAACTGGGGACCAGTAAGTCCAAGAAACCATGGCTAGAGAAGAGCTTTTGTCATGAAACATCATTTTATTAAGTGATTTTTCTTTTTTACAAAAATAAACAATTTAATGAACAAGAAGTACAAAAGCTTCTGTATATGCAAACTCCAGGAGGGGAAGAGCCTGGTTTGGGCTGCTTTGTGGCTTTCACTGAAAGCAAATGAGGCAGAAAGGCCCCGGCTCCACCCCCGCCCCAGGTCCTGGCTCAAACGCAACCTGCTCCTTCACCCTAGTCTTGGCTCATATGGATGTGTGTGCTGCTACTCCTGACCCTTTGGCTGGCCTGGGAGGCCAGAGTTGGCCTCCACCTCTTGGATCACCTACATCTTGGAGCATCCTCCCAGTGAGTCTCCCATCTGGAACTGAGTTGAGAGGACACTCTGTGACCGATTGTCCCCATGTGGCCCCGCCCTCCGTGGCATGTGGCAGCAGTGGCAGCGGCAGCAGCAGCAGCAGCAGGGCTCTGGCTACATTCTCACACTATAAACACACTGACAGGGCTGCCCACAGAATTGTCCCAGTTCAGACTAGCCTAAGTCTTGGTGGCAGCCAGAGTGCCAGAGGGGCAGTCAGCCTCCCAGCCAATGACTCTGGTCTGGGAACCAGCAGTCTTAAGACTTAGGCTGGCAGCTCACATTTTAACATTTTGCATTATTGCACGTTTGTCCTGGTCACATGGGTCTGTCTGGGACGTCAGTCCTGTCTTCAGGAGTTCCCAGGTGACACACAGTGCTGCTAGTGCAAGTCGCTCCTGCTGCAGGCAAGCCCAGCTGGCGACAATGGTCAGCTGAGACCTTGACAGATCAACTAGGGAACCTCACATATGTGGTCTTGCTGGAGTCAGGGACCACTTGGCTCCACCCAGTCTTGAAAAAGACCAGCTTTCGACCTGAGGGCAGAGATAAGAGTGACAGCCTTGAGGACAGCTCTCCCTCATCATCTCAACCTCCTCTCTGGCTTCTGATGAGGACCCAGTACTTATCAACCTCCTTTGAAGAAATCTAGCTATACCCTTGGAAGGCCTTCTCCCGCTGGCTCACCTGTCCAAGTGGTCTGATTGGTGACCACAAAGGCACGGCACTGGGCATGGCTCTCACAGACGTCCACAGCCTCAGCTAGGTTGAACACAGACAGAAGGCAGCTGCCATGGTGGTGGGATGGCCAACAGCGGTAGTCTTCCTGTGGGATGGTGCTGTCTGGGATGCGCTGGTAGTCTGTGGAGTGAGAATGACACATAGTGAGAACTGTGTGTGCCCAGGGTGAGGGCTGGGGCCACTTTCTGAATAGGGCTGCACGACTCATTTGCTAGGTGAAAATTGACATCCAGGGTAGTGCCTGTAGCATTAAGATAAAAGCAGCCAATGCGGTTCAAACCCAGTCAATTGCTCATTGAAGACCAAACAGGGACTTGGATTTGGGGAGAGACACATCTCTCAAATCTAAGGCAATGCAGCTAGTTCAAGCCGAAGATAAGCAGGCACATGCATGGGACAGACACACTGCAGCTATCCAGACTGGCTGCTGAGGTCAGGGCACTTTAGACATTTTAAGCCTGGCTTCTCAAACATCACTGGGCATGTGCATCCCCAGGGAATCTTGTTAAAATGTAGATTCTTGTTTAGGAGGTCTGGGGCGGGGCCTGAGAATCTGCATTTCTAACCAGCTTCTGGTGCTGCTGGTATGCAGGTCACAGTGAGTGGCAGGGTTTCAGAGCACCCATGTCGCACCTTCTCCTGGCCTTGGGGACAGGTAAGCTTCCCCCAGGTAAGCCTGGGGGAAGCAGTCAGGGAGTTTTAGGTTAGGAGGCATGTAAATGAAGATGAAATGCAAAAAATCCATAGCTGGAGTGTTTGTGGAGGGATGCCTCCCCATAATTCAGAGAGCTACAGGGTCTCAGCTGTAGGCTGCTTGTTCACCCCATCTTTTCACTGTACCAGGAGCCCGGTTTTGGACTGATAATGCAGAAGCCCTGGGCCTCTGGCCACCCCACCCTCCAGCCTCCTTCTCCTGCCAGGGGCTAGACCAAAGTCCAGGGCTGGCTGTGATTTATGGCCCCATAAACAGCGTCCTCAGGGACAGAGCCAGCCATTGTTCACCTCGTTAAACTTTATTTACAGGGCTAACGAGGGCTCCCCCACCCCTAAGACTGGCCAAGGCTCCTTGAATACTGAGCTGCCCACCCTTGCCCCCTGCCAACCACACTAAACCCTAGGCTTCTGCAGAGGGTCCACAGCCTGTAACCAATGGATGGAATCCTCCCTGACCCTGGGAGAACCAGCCTCTTTGGTTGGCTTCAGAGTAGGGCCCCCTCTGCCTCCAGCTGGCCTTCTAGCCCCAGCAGTGCAGAGGAAGGAAAGAGAAGCAAACATACATTGTGCTCCAGCTGTGCAACAGGAACTGTGCTAATTGCTTTTACACACCTCAACTGCCATTTAATCCTCAGAAGAATTTTGTGAGGTGAGTAATATTGAACCCAATTCACAGATGAAGAAAGTGAGGCCCCAAGGGTAAGTCAGACAGCCACTGGATGGAGGAGTTTGAGGCCATCCACAGGAGTGTCAGGGCCCACTCCCCAGTTCAAGGCAGAATGATAGTTGTTCTAGCTCCACCAGGCATGAGCTCTCAAAGTGAAGGTCCTACAGTCTCTGCATCACTTGAAGTGAGCCACTTAGCCCAGTTGGGGTGGCGGAGGCTTGTCATTGCCTCTCCCACCTTTTCCCACCTCTCTAGCCCCTGGGTCCCTGTTGGTGCCACTCACCAGCACTGCTGCTTGTTGTGGAGTTCTGCAGATACTGCCCGCTCCGGTACAGGTGCAGCACCGTCTCTAGCTGGCTCAGGGTCTCGTCCACCCCCCAGGTGAGCTCTCCTGCAGAGTGCAGTGTGGGTTTGACAGACTGCCTGGGCTTCTACTCCTTCCACACTAAGCAGCCAGCTATTTCCCCTCCCTCCAGCTAGGGCTTGGGCCAGATGATCTGTGGCCTGGGGAGGGCCTTTGCCACAGAACCAACCTTGCCTCAGGAAATGATGGGTTCTGGACCTTGTGCTGCCCAGGGTCATCCTTGCCCCCACTTCTTGGAGAAGGGAAGGTGAAGGGAAGGTGATGGGAAGCAGATGGGCCCCAAGGCTCACCTGTGGCATTGACAATGCTGTCCAGTAGAGGTCTGAGTGAGGGTGGGGCACTGTGAGGCAGGAGGTATGTGAAAAAAAACCTGTGGCAGAGAGAAACCAGGGGCTCAGGGGTCCATCTTTTGGGAACACATACTTCCTTTACCCAGACTAGAAGTGGTCACCATACTAGCTAGAGAGCCTGATTCCTCATTCCTAGTGACCAGGCACACCCCACAATGTGTTCCAGGGAATCTACTCAGCCTTGGGCATGGGTCTGGGCACAGCTATGACTACAACTTAAGTTCAGACCAAACTGAGACCTGAGGCCTGTGTGCCAACCCATCCCTGTCTTCCAGTCCACACTGTCCCCTGACTGACCCCATGGTTGGGTTTCTCAACCATGAGGAGCTTTGCAGAGGTCAAGAGCCACGGTGGGGGGGACATGCCAGGCCCTCAGTCTTGGCCCTGAGTCTGACTCTATTTTAAGAAGACTCCAGCTGCCCTCTCCAGGCCTGCTTCTCCTTGGAGCAGTCTATTTTTAGCCTCAGCATCAGAAGCCTGAGCATTCCCTCTTGACTGATGGAATGCTCTCCCCACCCCACAGCTCCATTGGTCAAGCTGCCTCCCAAACCCCATGTTGGCTCTCCTACTGCCATACCCTTCCAGGCCCACCTTCCCTGGCCAGAGCTAGAGAGTGGGCAGTGGTCACCTGTAGGCATTGTAGAGATTTCTCTTCTCGTTCATGCCCTCGCACCAGCCCTGGGCTGAGCAAGGCAGGGTGAAGTTCCTGGCTGGAAACTCGAGTATGCAGTCAGCACTACTTGCACACAGTGTCTCCTCCACGCGAGCATCATCCAGGTCCGTCACCTTCAGCTCCCCATCCACCAGCACGAACTGCCGAGGACGGAAGTCCAGCAGAGTAACTGAACCCAGTGGAGAGTGGGCTAGGTGGTGGAGGAGGCGGCCGAGGCTGAGACAGATCTGAGGGCAGATACACTCTGGGTTGGGCCTGTTGGAATCCTGTACTCTGGGCTCCCTCCCTTCTTAAGGGGTCTGGCTGGGAGGTTGACCTTTCTCTTCTGTAGGCCCTAGTGCTCCATAAAGGTTTGGTCCAGGGGCCTTAGAGAGGAGGCCTCTGATTTTCAATTAATTCTTGGCTGGCCTGATCATGCAGGTGTAATAGGAGAGAGATGGCAGCAAGGATCTGGGGTAATGAATCTCTTCTTTTTTAAAGCCACATCTCAACTGTGGTTTCAGTTCAGTGTATGGGATCAGAGTGAGGGTCAGATGACCTTAAGGTTGTTCATGGTCCCAGGTTTTTCATTTGGTTGTGTGTGTATGTGCAGAGGGGTGAGGACAGCAAGAGCACACACATCAGGATCCCATCTCACTCCTTTTTCTTTTTCTTTTTTGGCGAGACAGCTATGAACTCAGGGTTGCTTCATGTTTGCAAAACAGGTGCTCTGCCACTTGACCCACACCTCCGGTCCATTTTGCTCTGTTTTGTTTTTTTTTCAGATGGGGTCTCATGAACTCTTTGCTTGGGCTGACCTGGAGCCTCAATCCTCCTGATCTCAGCCTCCCAAGTGGCTAAGATTACAGGTGTGAGTCTACTGCACCGTCTTGCTGCTTTTTTTTAACCCTTTGGCTTGTGGTAGAGCCAGCTTGTGCTCCTTCCTTCCCTCCCTCTTCAGGCTGAGGATCAGTCTAGGCAGCTGGGGAAGGCTGGCCTTCTAAGGGAGAATCATTCTAGCAAGAAGCCCGGGACCCTGCCCTCCTCCCTGCTCACTCGGAATCGATCCTCCCAGGAAGTCTGCAGCAGCTGGATCATTTCCACAGGGGCACCAAGCTCCGTGATGGTGGTCAGGGTGTCCGGGATGTCTTCGCTGTCCTGGTAGCAGTAGCCATAGAGCTGGGGGAAACCCAGGGGAGGTCATTAGGTCACAGGGTGGGGGTGGGGACAGAGAAGATGGCCTCTTCTGTCCAGAGGCCGTCCCTAGGCCTTTGCTCAGGTCAGACTATATTAGCAGCATTGCTTTGGAATTCTGCCCTCTTTTCCAGAAGCCACAGTTCCTACTGGCTACATCAGCCCCTTATCTCTTGCCACTCAGGGAGATGGGCAGGCCTGGCTACCATGTGCTGACCAGGTGCCAGGCACTATGCTAAATGCATGCCATGCATAATTCAATTCTTATAATAACCCTAATGGGCATAGTGGGTACTGGTATTATCTCCGATCCCAGGTGTGAAAACTGACTCAGTGAGGTTGCTTGAATACAGTCACACAGCTAATAAGCATAGGACTAGGATTCAAAATCATGCTACTGGTTTTCTACAACCTGATTCTTTCCAAGAATACTGTTTGCTAACACATAGGCCAGCAAATGGTTATCCTACTTCCTTCCCCACGCCAGTCAATCCTAGTCTATTCCTCACCATTTCTACTTTCTGGCAGCTGCTTCTCCCCCCACCCCCTTTCTGCTCTGCTCTTGTGGGAAGAAAAGCACAGGTATATCCGTTGGTGTTCTTTGCATATGTGGGAGGGTGACTGACATGTTTCAGTGGGGGTAGTAGTGAGAGATGGTTCTCAGGGAAGATCAGTTTTTTGGGGAGCATGGTCACAAGGAGCTGATATGGGGGACATCATATTATCCAGGGGAGGGTCTTGGTATCACCCAGTTGGCCAGGGGAGGCACAGCCTGACATTGTTACTAACACCCACACCAGTGTCCACAAGGAGCCCTGCTTCTCTCAGCCTCTCCCAACATCTTCACAGCCACTTGGGGTTCAGAATGGGCTCCAAACAACCAGCACCCTGTGGGGTAGGAACACAAAGGCCAAGTTGTTCAGGCCAGACTAGAGAGAAAGATCTATGGGCGGAGGAGTGGGGGTGGGGGATGTCACCCAGCCCACAGGCTAAATGACCCTGCACACTTTCACCACCCAGGCCAGCGTTCTCACCATTCCCAGCCACCCTGAAGGCCTTCATGTACCCCCTTTCCTCCCTGGAAGCCCCCCTCGTGGAGCCAGCTGCTTAGTTTTTCATGAGGGAAGGCAAAACTTGGTGCTGGGTCACCAGATCACTTGGGGTGTGACTTGGGAGGGAGCAGGGTGCAGACCCAGGTACCCTGTTTTGCCCTCTTCCTCCACACTCCTCATCAGCTCAGGGAGGCCCCAGACCCTGGTGGGGTAGAGAGAAGGTAAGGAGAGCAGCCCTGGGGCCTGGTTCTCATTTTCTTGCCCAGAGTCTGAGCCTTTGTGGGAAACTTCTGAAGGTTATTAAACACCGGAGGTCGTTAAATACGCTGTTAACGAGGTATTAATCAACACCCTTTGGGGAAAAAAAAAAGACATCATTACCCCCCCACTCTCAGCAAGCGTGAGGCTGAGCATTTCAGTCTCATCTTTTGTTTGTTTGGGGGAAGAAATATACTGCAGCACAGCTAGAATGTGGGCTCAAGAAGGCCTGGGGCTCATTTGAGGCCTGAGACTCCAGGATGATGGGGGTAGGGAAGACCTTTGTGCCCTGTGACCCTGGGTTATAGAGGCAGAGAGAGAGAGAGAACAGCACAACTTTGGGCTGCTAAGAGATGGGGGAGTGCGTTGGGAGCCCTGGCTAGGGTGAGCCCTAGAATCGTTCTTTGGCTCCTCCCTAGTTCAACAAACAGTCAAACGGTTTTGAAATTTTAAATGATTAAGAGGTATTAAAACAACATGATTTTTAGTTCTGGCCAGAACCCTTCTGAGCAGGAAGACCTTTCCACAGTCTTCCGTGCCTGCAGAAGTGGCCTAGCTGATGTCTAGAGGGAAATTGGCCTGGGGACCATGGGGTAAATGGGGGGGCGAAGGGAACCCACCCCCAAAGTAGTTCCTAAAACACGCTAGGGCCCCCCACTTTTCACTAGGATCCTGGTTACCTTAGCAACTCTTGTGCTCTAGGGTCACTAACTTCGGCCTCTGATCTTACGAGAGTCATACAACCAATCCAACAGACTGCCTGGGCAAGAGCATGGCTGAAAATTGTTCCACTGCCTAATTTTTCTTTGGTGCTTTGGCATTAGGGGCCTAACATTACAGAGGAGGACCATCTGTGGTATGTGTCAGGTAGGGGGCTGGCTGTGTGCTTATTGAGAAGTTGGGTGAGGTCAACTTCTCACTGACATCAAATGTCAAACTGGATCTAACCCAGGGGCCTTGAGTCCATTAACTAACACTGAATGTCCTGTTAAGTCACTCAAGGCCTCTCCACCCCTTCAGAATCTGGCTGGTATGCCAGGGTTTCCAGAAAGTTCCCAAGAGTGCCTGGGAAGCGAAAAAAAACCAAGATCCTCCTAGTTAGAATGGCCACGTAACCAGCTGCTTACTCCCTGAAACGATGGACCCCATGTCAGTCATGCAGCGAGACACAACCATACACAATGGTGGCTTTGCCAGGCCTCCTGAGACCAGTGCAGGGTACGGGACCCTGTCACAAGTGTCTGACCAGGGTGGGGTGGACTGGGAGACTGAAAGCTAGCAGGAGCGTAAGTAGTGTTGGGGCGCGGCTCCCGTCAGCACTGCCACCCTACTCCTGCAGGTCTGGGGTTCCATCTCTCTGGGGTGCTGGGTGTCTGTTCTACGCTGGATGTAGAAAGGTTAATCTGAGTGGCTGAGAGGTAGTAGTGTGAGCACATTCACGGCTGGTGAGTCCACACACATCCTGTGTTTCCCAGGCCAAAAGTAGTCGGCATTCCCCTCTCACTTGGCTCAGATGTGCGGAAGGAACCGTTCGTCCCATCCTAGGTAGACTCAAGGACAGACACCTGGGAGAGACCATGTGTTCTGTGAGGGCAGGGCAGGGATTGTGAAACCCACTCTGAGTTCAGCTTGGAAGGGACAAGGCAGGGGCTCAGCTTTCTTGCCAGTCCTTCCAGTGAACAGTGAGGCAGAGACTCAGTGAGGACCTGGGCCTCTGGGCTACTCAACCTCCCAGTCTCCTGGCCATATATGCTCAGATAGTGTGGATTGAGACCCTCTGGTCTTCAGTCTATCTAGTGACTGAAGATGCTAAGGTTTCACTGGTGGTTCAAGTAGACCCACTCTAAGGCCTGGGGAACTCCAGGTCACTTCTGGGAAAGGCTGTGCATTTTCTGGCTGACTCCTGTACTCCCTTCCAGTGGCTTCTGGGTGGGACGGGGGACGAGGGGGCTCCCTGGGAGTCAAGTTGGCTATATGGTCTCTTTCAAGCCCTTCCCAATCCCTCTGCTTTCCCATCTCATCTTCAAGGTCACTAGAAGTTGAAAGGAGTGCGGTTCAAGTTCCATCGATATGAGTGTCTTGGCTTGAGGTCATTTTGGCTTGAGATAATATCCTGGTGTTTATTTAATACCCTAGCTCCAGTCAGGTGCAGTCCTATGTTCCAGCAGTAGCTCACCCTTGGAGTTTTGGGACCCTCTGTCCTGGCCTCTGCCTTTCAGGGATGTGTGTAAGCTGAGAACCCCAGGAGTCCCTGGGTAAAGAGTGGCTCACCCAGGGGTGAGAGGCAGGGTGGTGCAGTGTGTAGTGCCATAGTCTGGGTTCTGCATCCAGAGTAACTTAGGCACAGTCATTGACGCCCATTTTTTTAAGACCAAGGAGTACTCTTCCAGAGAGCTTGGGGCCTGGATGCTCCCAGCCAGCCCACTTACCCCCGCATCCCACCCTCGTACCTGCAGCACGTTGGGATGCCGCAGCCGCTCCAGCAGCACCATCTCCTTGAGCAGCTTGTGGGCCGCCAGCCGATAGCAGCCTCTCCGCGCCCCGAACTCGCGCACACAGCTGCCCAGATCGTGGCCGCTGAAGTCCACCGCCTTCAGCGCCACCGCGGCGCCACCGGGCAGGCGGACCCGGTACACGGCCTTAGTGTAGCCTGAGCCCACATACTGCGCGCCAGACACGTTGCGGAGCGCGGCGCAGCCCAGTCGCGGGCCCGGGCCGGAGGAGCCCGGGCCGGGAGCCGGGGGCCAGACCGGGAAGCCGTCGGGCGGGGGCCGGGCCCGCGGGGACCGGGGACGCAGCAGGCCCTGCCCACCCGGAGCCAGGTCCATCAGGCGCCGCCGCTCCGGCCGGCCGGCCCCGGGCCCGGGGCCCCCGCGGGAATAGCGCTGCACCTCTTCGTAGCGCGCCCGGATCTGCCGGGCCAGCTCCCCACGGCCCCCGCGACGGCTCGGGCTCGGGGCCAGCGAGGGCCCCGGGGACTGGCCTGGCCGCGGAGGCTCCGAGCCCGGTGCGAAGAGCACGTTGAGAACGGAGCCCAGCAGGAAGGAGGCACAGAAACCAGCGGCCACGGCCGCCCGCCGGCGCCGCATCGCTCCGCTCCCGCCGGCCGCGCGGCCGGCCCCGCGCGGTTCCCCGGCCCCGGTCCCGGGCGGCTCAGGCTCCGAGGCGGCTCCGCTCCGCGCCCCGCCGGCCCTCTGCCCAGCCCGCGCGCATGGCCCCGGCCCCGGCCCCTCGCGGGCGGCACATCGGCCTGACACTTGCCTCCCTCCCGCCCTGCCCCCGCCGCTTATAAGGCCCGGAGCCGCCCCCGCCCCCGCCCCTCAGCCTCCGCCTCCCGCTCCCGGCCCGAGCCTGTCCTCGGCGCCGCCCCCTCCGGCCGCCGGGCCCGGCCTTCCCTGCTGACTGACAGCGGGACCTCCTCCCGCGGCCGTCCCGGTCTGGGAAGCCGCGCGCGGGCGGCTCCGGCCCTGTTCTGCCCGCGGCCCCCGAGCTCCGGCCGGGAAGCGGGGGAGGGGGCGGCGGCTCTCAGGGACTCCCAGCCCAACACGAGGGCGGATAACGGGACCGCGAGGCCGATAACGGAGCTGGCCGGCCGGGGTGCGGGGAGAGAAAGGGGCGAGGCCGGTGGGTAGGGTAACGGACTCGGGAGGGGACGAACAGCTGAGGCCCAAGAGCAGGGACCGGTGGGGACCCCACAGCTTCCTGCCTGGGACCCGGAGCCTCGGGGCCGACTAGGTGCAGTGAAGGCGCGGGGCCCCCGTCTCTGGCGGGTGGGACTGGGGCTGGCGACACCTAGTCCAGCCCGGGATTCGGGGTTAGGGTGAACAGGAGGTCGGTCTGGAGGGAGCCGGGGCGGGCGTAGCTGGGATGGCACCTGCGAGCGCGCGTGGGAAGAGAACTGAGGGCTAAGAAGGATAATCATGAGGTTTGAGATGCTCTGTTCAATTCCCTTCTATCAACACTTTCTGATTTTTGATGTTCCTTGTCCCTGTATCCCCAAATGTAGCTGGAGGTTTGTCTCCCTGCCCTTGAGATCGATCCCCAATGTCTGATAGGCAGTAGCGGATTACCAAGCACGTGCAGCGGGTGCATTTGTGCCCACGCACATCTCTCTGCTCAGTGTGCCTTGGTGTGTCTGAAGGCCTCTGTGTCCCAGGAAGGGAGTTTGTGCGGCGTGTGTAAGTTGGTGCTGACTCCACCAAAACTTCTGGTCCCTCCTCCTCCCTCCCTGATTGCATCATTAGTGCTAATTGAAGGGCTTTCACACGCCAGTGCATTAGTTGTTTGGAGTGAACTCCCCCCTCCTGAGAGAGATAAGCCGCTGCCCCTCCCCCTCGCAGCTCTCCACTTCCCCACCGCCCTGAAACTGCCCATCTCGATCCTCTCACCTCCCGGGCTCCCTCCTGCCTCTCTATAGGCAGGTTAATCTGTCTTCCCCCGAAGTGTCTGGGATCGCTGCGTAGAGTGGGGCCCGGGATGAAAGGGGAAGAAAGATCCATAGCCTCCTTTCTGGTGTGTGTGTGTGTGTGTGTGTGTGTGTTTGGGGGGTTGTCTAGGGAGGGGAGAGCTACCCGCAGAGGTCTGGTGTTCCTACCAAATACAAGGTCTTTGTGGTTAGAAAAAAGGGGAGAAAGTTCTACCCACTTGTTTTGGACATGGATGCAGGGAGAAGAGTCTGGCCAAGTCTTTCATCACCTGCGTATGATCCCACTGAGATAGGCCTTTCAGCCCTGACTTCTTGATCCCTTATGACTCAAAAAGTGGAGGCCCAGGCTAATTTAGCAGTCATAGGAAAGGCAGGTTGAAGGAAGCCAAGATTCCCCTGAGAGCTTTAGTTTGGTGGAGTCTGTTGCTCTGTTCCTGTTTAGTTGCTCTGTCCTGTGCGGCCCATGGCTGCCTGGTGTTGGGGGGAAGGCCCTGAGCAGATGCCCTCCCCAGCCCTCACACCAGATGTCTTTGGTCTAATTAACTGTGCTGGGAAAACCAACCTGGGTTTGTAAACAGAGCTACTGGCTAAAGTCAACAGGGAGCAGCAGCAAACAGCAAACATTCCCCTCACACTCAGTCTCAGTCCAATTCAGACTCCCAGGGGAAAGGGGGAATTGGGTGGATCAGAGGCCCCCTGGTCCACAGCTGAGTCAGGGAAAGCCCATCTGCCTGGGTGACCCCAATATGGCTGCCATTTCCTTGGCAGTTCTATGGTTTTCTCTACTGTGGAGGAATGGGGATTCTGGGAGGAGTAGCTGCTGTCCCAAGATAGGCTCTGTCCCCATTCTGGCAATTTCCCCATAGATAACTACTCAGCCAAACATCTGAATCCATGAGGAAGCCATTGTGAGGGGAATAGTCCTTGAAGAACTTTCTTTGGGACCTTCTTTGCTTTCACATCTTGGAGAAGCCTCTGTGGGGAGGGCTTGCCATTGTGGGTCTGCAGCTCAGAGTTGGAGAATATAACATGAACATTGTTAACTTTGTTACACATCATGTAGGTATTATAATAACATGTTCTGAAATTAGGTAATTATTCCTGTGATATCTCTGCCAAGCTTCAGTGTTTCTGTTATGGTTTGAAAGTTCAATGCACACAGGGCCTGAGAAAGAAGCACAAATGTATATACGACACAGAAGCCCACCAAGCCCGAGACTCACATGCAGGAACAAAGAGGCTGCCTCCTCTCACATTCTCTCTGACTCCTCATCAGCTGATTCACAGATGTACATGATCTGAGATGGAAAAAGTTTTCTGGTTTCTGAAAAAAAGAGGCTGAATTTTTTTAATCAAATTTTTGCATGTTTGCTATTTTATTTATTTATTTTTTGCACCACCCAGGTTGAGGAATCATTTAAAGCACTGAAAGACAGCTGGGTGCTGGTGGTTCACCCCTGTAATTCTAGCTACTTGGGAGGCAGAGATCAGGAGGATTGTGCTTCAAAGCCAGCCCTGGCTAATAGTTTGGGAGACCCTTTCTTGAAAAATACACAACCCAAATGAGGGCTGGAGGAGTGGCTCAGGTGGTAGAGCACCTGCCTACTAAGTGTGGGGTCATGAGTTCAAACCCAGTACTGCAAAAAAAAAAAAAAAAAAAAGAACTGAAAGACACGAAATAAATACTCTGCTACTGTACTACAAGCCCCTGATCCCACATTTGCCCACCCATCCACACCCTGGGCCTCACAGGTCAGTGTCCTGCTCAGGGCCCTTGGCCTTATCGTCCCACTAGACCCTTCAGATGGGAGCTTCTCTCTCCCTGTCATCCCCACAGTTCCTATCAGATCAGTGAGGGAAAGCACAGAAGACCCAGTGCTTTGGACTCACTGTGTTTTCTTGCTCTCTCCGTCTTTCTACTCCCACCCCATCCTTTATAAAACACCAACCTGTATACCAGTGCTTGGGAAGGAGGCAGAGGGCACAGGCACCAAAACACTATATTTCTTTGGCAGTGTCTTCTGTATAAACCCTCCCCCCCCACCGCCACATGCCTTGTGTTGTCAGATCTTGGCTGCTTATAGTAACAACTTTCTAACAGCCTTTTTTATTGAGACCTAGCCCAGGTCCCAAACACCTCTTTTGCACTATTACTCACCTGTTCAAAAACCTGGATGAGAACTGGAACAAGCCCCAGTCCTCTACCCAGCCTTATACCCTCCTTTCTATCTGCTACAGAAAGCCACACTCCCAGCATTGATGCCTGTGCTGCCTCCTGATCGTTATCACCATCTCTTATTCCTGAAGTACCCTCTTCCAATTTTTCCAGTGTATCTTCACCAGCTGCTGCTTCTTCTCCCAGAAAGTAGTGAGCTAGAAACAATACTTCTGCAACCAGAGTACACGGATTCCTGGGATCTGGAGGGTCTCCTGTTAGAATTCTGTGGCTTTATTTCCTTTCAGAATTAAATGTACAGAATACATTTCTCAGGTCTCAGAAAGCTTGTGGAAAGAGCTTGGGATTTGGAATTAGAGCTTCAATCTCAGTTGAGTTTCCTTAGGCAAGTTAGTTAGCCCCTGTAAGTGTTAGTTTTCTCATTGGGAAAATGAAACTAATAATAGTACCTACTACATAAAATTGTTGCATGGATGAAATATTAAAACAAAGTGCCTGGCATAGGCTAAGGCCTCAGTATGTATAACCTACTACTGGGATTACAAATATTAAACAAATAAGCATCTTTGACATGTTAGACAATGTAGTTGGTTGTAATTCTGGCCTAGAGGCAGAATTGACTTTAACTACTTTCCATCCTGGTTCCCACTAGTGAAATCTCTCAGCCTCCTAGGCTCCCTCTGGAACTGGAAGTTTTACTTTTTCCCAAATCAGCAAAGTAGCAATTGATAAGAAGAAGCCTCTCTGTCCCCTCTTCCCCACACTACAGTAAAGTATGGAAAGAAGATCATGAACACCAGGCCTGGCTCAGCCTCCCTATGCTGTGGTGACCAAGAGCAGAGAATGAGCCTTAGCTCTGTCCCCCTGGGGCTAGGGGCTGGGGAGGGACTGATTCTAAAAGGAAGGGGTGGAGCCAGGCAGTCTGCTTCTCCACCCCCACCTCCCCAGGTAGGAAGTGAAGCTGCCATTCCCAAAATATAAAAAACAGATGATGAAGGTCAGGTTTCCTACGCACTGGAGAGCAGGAGCCCCAAGGCAGAGTCCCTAAGAAATTATCTGAGAGGAGAAAGAGAGAGAGAACAGAAAGACAAAGATGCAGAAACAAACAAAAAACTTCAGATGCTGAGAAAGGTAGTCAGACAAAAGCAGAGAAAGCTGTGGCTCTGGAGAGATTCTTCTACCGTCTCTGGAAAACAGCTTAGTTCCTTCTCCATGGGTCTCAGGCTGGGAACATGAGCCTCTTCAACTCCACAACCCTGTCAAAGGGTGAGACCCGGGGAGTCAGTAGGCTCTGTGGACTCTCAGAGCTCCCCCAGCTTGGCCTGGATTCTTTGTCTCTGCTCCTGGGCCTGTGATCTAGTGGGTCCCTCTCAGGCTCCCTTCCTGGGCTTGGATGTCTCCTGCTGCCTCCTTCCTCCTGCTCAGCCTCACCCACTGCCCAGAGAGATGTTCTGTGATCTTTCTCTTTCTCTCCCTTTTCTGGCTTTCTGAGATGATGTTTGCTGTGACTGGAGCTGCTGGTGGGTATCTCACCTGAGATAAGTCCTGAGAATGTTGCTTTGGGGTTTGATCCCTGCTCTGAGTAGGGACTCTTGTCCTGAAGATTTGGGGAGATAGGGAGGAAAATCAGCAGGATGGAAGCCCAGGGCTTCTGCTTTCTTGGGCAGATGGAGCAGCAGGCACAGGGGCAGGAGTTGGCCCTGGGATCAACTGGTGACAGATGGATCCTGATGAGCAGAGGCCTTCCTCTTGGTGAGAGGGGATGGGTATGGTGGGATAGGCATGTGGGCCAGGTGATGGTTAGGAGCTAATATACCGCACCTTCTAGGCCATGGTCAAGGAGAAAGAAAACGGCTCCTTTTGAGCAGCCTCAGGGCTTCAGTTTGGGAAGTGAAGAGAAAGGGTGAAGAAAGGAGAGCTGCTGTTTGTGTGTCTGGCTCTGGATCTCTCAAGGGCTGACAATTTTCTCCTTATTCCCTTGCTCCTCCAGAGGATGGACCCTAGGCCCAGAAGGAAGGCTGCTCCTCACAATTAAAGGAGTCTTAGACCTGCCTCTTCCTTCAGGAGCTTAGGGTGTAACTAGGAAGACTCACCCCAAACCATTCTGACCTAAAACAAAGGAGAATGTGGATGGTCTGGGGGTGGGGGGGGAGGTGAATAGGTAAGAAAGAGCTTAGAAAGAGTAGGCTCTACCTGGAACTGGGCACTGTACCCAGAGCCTATTGTGCACCAGGGATGTCTGACTCTTTGACACATACTGTGAGGTCTTCATGATTGCACCCATTTTATAGATAAAGGAATTGAGGTACATGAGATTCAGGAATCTGTCGAATGCCTCAAGACCCCTATGTAGCAGCGAAGATCATCATGAAATCAAGAAACTATAATCAGGCCCCAATTCAAGGCCATTTCTGAACTCTTTGTTAGTGTGGGAAAAGAAAATTCCAGCCAAAGGGAGAGGCAGAATGGAAACTACATGGCATCCAACCAGGAGCCAAGGTGGAAGTTTGTTAAGGTCATTTTTGCCTCCAGGCAAGAAAGTTTGGTCACAAAGAGTTATTATTTTATTGTTCATATTAATATTAATGATAGAACACACTTATTAAATGACTTTCATTATCACCTAATCCACTTAACAACTGTAGGAGATAAATGCTATTATTATCTCCAATTTTCATGATGAGAAGATTGTCATAAGAGAGCTGAGGCAAAGACAGAGCCCAAACTTGGGTGCAGCTGCCTCTGACTGCACAGTGTGTGTGTGTTTCCCTGTCCTGTATTGATTGCATTTTAGTTCACTGGCTGGGCTGGGGTGATTTAAGCTACAAAAATCCCACAGGTGGCCTTTCCTACCGGCCTTACAGTCTTGGTTAAAAGATAAGTGTATGATGATGTTTGAGTCTTTGAAGGACAGAGGGAGTCCTGTTGGGCTGGGGGATGGGGAGAGAAAAGGCAAAGAGGGGTCCATTGAAGAACTGTCTCCCCGACCCCTGCCAAGGAAAACCACAGACTCAGGAGGAGACACTAAACTCCTATAAGGTGTTTTTCAGAGACCCCAGAGCCCTGTAATCATTTCTCCCTCCCAAGGGGAAGGAGAGAACAAATCAGGAGCCATGGTCTACAAAAGGGTTTAACAAGACTCTGGGAGTCTGTGTGGAATTAAAATAATTATTTGAAAATTTCCAAAAAGCAAAAAAAAATTACACAAAATCCCTCCATTAAAAGAGATTACCTATAGTAAAATGGGACAGCCCCCTTGCCTGCCCCTCTAGCCCTATCACCACTATGACCCCTGCAGAATGTAAAGGCTCCCTCAGATGTCCCAGTACCTCCCGACACCCCACCAGCTTTCCTTGGTTTCTATCACCCTGAACCGTCAGGCTCCAAGGTTAGATACCTCAGAGTTTCATTGATTTTTCCAAACTCAAATCCAAGTCCTGTGCTATTTAATGTCTTTTGGGTTTGCTCCTTTGTTCCCTACTGCCATTCTCCCATCTAGGCTCTTCTGCCCACATCTGTTGATGGGTTTCCTTGGTGTTCTCCCACCTCAAAGCATGTACGGGCACCAGATTCCTCTGCCAAGAACACCACTTCTAACACATCATTTTCCTGTTCTAAAATCTTTGATGATTCCCCATCATTTGGAGGGTAATTTAGTCTGGCATTTCAAGTCAGCCGGTCGCAAGCTACCTCTTGGATTCTTGTACACACAAGTACTTCCTAACTCCACATCCTATCCTGGCTTTCTGCTTCACCAACCTTAGAACAAGCTACTTCTGCCTGATGACAGCTTTTCCCACCTACCCAAAAACTTGTCCTACCCTCCACCCTGCCACCCAAACTTGGTGCAAATGACTGGTATAGAAAATGAACTGTTTTTGTTTTAATTGCTTGTCAAATTAAAAATAATCTGATTCAATAAAGTTCCCCTGATATGTTCACCTTTCCCCTCCCTCTTATTGCCTTCCCCCATTCAACCCTATTTATTGATCATCTATTTCGCTAGACACCAAATAATGAATGATAGAATTGCTGTCCAAAAGGATATTTTGAAATATTATTCTTTTTTTTTTTTTGGTGAGAAGGGGTTTTGAATTTAGTGCTTCAGTCTTGCGAGGTAGGCATTCTACTGCTTGAGCCACACCTCCAGTTCATTTTGCTCTGGTTATTTTGGCGATGAGGGTCTATTTGCCTAGGCTGGCCTCGAGCCATGATCCTCCAGGTCTCAGCCTGCCAAGTAGCTAGGACTACAGGCATGAGCCTGGCTTGAAATATCCTTGATAAAGAGGACTCTGGGGCCTCTCCCTCCATCACACTCCTCTGATTACTCAGCATTTTGGTAAGGCTTCTCTTAAAATGGGGGCCCCAGGATTTTGCATTTGCTATTCCCTCTGAGGCCTTAGACCTACCTGTGGCTGGCCCCTTCTCTGTATTCAGGTAGGCCTTCCTCTGGCCGCTGTGCACACTCTGCTCCATCTTATGTCTTCAGAACAGTTACCATTTTCTGAAATTATTTTGCTACGTCTGCCATTTTTTACTTTTCTTGTCATTAGTCTCCCCTCATTAGAATGTAAGCATCACAGGAGCAGGGCCTTTGTTTTGTTCCCTGCTGTATGCTTTAAAGTTCTAAGCAGCCACAGCGTGCAGTAGACATTTAATGATAATTATGGAAGGACTGAACATGACACTCCAGAGATCTTTTGCCAACATATTTCAACCTTTCCCCTTCTATGATTTGGACACCGTACATTTAGTAATGTACTCATCTTCTGAGTTTTTCTAGGAACATCAGTTGTATGTCAGAGGCATGTGGCATATATAGTAGGAAAAAAAAATCCTCTCTTACTTAACCAAACTCAGCCTCTTCATCCTCAGCCTGGCTTCCCGCAGTTGAGATTCTGCCCTTTGCCTTAGAGTTTACCTGCCTTGTGTCTCATTCCCTCAGGGTTCTATGCTATGATTTTTAAGGTGACAATCAGTTAATCCAATAACAGAACCCTGCTAATGTGCTAATGGGAAAGGTTGGAAAAGGCTCCCTGCTTGTTCCTTTCTGACTCAGGTAACATCTGTGCATTTAACAGGGCCCTTCTGGAGACAATTAAATAAATGCTTTATTGAAACAATAAAATTAATAGGGGTCTCATGGAACTCAATGAAAGGTTTTAAAAAATTAACTTCATTGTTTTTTAAGCTTGGGTAGGGCCACATTTTCATTAAAATGGGTGCTACTTGGGGGATTGGGATCCCACACATGAGCTTTCCCCATGCAAGGGCCATGGCTGCTGATCTAAAGGCCCGGCTCTGATGGGCTCCCCCAGTAACAGGTCTAGTTCTGTCCCTTAGGACTCTGTGACCTCTTACATTTATTAATACCAGTCTTCCTAGATTAAGTTAAGTGTCCCATGAAAAGAAATGTCACAATGACATTTGTTTTGTGGAATGAGTGAAACAATGAACACCCGGAAGTAGGTTTTCTGCCTGGAAGTAGGTGAGCTATTTGTCTGGTCTACATTTGT
Organism: Castor canadensis; assembly: GCF_047511655.1. Classification (NCBI taxonomy): domain Eukaryota; kingdom Metazoa; phylum Chordata; class Mammalia; order Rodentia; family Castoridae; genus Castor; species Castor canadensis. The sequence continues at coordinate 36,150,030 of NC_133397.1, read as the reverse complement.
ATCCAGGTCTATCTACTCGGCTATTCTATCCTCCCCAACTTGTGGCTAATTGGTCAGTCTTCCTAGGAACCATTTTCAGCATCAAGAAAGGTCTAAGAAGCCAGAGTTTATCCAAAAAGAACCAAATGCCAGAGATTTTTGGCAAACCTCTGGGGAGTTTTGCAAGTGGGGGCTGGGGAGCAGGTGTGCTGTGGGGTCAGGGGATTTCCACATGAAGGCTTTGCCTAGCTTGGAGGGTTGTGGAACCCTGGTCAGGGAAACTCTCGGGGAAGATGCAGTTCTCTGTCTAGGAGGATGGAGCTGGCCTAAGACTGTCTTCAGGGCTCCTCATTATTCCTATCAAGGTAGCACGCTGATTCAAACCATCTGTGGGCTGTGAAGTCTGATTAGACTTGGCGTTTCCAACCCTGGGCTTCCGACTTACGCCCTACGTGAGTGTGAGGAGCAGGGTGAGGGTGTTGTTGATGTCAGGGTGGACCCTTTCTCTGAGCCCCAGACTCCTTGCTCCCAGTGGCTCAGGGGACATGAGATTCCAGGCCCTGCCCCTCCCTGGGCTGCACTGCCTGGGGTGGGGTGGGGGGAACATCTGAGCTGGAAGTCAGAAGGCTTCTGTTCCCAGCTGTGCCCTAAACTAGTCCTGTGACTTGGAGCAAATTATTTAGCCTTTCTGGGTCTTGGTTTTTCCATCTACAAAATGGGGGTAATGACACCTGCTGTGGTTATTTTGAGGATCAAATGAGGCACAGGTGTGAATTACTTTGAAGTGCATGAAAGAAAGATTGTACTAAGGTTGCCTTCATTACTAGTGTTGTGGGTCTCAAAACAGGACCTTCCTAGCCTGGAGTTGCTGTTCCCCCAGTACTGGGTTTGGGACGTCTCTTTTGGTTCTGGAAAGGAGAATGAAGTTTTTGGGCACTTTGCTTAAATCTCCTGGCTCCCCACTTCCCCTACAGGGCAGCTTCCTCCCCCTCCCACTCTCCTAGTCTCCTAGACTAGAGATTTTGGAGGTATCTTTGTTCCTGCTTCTTTATCCCTTCATATCTATTCTGTCAACGTGTCTTGCTTCCTTGTTTGTGATCTATCCCAGTCTCACCTTCCCTTCCTGGTTTCCCTGCCATCACCTTGGTCTAAACCATCATTATCTGGGCTTCTGTGAGAGCTTCCCAGCACTTCCTGCCCTCCATGCCTTCCTGAAGAGGCCTGCCAGACAAACTTTTCCAAGGGCTGCCTTTTAGTGGGGCACTCCCTCACTTAGCAAGGCCCAGTGGCTCCCTAAAGCCATTCCTCAAGGCCATTCTCCCCTGTGCTCTCAAGTGTCTCACTCCTCTGTTCAATCTGCTTCCTTAGTGGGGATATTCTCTAGCTCCCCAGCTATACCCCTCTACAGCCAGCTCTATTTCCTAACAGTCCTCTAAAGAAACTCCTCCTACTCTACTCCTGTGCCTCTGCACAGCCCACTCATCTTGCTGGGCATGGGAATGCCTTTGCTTATGCTCTGGTCTCCCCGCCAGTTCTCTCAAGAGCATCCAGGCCATCCCCAACCCCCTCCCTTCCCAGAATTAGGAGTTGTCTTGTAAGACTCTCTCTACTTTATCCTAAATTTTTACTACTTATATTGATTTAACATCACTTCTCTTTCAGTTGTCGTCCTCCTGTCCTGACTCCCTTACCTAGAGTATAAACTCTTTGAGTCTTCCATCTTTCCTATAATGTCTAACCAAAGGCTGGGTGCCTAGTAAAATCTTTGTTGAGAAAGTGGACAAAGAGGCCTGGTTTGGTGCATGGAGCGAGCTTGGAGATTCTCTATTCTAAACAGAGATTTTTGTCCCTCCCCACCTCCCCCCTACCACACCCTGCTCTTCAGAATCTCCCCCCTGCTATGTCTTCATCCATCAGTAATAAAGCAGGAACAATAGGGGGTTTCTTTCTAATTAAAGGGAGCAGTTAGTGTTTCCACTTCAAAGCCCTGAGAGAGAAGACTTTTGTTCTTTGGGCCTGGGAGCACTGGGAGTCCGGGTTGGGTCGGGAAGTAGGGCTCTAGGCCCAGCCAAGCATTAAGCTCATGAACCTGAGATCCCCCCACTTGCAGGCAGAGAAGCTCAAATTTAAAACAACAATGTAATTTGGTAACTTCAGCTCTGATAAAACAGTTGGGGGAATTTCTTCTCTCCTAGCGTCTGAAGCCAATGTTATTACAGGTGTGTCTCTCCCACACCCTACACAGCCTCTGTAGCCCCAACACACACACAGCACACATGTGCCATATCGTGCACTTTCATGTATGTGGGGCTCACAGAGTGCACAACTAGTGGGTCCAGCCTCTCGCCCTCGTTCCCAGGGCACTGAGGCCTGCGTTCTTCCACACACCCCGATACTCTCACACATGTCATCTCTCCGCCTCGAAATGTCCAGAAACAAGGGACTCTGGGTGAGAGCTGTTCACATTCTACTCAGTTGCAAGTGAGCTTGCCCAAGATGTGTTCTCTTTCTCCGACTTCCAAGGATGCAGACTGGACCCATCCTCTTACCTGGACCTGGGGTTGATGTTCACCCTGATGATAAATGGTCTCCTGCTTCTGACCACAGGCTGACATCCCAAAATGGCTGTATTAGTTACTTTCTGTCCCTGTGACAAAATATCTGAGAAAATCAGCTTAAAAGAGAAAAGATTGTTTTAGCTCATTGTTTCAGAAGTTTTAGTCCATGGTTGCCTGGCTCCCTTGTTGTGGGCCTGACAAGTTATTGTGGTGACAGGAGCATGTGGCAGAGAGGTAGGAGTGTGTAGCATGCCCCCAGTGACTTAATTCTTCCAGTCAGGCCTCACATCCTAATTTCCACCACCTCCTAATATGCCATCAAATTATAAATCCATCAATGGATTAATCCATCAATTAGGTCAGAACTCTAGTGATCAATCATTTCCCATAAGCCCATTAGCTGACAACCAAGCTGTTAACAAATGAGCCTTTTGGGGGGATACTTCTTATCCAAATCATAACAGTGGCCACAAACTGAGGACCCCATATTGTCACAGACTGAAGCTCCAAAGTGGCTACAGACTGTTCTAACAGTTGTTGTAATCTGAGACCCAACAAAAAGCATAGAATGGGTCTTTGGTCTGACAAAGCATCTCCCAAGTTTGGCCTATCCATTGATTATAAGAGAGATGGGAAGAGAGGGTTTTTGTTGTTGTTGTTGTTTTTTGACTCAGTTCTGTGACTGAAACTCTACAGAGCTCACATCGTTCTTTTATCCATTCATTCTTCTGTATCCATCCTGTGTTGAGCACCCATTCTTTGCCATGTAGTGGTAAGCAAGGCTAAATATAGACAGACCCTGCCCTTAAACATCTTAGCATTGGATTAATAGCACAGGCTTTGCATTTTGCCATCTTGTGTTCAAGTCCCCCTTCCTTGATTTACTGCTTTGGACCCAACCACTTAATCTTTCTGAGTCTCAATTTATTAGGGGGTAAATTGGGGATTAAAATCCTAACAATCTCTAGGATGTTTAAAGGATTAAATGAGGTCATCTCTCAGGTGCTAACACAGTGCCTGGCACATAGAATATGCTGAATAAATAATAAGGATCATTCATTCAGTTCTTATTAATTCTAGTGGGGATATAGAAATACACACCTAAAATTACAGAACAACTTAGTAAAGAGTTGCACTGGTTCCATGTACCAGATAAAGGAGGAACTGAGAAAGAGACTCTGGGTCTGCCTGGGGAAAGCTTCTGGAAGGCGGAGGCAGCCTTGGACAGAGGCTTGAGGGAGTGGGAGTTTGTTTGTTGGCTGACCAGATCTATTGGGTTCAAGAGGCAGAAAGAGCACATGTGTTCCACTGAGGCCAAGAAGGCATCCTATTGCAGACTAAGTACAGACAGCATGTTTTGAAGAGCACAGAGAGGCACCAATCCCATGATTCTTAGTGCACGTACTAACTGATAGAGGTGAGCGACATTCTGAGCATCCAGGGAGGTCTCAAGTGGCAAGTGATGATGGACGGTGAATGTAGTGAGGCGATGGCATAGTTAGAAGTGGTTGACTGAGGTCTTTTGGCTGTACGCCTTCCCTTAGCCCTGACCTTGCCTTCTCCACTCCCTTTCTTTCCTGATTACCACCCCCCCATCAAAGCCCCATTCCTTACTCTCCTTTGTCTCTGTGGAGAGCAGAGGGACACTCTTATCTTCACTGTTTTTTCCTCCCCCCTGGCCCCTCTGGTGTGAGGTCTTGAGGTCTTGCCTGGCTTCACTGAGGGTGACAGTTTCCACACACGTGATCCTGGCAGCATGGGGAATGGCCGCCCCTGGCCTTGCCTCCTCCTCTGATTATTTCTCCTTAATTGAGCGTAAAGAATGTGAGGAATGTGGAGTAGACTGCAAGAGGGAATTCGGATTCTGGGCTTTGGGATGGGAGAACTGCAGATGGCCGTCTGAACCCCAAGTAGTATGCATCCATTCCTGGCCCCCCACCTCCTTCACACAGCACAGCGAGTCCACTTCTCCATTCTCTGTGTTGGGGCTTCCTTCTCCCTCCTTTCTGCCCCAAAGAATTCTACATCTTTGCAAAACTGACCATGACCTCCCTCTTCCTGGGAGTTGTCCTTAATTTAAACCTACCTGACACGAATATTCCTTAAAAATCTGTAATTGCAGATGAAACACTAAAAAACGATTCATTTTACTCTGACCAAGGAGAGGGAGCCATGTTTCTGGCTGCTGGAAACCCTGGGCCTGGGCTATGGGAAGGTGTCCAGTTGTGAATGTGATACTCACTTGTCAGGAAAGCAACCAGGCAAGTCACAGCTGAGGGAGACCATGAGAACCCAAGAATATGTGCTCCTCTGCTATCCAATGAACAACAGGGTCACTCTCCTGCCTTCTCGGGTGGGACGGTGACATGCAGAGAAAGCACAGGTGGAGGTCTTAGACCTGGGTTCAATCCTGTCCCTGCCATCCATTAGCCATGTGACCTAAGGTGAATTTTTTATTCTCTCTGAGGCTGTTTGTTCATGTTGAATGTGCTTGGTGGCATTTCCGTACTTCCAGGCTATCCAGGTGAAATCAGATGGGCTAAAGTACTTGAAGCAGATGCTCCATAAATATTCCAGGAGACTGGAAGAAGGGGACAAGAGGTTTTGTTTCCTGTGGTAAATGCAGTTAGTGTCCCTAGATATCCCATTGAAGGGATGGGCAACACTGAAAAACCTAGTTCTAAAACTCCCACCCAGAGCCAGGCTGATCCCAGAGCAGAACTCTGGGTCTATGACAAAAGAGAAATGCAAATTGGGGACCTTGACAATTCCAGTGTTGTGGTTCTGTGTCCTTAGTGGAGGACAGCGCCTTCCTCTACATCCCCTGTCCTGAGGTCTGACCAAAGGAAGTGGCTGATTCTTCAATGGGAGAAGTTCAGGCTATATATATTTAAAGACCTTCCTGCCCAGGGGAGATGTTCTGTGTTGAGATAGCTAATCTTCCTGGAATAGCAGAGTGTGGGCTGGTCTCCATGTTTGCACAAACAGGATGGGAGCAGGCCAGGATGGGAGCAGGCCAAGCTCAGCTACAGCTGGGGGCTGGGCAAGGTATCCTGTATGGCTTCTTCCCACCCTAGGCTCTGCCAGCCGCCTTCAGCCTCTTGCCTTTGCTAGGACACTCCCTGGGGAGGCTCTGTCTGAAAGTGGCAAGGCTGAGAATGCACTGATTATATTCTGCAACTTCTGGAAAGTTCCTGCTGTTAGCAATTTGCAAACTTCTCCCGAGATGAAAATTCAAAACAAAGTGGGAAGTAAATGGGCCTCATGAGTGATGGCAAGGAGCTTTATCATTGGGGGTGTTTATGTGCAGGGGCCCCTGAGCAGGGCTATGGGCCCCTTCATCTTTATGGCGCCTGGAATGCTGGGTATTAGTGAGGCTTAGGATAGAAGCTAACCTGCCAGGCTGAAATTGACATTTTCCTCCTTATCCAGAGCCAGAGACAGCTGTTGTTGTCCTCCCCTTTGTGGCAGGAGGTGCCCGAGGAAAAGGATCCCAATGAAGTGAGCTCAGAATGGGCAGGAGAGTGGAGTGTGGAATGGAGTGACGACGGTTAGACTCCCTACCCATAAAGTGTTTATTTGTAGGAATCTTTTCCTAGGAAACAGGCTGAGCATTTTTGTGAAGTCAGACACTAGACCTCTTTCTTTCTCAGAGCTGTTCCCTTTGTGGAGCCCAAAAACAGCTTGGTCCCTTCCTCTGGCCCCCATCCCCATCCCCATCTAAGTCTACGTTCCTGTTCACATCTACAGCAGCCCTGGCAGCAGCCATGACTGAGCCACATCTGGGGCTCTGATGGCCACATCTGCATCCGCCCTTCTCAGTGCTGGTTATTTCTATTCTGACTTTTATCTGCATCTGTGGAGTCTGGAAGGGATCTGTGGATGGTGGGTCCTCAGCTCCAGGAGTTGTCAGTTTCTAGCAGAGGGATAGGGAGGAATCCATGTCACAAGGCTTCCCATTGCTGTGCAATCATAGGTTCTTGGCTATTAAGTTCTGGACAGAGACAACTGGGGACTGATTCTATCAGAGTATCCACAACTCCCTCCTCAGGTCCTCTCCCTACCCAGTCCTACTTTGCTTATGCCACTTGCCCCTCCTCCAGGATCTAGTTATACTTATTACAGTTCATGACTCCAGGTTATGGCTGCTACCATGACACATAGGGGTAGTGGTGGAAGAACACTCAGGCTGTAGATGACAGCGAGATGAATGTGTGAGGAAGAGCAAGATGGAACCCGCTATAGGTGGCTTTGGGAGGTCACTCCAGGTTATTTCTGGGTTCCCCAGACTTGTTCAGGAAAGGCTTTGAATAATGTCAATATGTAACACAAGGACCAAGGGTTGTGAGGCCAAGCTGTTCAGTGCTACAGATCAGGTGTTTGCGTGAGGGGACTTCTGCTTGACTTTTATGTTAGAGCACCTCAAGCCATAGGCTGCCTCTGATACCTGGCCTCTGACCAGGCTTCTTTGTAACCAGGGTTACCTGGCTGGGTTACCTTTTAAAGACTACTGGAGAGTGGTGAGGGTGAGGTGTGTCAAGAATTTATTGATATGGTCATTTATTGGTTGGATAGACACCTTGGACATAAAGTTCCTGTCACAGAGCCTGATCCAGGAGCAAATGGAGGGCTCTAGAGAGTTCCTGCCTTTCTTATGGTCTATATGGCTCAGATCTGCTAATTTCCATAGAACTTTGCAGGTCAGTGTCCCCCTGAGTGAGGTCCTTTAGAATGAGGGAGGTAGACTTCATATTGGCTTCCTACACTGCACTAGAAAAATCATCAAAGATGATGATGGGGCAGAGAGAAAAACCTAGGGAGATCCTGACCAGGGCAGTGTGTGCGTATATAAACATGGCCCTCTGTGATTCATGAATGGGATAAACCATTATGCTCAGGAGACCATCATCCCTGTCCTGATGGAGGTACCCTTTCACTATGTTCTGGAACGCTTGGGACCTTTTTGATTTAGAATGCCCTTGTGCCTGGCATGTTCCCTTGGGTGGATCAGAACCCTAGCATGGTTCACTTAAGGTTGGGTGACCAGGGAAAGCACCCATAAAGTGATAAGGCTGCAGTGGTGGGGTCCTCAGTGGTTCTGTGGATCTAAGGGTTAACCAGGTATGGGGTGATTTTCTTCGGTCTGATCCTTCTCCCCTATGCTATGACTCTTGTGTCACTTTGTAGTTTCTTAGGGCCAACTCTCACTGGATAACTGAGCAGAGACCCCATCTGGATCTAGCTGATAGGGCTTAGTTTGGTTTCTAGAATAGTCATCATGTTCCGCATGCAGACAGAGGACATCCTAGGCAAGGCCCCACACTTACCCTGATGGCAGTGGAGGCTCCCCTTAGTCACATCCCAGGATGGGGGACCCTTATAAAATAAAAGAGCCGAATCTTTTTGAACCTTGGTTTTCTCATCTGTAAAATGGTGTTAATAGTCACACCTAACTTGTAGGGTGGCATGAAGTAAACATGGAAGAATATGGAAAAACTTTGTTTTGGTGTCTAATACCTCCTAACTGTTCCATCCATGTTGACTCTCCATTTTTTGCTAATTCCCTCCCCACAAAAGACACCTAAGTATGGATTAGGATTCTGGTTTTGATCTGGTGAGTCTTGATAGGGGTGACAGTAAGGTTTAGGACTTGGATACAGATAAAGGTGTGGTGTTGAATTCAGTAGTTTGGAGGCGGTCTCTATTGGAACTGATTTGGAGTTCTTGTGGGGGATGGGTGTTAGGATTTAGTCTGGGACTAGAATGACATATAGGATGAAAACCACTGGGAGAATTGGGCTTAGGGAAAGAATTGCCCTTCAGTAACAGGATGGCTACATAGAAAGAACTATGCCTCAACATAAACTTATAGTATAGAAAGCTTCCTAAAGGGGTGCCCTGGCTTTTCCCAGGATGACCCCTTCACCTAACCAGGTGTTATTGTGGTGGAGAGAACAGTGCACAAGGTCAAGGCCTCCCTTGAGTAGGGAGTAGAACCTTGTGCGAGAGACCTACGAGATCAGGTTTGAGGGAATATAGGGAACTCACTGCTCAAGGTGTCTGAGTTCTACTTTTAAGCTAATTCCATTCCTCCTACACCTAACCTGCCATGCCTCCCACCCCCAGCCCATCCACTCCCTGCAACATTCCATGTTCTCATTGGACTGATTTCAGATTCTGGGATTTTGTGTCCCTAGCTCCCTTTGTCTCACAGGGAGCATCAGGGAGAAACCTTGGGCTGACCTGGGTGGCCTCCTCAGACCCCCATCCTCCTCCAGCCTCCATTTCTTGGGGGAGGGTAGGACACAAAAGCCATATCTCTCCTCCCTCTGGCCTCTCTCCCTCTCTCTCAGTTCCCTCCAGGGCTGGAGGAGGCCAAAGAAAACAGAGCGCTCCCCCAGCTCCCTCTCTCCCTCACTTCCTGCTCTGGGAAGATGGTTTACTCCCTCCCCGCCCTGGCGCAGGACCTTCGTGTCAAGTTTCTCCTGCTCCCAGAATCAGAGGCTCTGCCTGGGCTCAGGCTGGACCCCTTAACCTCTCTTCATTTCACACTTTTTATGTTTTTCTCCCCATACCCCAGCCATCCCTCTCTGTAATTAAAATTTGTTCTTCAGGTGGTAGAAAAATCCAGTGGAAGGAAGATTTTCTTGGGGGTGAAGGACATACGGAATGAGGGAATGAGGGTGGAATGAAGGAGGACAGATATTAGCCATGGAGAAGGGGGTCTCTGTGCAATGAATCAAAAGGAGTCCTGTGGAAAATCCTCTTCCTTTTGAGCCTGTTCACCCAGTGTTGAAAAGTTCCTGCTTGCTGTCCAGGAGGAATCCCTGAAACTAAGCAACATAGCAGTACTGGGCAGTGGGTCACTTTGAAAGACTATTCTGGCAGCAACAGAAGGCCAAGTGGTCCCAAGTATATTTGTAGACACCTTGGGAGACATGTCTTCCTCCTTAACCTCTTGTTCAATCCAGTTCCAAGTCCATTACCATTTCCAAACTCTCTAAGAGGATTCTCAACCTGCTTCATTTGCACTGGGCAGAGCTTTGTTGAATAGTCTTTGAGCTCCCGAGGAAATTGTGGAGGTTCTGAAGGACTGGACTTCTCCCTACCCTTGCTGAGGAAAAGCAAAAGGCAAGCAAACAAAAAAAGGAGAAAGAAGGACCAGCTGGAGGAGCCAGAGAAGAGGCCTGCTTATGGAGACTAGTATTATCACTAGCATATCTTATGGTCACTCACCTGCATCTGCAGGCAGCCCACATGGACTTTCCCCAGAACAGACCAACAAGAGTCCTGGATTTGCAGATTCATCGCTTTGCTACCTATCCTTGCATTTAAATGTGAAACTAGGTTCTTTCTTCCCATCTTCTCTCCCTTCTTCCTTGTCTCTCTTCCATTCTTCTTTCCTTTCTTACTCTTCCACATTTAACACTTACTAAGAATCTACTCTGGCCCAATACCTTGCTGTGCACTAAGGATATGATAATGGATAAGATAAAGACAAATGACTTGAAGGCTAGTCTTGGTGATGGAGGACACAAATGTATCAACCAGAAAACCCAATGCTCTGTCCTAGATGTCCATAGTAGAAAGTAATCCAGACATGGTGGAGCATAAAAAGGTTGCATTATGGCTTCCAAATTGAGGGTTCCAGAACAGGTTTTCAGGCATGCAGGAAATATCACATTTTGGGGGACTATTTTTTTCTAGTTTTGAGTTGAGGACTAAGAGCATGAGCACAGATCTGCAGAACAGATATTTTTCCTTTGAAGAATGCCAGAAGAGCAAAATTGCTTGCTCTTAGAAGAGTTCATTGCAGAAAGTCCTCCTTCCTGTGTGGCCCACTTTCCTATTCTCTTTCTTTTTTTGGTAGTACTGGGGTTTGAACTCAGGACCTCAAGCTTGCTAGGCAGGTGCTCAACCCCTAGAACCTTGAGCCACTCCACCAAACCTTTTTGTGATGGGTTTTTTTGAGATAGGGTCTTGCAAACTATTTCCCTGGGCTGGCTTTGAACCGCAATCTTCCTGATCTCTGCCTCCTGAGTAGTTAGGTTTACAGGAGGAGTGAGCCATTGGTGCCTGGCTCCTCTACTCAATTCCACTTTCTCAGTGAGGTCATCCCATAGCCACCTGTCTCTTCCCTCCATAGCTCTATTTTCTTCTCTTCAACGTACTTTATTTTTCTCCATGGTCTTTATTGCCTTCTGGCATTCCATGTTTTCTTTTATTTTTTTTTGTTCTGTTTGTCTGTAACCATGAAGAGACAAAATTCCATGAAGCTCCATGAAGACAAGAACTTTTGTGCATTTTATGTACTGTCATGTCCCTCATGCCTGAACAGCCTAGTCCATATGAGAGATTTTGATAAGTATCTGTCAGACTGGTACCATTCCTTGGTTCATGTGGAAAGATGTTTGGCCATCTCTAAAGTGAGCCAGGAATGGTGCTGGTGTTCTGTAGTCAGTGACCCTCAAATTCTAATTCACAAACTAGATACATCAGAATTCTTTTAGGGGGCTTGTTAAATAGATTCTGGAATCTTTCTCGAAACCCAGTGAGTTAAAATCCCCACAGATGGCTGCTATATTTCAGCAAGGATGCCTGGTGATTTGATGTGTAATGCGGTTAGAAGCCACAACTAGACAATCTGGGAAACAGCAGGCTTCCTTCCTCACTAACGGTCAGTAAGAGAATGGAGAATGCCAGGAAGGAAGGCAGGAAGGCCAGGAGGCTATTATTATAATATAGCTCAGACACCAAGGTGTCTTAATTAGTATTGAGGTAGTGAAGATGGAGAGAAGTGGATAGATTCAGAGGATGTTCAGGAATTCAAGTCTTAGAGATGAATTGAATATGGCAGGCCAGGGAGAGTATGTATTAAGAATGGCCACCAGGCCTGGTTATCCAGATGCATGGATAAAGTTGCCAATATTCAGAGGAGGCTACTCTGGAAAATGATCTAGTTTGAAGGATAAGACTATGAGTTTGGTCTTAGATATATCAAACAAAATGTTTTAGAAACTGGAGGAGAGATGTCAAGTCAACAGTTAATATGCTCAGGGTTTCCAAAGCTGGTCATACAAAAATATGATAGAATGGAAATAGCTGGTTTTCAGTTAAGCAAGAAAACTGAGATCCAGTGAGACAATATAAGTTCTCAGTATAGTTACCTGTTACATGAAAAAATGTGCCAATATATGTATTTCCACTGTGAGAGACAAAGTAATGGAACCTAAAATAAAATTATGTGTGCTCTAAGCTAAAAGACAAAACAAAAAACTGAGGGTATGGCTTAAGTGGTAGAGTGCTTGCCTAGTATGTGCAAGGCCCTGAGTTCAACCCAGTACCACCAAAAAAAAAAAAGAAAAGAAAAGAAAGAAAAACCAAACCCATGCAGCAGGAACTATACAATTGTAAATTGCATGTGCATGTGTAGCTCTTCTTGAGAAATCTTGCTGACACAAATATGAAATGATGGACTGTGACTCATAGGGAAGATAATGTGATTTGTGTGCACAGCTCTGACTTGGGTGCCTTAGCCAGAGCCTGGAGAGTGCATCTAATTGAATCAATACCAAAGTGGGTGGGGATGTGGTAGAGATATAATATCTACCAGGACTGTGGGAAGACATTGCACTTTAAACAGAAAGGAAGAGATGGGTCAACAGCATAGAGGCGGATCACAGGAAAAAGAGGTTGAAAGAAGCAAGATGGATGTGTCAAATTCATCCAGCCTGGCCCTAGGGAGGGGAATGTAGCATGGGAAGTGCAAGGGCAGCTGGTGACCAGAGGGTGTTCATTGCTGTGGGGGGTGAGCGCTGTTTCATTGATGCCTCCTGATCTGGGGGCGCTATCTCCTCAAGGGCCCTTTGTTCTGATTCTGGGCCCACCAGAATCAGCAGACTCCTGGTGAAATCAACTTATTAATAACAGAGAGTGCTTTCTAAGCACTTGAAGAGCAATAATAGAGAACATTTTGCTAAGTCCCTTGCACACATTATCTCATTTAATTGTCACAATAATCAATCTATACCCAGCTGTTGTTTTGGCTGGGGTATTCTAAGTACCTTGGACCCTGGTAAGGGAGTGAGGATCAATCCACATTAATTTACTACATTGGAACTCCTGTTTCCATAGCTGCTTCTGTGAATCTTGGTAGTTTGAGTGTGTTGCTAACAGACTGTTAGAAAAATACTCAATTTCTGTCCTAAAAGGTATGAACCAAACATTTGAACATGGACTTCTAACCTGGTTTCCCCTGACAGCAGCTGGTCCAGCATCCAGCACATGGATGGAACTCAAGAATCTTTTTGGTGATTGAGTGAAATGGAGGCATTGTCCAAAGGACTCCTAAAACCTGAGAAGAATGGCACTAGTGGCTACCAACCAAAAAGATGAAACAACTTTTGATAACATTTAGCAAGTTTTCAATGTTGAGAGATCTTTTTTCCCTTGTTGATTGCAAACTCAGACTGCCTAAATATATGTCTGTTAACACAACTCCATACTTGTGTTTTAAACATAGTTTTGGAAGAAAAAGTTCTACTCCCAGATGTAAATAGAACCAAAAATGTGCACAAGTGTAGGGGAAGTTTAGGTCTTTCAATATAATCTTTTTTGTGGGGAAAAGTTTCCAAAGCCTCCCCCCGCCAAAATAAAAAGGTTTCAAATGGAAGAAAAGTAGATGTTTTGCAAATTCTAAGTCTTGAGTGGCTTGCAAATGCCTGTAATTTGGAAGCAGTGTTTGGAGCTATACTTCTATATTGTTCTTTGGAATGATAAACTTATGGGAAGGAGTGGTTTTTCAACTTCTGAGTGTAAAATGCCATTTTGATCACTCAGATGACATTAAAAGACTCAGTAAAACAAATCAAACTCCATGTCTATATTGTTATTATTTTTATTTTGTTTTTTGATACAGTGTCTCACTATGTAGCTTAGGTTGGTCTAGAAGTTGCTATGTAGCCCAGCTTGGTCTTGAACTTGTGATTCTCCTGCCTCAACCTACTGAGTGCTGGGACTACAGATGCCTGACCTATCTACTATTTTATGTTTTTATTTTTAAACTTTTAAAGTTTGAGGTAATTATAGGGTCATAGGAGGTTGCAGAAAAGTATTCAACGGCAAGTATACTATTCACCCAGTTTTCCCCAATGGCATCATTTTGGATATTGTTATTAATAGAGAAAACTAAAGGGCACAGGCCCTTTTGTGGCTAGCTTGCAAGAAGATGGTTTTGAATGTACATTGTAAGATCACCTTAGTTTGAATAATCAGGAAGCAATGCATTTTTGCCTAATAATTTAATTTAGAAATGTGTTTTAAAAAAATACATTAAAATTTATTTGGTATTTTTCTTTTTCTTTTTAAAATGTAGAAATTGGGGCTGGTGAGGTGGCTCAAGTGGTAGAGCACCTGCCTAGCAAGCGTGAGGCCCTGAGTTCATATCCAGAACTGCCAAAAAAAAGGAAAATGTAGAAACTGGTCCATAGTCACAGGCAGGGAACATTCTAACTCTTTACCATGGCTTACAAAATATGTGTAGGCATGACCGTGGGTCCAGCCTAATTTCTCCCTCCTTCCCCTTCTCCCCTCTCGTCCTATGTGTCCCAGCTACACTGGCCTCCTTTAGTGCTTTCTCGAATCCTCTTCCATCTGTTGACACTTTCCCTTCATTCTTAACCTGGCTCTCTCAATCTTCTAATTTCATCTTAAGTGTCATCTGCTGAAACTCTCCCAGTGATTTTATCTAGAAGTCCTTCACTATCATCCTTCCTGTACCTTATTTTGTTCATAGAATCTATCATAATTTGCCATACTTGTGATCTTTTTTATCGCTTATTTTCTTCTTTATTGTCTTTCACCACAACTAGATTGAGAGCAAGGACCCTTTGGGACGTTTAATAAACATTTGTTGCATGAACAGGTGGATAGTTGGAAAGTTAAGTGGCAAACTAATTGGTGTAGTCATTTTTGATACCAATTTTTCAAAGCTCCCCACCCTTTTTTTTATTCCCTGAAAGGATGTATAGTACCTCCTGGGATTGAGTGCCCTTATTGGGATCTCAGCAATGTAGTAGATAATAAGTATGATGACATACAGGTGATATTTGATTAACTTTTACTCATATATTGCTTTATAAATGGATTTTTCCCTCTTCCTTCTGCTACTATTATTTATGCTTATTATGGAGTGAGTGTCTACTATGGGCTGGGTTCTGGGCTAAAGGGCTTTTCACATGGATTGACTTATATAAAATCCTATGAGGTAGTCATTATTCATTATTATCTCCATTCTACTGATGAGAAAACTGAGCTCAGAAAAGTTAAGTGACCCAGGCACAGACAACACAGCTGGCAACACTGCCGTCTTTTTCTCTTCCTTGCAAGAACTCCAAAAGGTCAGTTTTTCATCCACATGGCTCCAGTGAAATCTGTGACCACTGTTTTCAATTTTCTCAATGCAGCTCTTTGGCAATTAAAAAAATAAGTCAGCCCCAGTAGTGAAAATATGTTTAAAAAAGAATAATATTGGAGTAACCATTAAAACTTCAGTGATACTTTCGGGGTCAAATGAGTCCTTAGGCACTTTCAGTAATATAAATACTCCTATCATGGCAACTTTGAAATTCAGTGCAAGGGAAATTACTAATTTACCATGGTCATGTGTGTTACTTACCCTCCCCTCCTCCCAGGACTGCAATATGAGAGAGGAAAATGGTTTAGCCATTGGAGTCACATTTGTGTCTCTAAACATTTTAGGAAGAATGTGGCAAGCATTTGCCTGAGGCAGATATCTGTATGCAGGACATTTTATGAATCGTTTCTTGGTACCTGCTCTCTCATGAAGTAATTTGCTAACAAGAAAGCATCAATGTTTACTTGAAACTGTAATTGGTTCTATGAGAAGAATCAGTGGGATACTGTTAAGGTCTGAATCTTTGTGTCCCTCTAAAAATTCATATGTTGAAATCCTAACCCCCAAGTGATAGTTTTAGGAGGTGGGCCTTTGGGAGATGATTAGGGATTGGGATTAAAGCAAGTTGTCATGTCCCTTCTACCATGTAAGAATACAGCTAAAGGCATCTTTTGTCAACCAGAGATTGGTCCTTAATCAGACATCAATCTGCCAGTGTCTTCATCTTGAACTTAGTCTGTAGAACTGTGAAGCTTAAGTTTCTACTATTCATAACCTACAAATTTGTGGTGTTTTGTTATAGCAGCTTAAACAGACTTAGACAGATGCCTTTAGAATTCATCCATGTATTTATTCAAAGTGATTTAGAAAGGTCGTATTTCTTTAGACCTTCCACTGAAGGTGAAAATATCATACCAATTGATTGCAATACCTTGGCTTCAGAGAAAAGCCCTCCTGTTTAAAACATCTATCAGTAATTAAGGACAATCTTACTTTAAAAGAGCTTTTTTTGGAGAACCTATCCTTTAGCTGTTCAAAATCACAAGACATTAAACACCTGTAAGTGATTGGGAACTATTCAAACACCCAGAATAGGTAACATGTGGCATGTTCATACAAAGGAGTGCTATCCAGCAATGTGAATGAATGAACTGCAGTTGTGTACACAGAAAAATCTAGATGATTCTGTTTGTAACAGAATGTGGAACAAAAAGGCCAGACACAGGGGCACATATGTTTTGATTCCATTTATAAAAAGCTTTAAAACAGGTAAGACTAATCAATGGTGTTGGAAGTCAGCCCTTTGGAGGTAAGGTAGGGTAGTTAGTCAAAGGGAGCAACACAGAGGCTTGTGGAACTCTGGAAATGTTCTGTTTTTTGAGTTAATCACATGGATAAATCAAGCTATATACTTATTTGGGCACTTTCTGCATGTCAGTTATAGTTCCAAAAAATATTAGGGAAAAAAAATCCAGTAAGTGCAGTTGCTTTATGGGAAAGACTGGGTTGCTGGCAGGCATCCCAGCATCCTTCGCTCCAGACATGATGGCAGCCTCTGCTCAATTCTGTCTCAGACTGGGTGGCGGATGATGGGGAGGAGGGGCAGGCTTCAGGGAGATGGAGTCAGTGGTCTCTAATTATACTTTTCCTTTTAGAAAAAGGATTTCCCCCCCCCACACACAAAGAGGGACTTTAAATGATAGTCCATGAAAGAACCTCCTTGATGTCATTTTCTGACAAATCCCCACAGCCTGTGTGAATAATCCCCCCACCCCACCAAGCACAGTATTATACTGCCTGACAGCCTGGGACAGTAGCACCCAACAGGCTTGGAACATTACAGCCCTGCTCTTCACCTGTCTTTTGACCTTGGGCTGGGTCCTCTCTCTGAGCCTCAGTCTCCACCTCACAGATTGACATTGAGGAACTATTTGTTACTTACATTCTCTCTGATTTTCATCCTTTACAAATGAGGAAAACTTTTTTTTTTTTTGAAGGAAGAGAACACTTTTTGAGTGACAGAGAAGGATTTGAATTCTGACCACACACTCTGAGCCCAAGTGCCCAACCTCTCTGATAACTGCCTCTGTGCTTGCAGCTGGTCATTCTGTGGGGTTCCAGGAACCCTGGGGGATGGACTGAGTGGATCCCTGATTCTTTCATTTTCAACTCTTGCTTCCCTGGCTACAGCTCCTAGAAGGCAGTCTATCTTCTCTCCTACCCTCTTCCCTAAGCTGCAGCCTCCTCCCTTCCTTCCTTCTATCCCTAGAATGTCAGATTCCAGAGATCTAGAAAAGAGTCTTAACTGTACCCTTCCCTGGGCCAGCCCTGACTTGCCCTCTGGCCTGGCCTACCAGTGTTTAGCATACATGAATGAGTGTTTGTGTGTGTGTGTGTGTATGTGTATGGCAGGCAGGGAGGTCTTCTGTTCATACCAAGCCTCCTTAGATCTGACACTGGCTCTGGGGATCCCAAAAAGAAAGGCCAGGCCATAGGAACAGAAATGCTGTTGGCAGGACTGACCATACAATTTGCAGGGCTCACTGCAAAATAAAATCACAGGACTTTTATAAAAAAAAAAATGAAGAATTTTGAGATCATGACAACAATGCATTAAGCCAAGCAAGAGTCCTTTCCTTTTGAATGTAGGATGGTGGACCTGTCCTTTGAATCCCACTTTGTGATTCTGTTAAATGGAGTCTTAAGATCTGTGGCCCTGGACCCTGGTCCAGACCCCAGGATTCAAGCTTATTTGATTCCCTGATCTCTTGGAGAGGATTAGACTGTTGGTGAAGTAAAGGTCTGTGTGTGCTCAGGAACTGAGCAGAAAGACTGTGGCAACTTGAGGACTTGCAGCCTCAGTGATCTAAGGCCCTCAGGTCAGGCTGACCTCTGGTGCAAGGCCTCTGTTGTGGGGCCTCAGGCTCTAAGGCTGGGGCCTGGCTGATGAGTCAGATTGTGGCAGGGGGCTGGGAGCAGAGTGTTGGGGTGGTGAGGAGAAGATAAGGTGCTTGAGGAGCAACTTAAATAGCCAATGGCAGGGATGTGGGCTTTGGAGAAAAGAGGGAGATGAGGCCTCTAGGTTAGAATGCCACAGACCAGAGCGTCAGGCAGCTGCAGCTGGTGCCCTATAGGCTCAGCCTGAGTGGCCAATAGCTTCCTGAGCTCTGGTGGGCTCATCCTTGTACTGAGGAAAGGGTCTGGGGCTCTGCCAGCAGAGGAACACCCCACTCCTTTGAGCCATCAGTGAAATTAATGTCTACTCTCTTTCTTCTTCAACAGGGACATTTGCATGCCCCATGTCTGTGGCAAATCCTTTTTTGTGTGTGGGCCTTCTCTCTGTCTCGCTCTCTCTTCCCTGATCTTCCTTCAGACCCTCTTCTTAGCATAGACTCAGACAAGAACGTAGGTTTTGTTATTAGAGAGATCTGGGCTCCAATGCTGGTTCAAATCTTTAGTAGCTGTGTGACCCTGGCCAAATTACTTAATATCGCTGAATCTTGATTTCCCCACTTATAAAAGGGAATAATAAAAATACCTTTCTCATATGCTGGGTGTGAAGATTGAACAAAATAATATGGCCAGAGGACCTTCCTTATGGTAAATACTCAGTGCAATAACTGTTACTAGGTAGGAGGGATAAGGTAATTGATATGAACAGGTGGCATAGTATGGGAATCAAAATGTCTGTTCCACAGTGTGGGTGTGAGAGTTGAAAATGAACCAGTGTCTGAGAAGCAGAAGCTCCTAACACAGTCTCTGGTGCCCAAGAAGGGGTAAACCTGTATTCTCTGGTTGTCCTCTGTGTTCTGTACAGTGCATGGGGCCCCCTAGAGCCTAGGGTGTTCCCAGGTCCCCTAGACAGGTCCTACTAAGTGGCTCCTGGCTCAGCACAGCCCTGAGTAAAGGTCCTGAGCATGAGGCTCTGTGCCCCAGAGGAGGTGGTTGGAGGAATGTTTGCTAGTCATTCCATTCTGCAGCAGAAGCCCAGGCCAGAGTGAGTCCTGTCCCTTCACCTTCTAGCTATGAGATGCCCTTGAAGTGCCCCTCCCTGTGTCCCTTTCCACCCCCATGGAGGCAGCAGGCTCCTGGGTATTCGAGTCCATCTCGTCCCCGCCGTTGTTTATGTAATCCTTCCCTGCAGTAACAAGGTGTTTACTGTTGCACAAACACATTTTGGTTTAACGGCTGACAGTAAAACTGTCTGATAAAGTTTGATTTAGCGAAAGAAAGCAAAATAAATCTGGGGGCACAGAGAGCGGTAGGGAGGAGGGACTCCTAGGGCTTTACAAAAGGGGCAAGAGAGAGTTCTGTACTCCCTTGGTCACTCTTCTTGCCTTTCTTCCAAGAACACCTCTGACAGCTCCTCTTTGGGAGGCTGGGATTCCCATAAGTTGGTGCCCTCCAGGGCCTGGCATTTCCTAGCATATGCTTTGGCTGCTTCTGATGCCCACCCCTGTGAATGGTCTCCATCCTTCAACATCCAGCGTCATTTGTTCCTTCTCCATGGAGCCTCCTCTGAATGCCCAATCCAGGTAAAGGTGGCAGTGAGTGTGCCATGAAAGAGTGTGGTCCCTAAACTAGGAGACCTGGGAACTGGATCCAGCCCTGACATTTATAAGCAGCAAGGATTGAAGCCAGTTGCGCTGCCTTTAGAGATGTCAGTTTACTCAACTGCAAAAAGGCATGGTGGAATAAAATATGTAACTGAACCTGGTCCTTACTAAAACCCTACCACATATAAGACTCTCTTAACCTTGCCTCCCCTGAAGTCTCTTGAGGCAAGGCATGTATTAGTTGTGCTCTCTGGTGTATTCCACTTACAGAGCAAATTAGGGCAATGATGGTTGGTGATGATTCCGGGTAGTGAAATGGGCTGATCTTCCCTCTTCCTCTTTAAGGCTGATTAGTGCACTCTAGTAGAAAACCTGAGTCCCCAATCACATGAAGAGTTGCTCCAACTCCTAAATAATTAGAGAGATTCAAATTAAAGAAATAATCAGATAGCACTTTGCCACTATTGGACTGGCAGGAATTAGGATGCAGGATGATAGCATGGCTGATAACACCAAGTGTTGGCAGGGGCATCATGGGATAAAAACAAACGTGCTCCACTTCTGTGGGTGTCTCAGGGAGCTGAGGAAGAGGGGACTACAGAATTAAGGTTGTACCCTGTGAGCCAGTGGTTGTCCTCACACAGGGGCAGGAGGGGACACACAGTGATGTGTATCAGTGTTGTGCTGGTTTTGGGATACTACAGTAACATGTGGAAGCAACACACCATGTTTTCTTTTGTTTTTTTTTTATTCGTATATACATACAATGCTTGGGTCATTTCTCCCTCCACCCCCCACCCCCTCCCTTACCACCCACTCCAACCCCTCCCTCTTCCCCCCACCCCCTCGATACCCGGCAGAAACTATTTTGCCCTTATTTCTAATTTTGTTGTAGAGAGAGTATAAGCAATAATAGGAAGGAACAAGGTTTTTTGCTAGTTGAGATAAGGATAGCTATACAGGGAGTTGACTCACATTAATTTCCTGTACATGTGTGTTACCTTCTAAGTTAATTCTTCTTGATCTAACCTTTTCTCTAGTTCCTGGTCCCTTTCTCCTATTGGCCTCAGTTGCTTTTAAGGTATCTGCTTTAGTTTCTCTGCATTGAGGGCAACAATTGCTAGCTAATTTTTTCAGTGTCTTACCTATCCTCATATCTCCCTTGTGTGCTCTCGCTTTTATCTTGTGATCAAAGTCCAATCCCCTTGTTGTGTTTGCCCTTGATCTAATGCCCGCATATGAGGGAGAACATACGATTTTTGGTCTTTTGGGCCAGGCTAACCTCACTCAGAATAATGTTCTCCAATTCCATCCATTTACCAGTGAATGATAACATTTCGTTCTTTTTCATGGCTGCATAAAATTCCATTGTGTATAGATACCATATTTTCTTGATCCATTCGTCGGTAGTGGGGCATCTTGGCTGTTTCCATAACTTGGCTATTGTGAATAGTGCCGCAATAAACATGGGTGTGCAGGTGCCTCTGGAGTAACCTGTGTCACAGTCTTTTGGGTATATCCCCAAGAGTGGTATTGCTGGATCATATGGTAGATCAATGTTTAGCTTTTTAAGTAACCTCCAAATTTTTTTCCAGAGTGGTTGTACTAGTTTACACTCCCACCAGCAGTGTAAGAGGGTTCCTTTTTCCCCCGCATCCTCGCCAACACCTGTTGTTGGTTGTGTTGCTAATGATGGCTATTCTAACAGGGGTGAGGTGGAATCTTAGTGTGGTTTTAATTTGTATTTCCTTTATTGCTAGAGATGGTGAACATTTTTTCATGTGTTTTTTGGCCATTTGAGTTTCTTCTTTTGAGAAAGTTCTGTTTAGTTCACCTGCCCATTTCTTTATTGGTTTATTAATTTTGGGAGAATTTAGTTTTTTAAGTTCCCTATATATTCTGGTTATCAGTCCTTTGCCTGATGTGTAGCTGGCAAATATTTTCTCCCACTCCGTGGGTGATCTCTTCAGTTTAGAGACCATTTTTTTTTTTGAGCAGAATCTTTTTAGTTTTATGAGGTAGCATTTATCTATGCTATCTCTTAGTTGCTGTGCTGCTGGGGTTCCATTGAGAAAGTTCTTACCATGTTTTCTAATAGTCGAAGGAAACCGATTAGATGAACCTGAAGTAACAGGCATGGATCTTCGAAACAGCACTGGGTGGAAAAGTAAAAATCAGAAGGGGAGGTGCCGTATAACATTATCTGCCTAAATTAAAAATACTTCTGCACAAAGAATAATGAGCACTTTGCAAAAGCACAAATGTAAAGATTGGTATCAAACATGGATGGTTACTGATGGGGAATGGGAGTGAGGTTTGGGGACAAAGGGGGATTTTTTAAAAAACTCTGGCACCTTAACCTTCTCTTGCTCACTGCATCTCCTGGCTCCATCCTTAAAGATTCCTTCCCCTGCCATCTTTCTTGGCCCCTTTTCCAATGATCTCTGTCCTCCCTTGTCACTTTCTTTTTAGCTCAGCCCTGCTCAGACAATGCCTGACCATGATGTACAAGTATCTACATTTACCACAACAGTGGCCAACCTACAGGAGTGGGGGAGAATGGGGAATGAGGAAACTCAAGAGGGGACCACATCCTATTAGTTAGGGTGTCTGACACCTGGGTGCTGCTCAGCAAATGTCTTTTGAATGAACTGAAGAAACCCTGGCTCAGCTGTTCCTCAGCTGTGTCAACAAGGTAAATGCCCTGGCTTCTCTGAGCTTTGATTTCTATCTCTGTCAAAATGGAAATGATGGTGGGCACCAGTGGCTCACACCTGTAAGCCTAGCTACTTAGGAGTCTAAGATTGGGAGAATTGAGGTTAGAGGCCAGCCTGGGCAAATAGTTTGTGAGATCCCATCTCCAAAATAAGCAGAACAAAATGGACTGGAGGTATGGCTCAAGAGGTAAAGCAGTTGCTTTGCAAGAGTGAAGTCCTGAGTTCAAACCACAGTTCCACCAAAAAAAAAAATGGAGATGATAATTATAATCCCTCTTTTCCGAGATCATTGTTAAGATTGGATGGAGTCATTGCCTTGAAAGCACTTCATTAACTAATGACTCATCCCATGCAGTGGAGAAAGTAGAAAAACCAAAAAAACCAATGTAGTTGCATTCCTTTGTGTTAACTATGGGACTTTGATGTAGTGTTTACTAGTCTTATGTTTTAAATCCTATAAAATGAAGAATTGTGCTATAATCCCAACTATTTGAGAGAACTGAGGTCAAGGCCAACCCAGGCAGTGGTGTACCCCTGTGACCCCAGCTACCCAGAAGGCATAGGAAGGAGGATTGAAGTCTAAGGCTGGCCCTGGGCCAAAAAAACAAAACAAAAAAACTCCCATTTGTCAGATCCTACCCAAAGAATAACTAAAGCAAAAAAGGTTGGGGCATGGTTCAAGTGGTACAGAGTCTGCTTCGCAAGTGTGAGGCCCTGAATTCAAACCCCAGTACGAAGAAAAAAAAAAAAAAAGACAACTGTGTGAAGAAGTCATGAAGATTAATGACAACACAGGTAGAACACTGCTATCTAATAGTCAGTGTTTAGAAAAACAGAAGATCTGTATTTCCGTTCCCTAATTTAGTCAATGAATTCTTGTTGGATGCTGCTGTATTGGAACAGATTGTGTCTCCCCAGAACTCATATGTTGAGATCCTAACCCCACAAGGCGATACTGTTAGGATATGGGTCCTTGTGGAGGTGATTAAATTATGGGGTGGGATCCCTCACAAGAGGAATTAATGCCTTTATAAAGAAGCTCCAGGAAGCTGCCTTGCCCCTTCCGCCATGTGAGGACACAGTTAAAGGGGCCATCTATGAACCAGAAAGTGGGCCCTCACCAGATACCAAATCTGTTGGTGCCTTGATCTTGGAATTTAGTTTCTAGAATGATGAGGCATAAATTTGTGTGGTTTTTTAAAGCCACCCAGCCTATGGAACTTTGCTATAGCAGTGCAGATGGACTAAGACAAATGCCTTCACAGTGCCAGACAGGGGAGGAAAAAGACTGAGGGAGCTGTGATTTCCAGGTGTAGAAGAAAAACCAAGTGTGTGTATTAGTTATCTATGGCTGCCTAGGAAATTCCCCTGACCTTCCTGTGGATCAGGAATTCAAGCACAGCACGGCTTAGATCATCAAGAGCAGGTGTCCCCTGGGTCTGTAGTTACAGCAGGACTTGGGGAGGAGGGGGCTTCCAAGTCCTCTCTAGGGGCTGTTGTCAGGATTCCCTTCCCACAGGCTGTTGGCGGCAGGTCTCTCTCAGGTCTTTGCCATGTGTGCCTAAAGTAGTTCAGCTGATAACACAGCAGCTGGCTTCCTCCACAGCCAGAGCTTGTGCTCAAGGAGGGAGCCACAGTCCTAGGTGATCTCTGAAGCGACATCTTATCACCTTGGTGTCATTCTATTCACTAGCAATAAGTCACTAAATTCCAGTCCTGGCTCGAGGAGGAGATTACACATGACCCCAAGGGAGGGGAATCAAATCAACCAGGCCATTTGTGGATTGACCAAATCAGTCAGTTCAGGAGTTGTAAATTTTCTTTTTTTTTACAGGTTTTTAAAATAACCTTTATTAAGTTAACATATGCATTACAGGAAACAAACACATGAAGCAAAGAACAAAATCATCCATAGCCACAAGCAGTACAGTTGGACTGTCCTAAATCCTGTGTACACATAATGATCCATTTTAGGTAACTGAGATCGTATGGTCTGTATCATGCTTTTCCACACATTGTGAATACTCACCAACTCAATCCCAAAACTACATGAATATTTTGATAGCCAAGAATACACTACACCAATTCAATCTGTTAGGAAAAAATTATAATCCTGCCTTCCTTGGGGACAAAAATTTCACTGAAGACAGAAATGGCAACAGGCCTCTCCAGGAGTTGTAAATTTTCAAATGTGGTGAAGTTTGCCAAAGACGGGAGATGTGTGAGAAGTTATTTATCCTGGCGCAGCAAAAACATTGGGCCTTACTTTAGAAATACAATCCACTTGTACTTCCTACAAGGACTAGGAGTGATGGAATAACTAGGAACTATTTTTTAATTAACTAGTTCATTTGTTAATTAAACTATGTTGGCCTAGCTAACCTGGTTATGTAGGCTCTCTGCTCATTCTGGGGCCATTTCAACTTGCAGGGAAAAGGCATTTATTTACATGTATGTTAGTCCATGTAAAGCTGTGTGTGTGTGTACGTACACACATGTGCACATGAGTGTCTGTTTTTATTTTCTGTGGTCTCTGCCTCTTGGGTCCTGCACTGCTCTGGGCCTACAGACCCCAGGGTTCACCTTTTCTCTGCTCTCCGTGCCCTTTGTCGGGAGGTCACGTGTGAGGAAACAAGCCCCACGTGGTTTTAATCATTTTGCTATAAAAGCTGAGCTGCTCCTCGCTTTTGATCCAGGCTCAGTGCTGGAGGAAGGGTTGGGGGCTGGGCTGGCCTGTCCTCGAAGCCCTCAGCACACAACTCCCACATCAGACAGCAGCCGCTGTAAAATGGAGCACAGCTCATTAATTCTCCCTCTTAACCAGGGCACCTGACAAGAAGTGACTTTGAAAACCTGGAGGACGGATGGGCGGTGGTGGGCTGCTCTCGGTTGAGGGGAAGAACATCTGTTTCCAGGTCCCTGGCTGTTAACTTGACATCTTTTTATTTGAAAAATTTCTTTTATTTCTCAACTTCTTGCAATTGGCAAGATCTTTGGCGAGAGGGATAGACCATTGTGACTTTGTGGGTGATATGAGCTGAATGGCCTTGCTGTCCCGCTAAACAGACCTACAAGTACCTCTGTCAATTATTAAATCTATGTTTGTGTAGAGAACATCAAACCTCATAAAAATGGCCTTGAAATTGAAAACCCTGTGAACGTCCTTCCACTTTCATATGAGAAATATTAGCATTTCGGAGCTAGAAAATTTACTAGGAGCCTATTGTGTTGCATTGAGTCTTCTCCCTGAACCCAGAAATCAAGTTTCCTTTACAAGAATGACCCAAACTTTCTTCAGCCTTCATTCTGGATGCTGAGATAGCAAAAGACCCTTGAACTGTCAAAGGTCACTAGCAAAGGCTAGATTGAACCTTCATGAGGTAATAGCCCAGGACTCTTAGGAGACTGGAAGTGATGGGTGGAAGGTTCTATTTATCTGTACTTTGTCCTGGGAGCTCTTTGTTCACCTTATGTTCCTGGACATCTGATTCCCAGGCTTTACACTTACCTTTTAGGATTCACCCTTGACTAGGTAGATCATTGTCAGGAGGACAAATGGCAGTCAGTCAACCTTTGAGAAGCAAAGGCATAGCTGAGTTCCAAGAGATCAGCAAGAGATAGTTATATTTGATACACCCCTTAGTGTTCCCCGATGTGAGTGTGTACATGTGTGTATGCATGCATGTGTGTACATGCACACATGTGTGGTACTAGAAGATGTGGATCTGAATGATGGTACATCTGTGTGAAGGTTTTGGTGCCGTGGTGTGTGTTTCTGAAGCATGAGCCTGTGAAATGAGTGAATGAAGGCATAAAATGTCTTTGTCATAAGATGATTCTGTATGGGAAGGTGCATGAGGAACTACTGGGATAAAGTGGCAGTGAGCTTTTTTGGGACTTGCCTGCATGAGAATTTCTTGACAGTGATGGCGCTGTCCTTGTTTGTTCTACTTTACTAGTGATTCTAACATTCATGCTCTTAGTTTCAAAGACCTCCAGCATTCCTTTTCCCCTAATAGGATCACAGGCTGTCCAATCAGATTGCCTAGATCCATTTCTTTTTGGCCTTACTAAGTTGCTTAACCTCTATGTACCTCAGTTTTCTTATCTGATTTTAAAAAAAAAGAATAAGATGTCACCAAGTTAGCTAATCCATGAAATAATTCATGTAAAGCAACTTGAAATGACCTGATATGGAGTAGGCATTTGGTTAGATATTGTCATCAACATCCCGTGTCACTTCCATCACTCCCATCTGTTATCTAAAGTCCTGTCCTGGCATTATGACTTGATCCTCTTCCATTCTCCCCAATCTAGTCATCACATGGTCAACTCCAAGCAAGTTAGTTCCTCTAGCCCCTTGACCAGTGCTGCTGTGTACCACCCTTTCAGACCAGACCACCAAACCAGGGAGTTCCCACACAGGTGAAACTAGCAGGGTGTGACTCTGCCAAGTTGGGTCACTTGGACGGCAGGGCCAGAGTGGAGATACTCCTTAATTTTTCAGCAACTTAGTTGGAGTATAAGTAGGTGAATGAAAGTAGGAAGTGAGCCACCCAACTTGGCTCCTGCAGCCTGCTTCTTTTCTCTTCCCTTCTTCCTTCTTTGGCCTTGGTTTAGAGTAAGGATAGAAGCTCAGACACAGGGCTGTGCCTATTGTCAGCTTCCGATCAGCTTCAGGTCCATCCAAGAAAGTCAATGTCCTGGTCACTTGGTTTTCCCATTCCAATTTGGATAGATTAAAATGCAGTATTCCAGCTGTGCAAATCTCCAGGCCATTGAAATAAAAGGTTTTAAACTTTAACCATTAAAGATTTAACTGGCCAGTAAATCTAAGTATATGGGGGGTTGTTACCAAATGTTTATTGCACTACTCTTGCTTTTAACCAGCAAATGCCAAGCATGGACTTCCATGAGAAAGACATTCCTGTATGGTCAAACCAAGCAAGAGGTCTCTGTCTCCAGAAGGATCCATTCACTTTCTTCTCCAATCTCCTTAGGAGTTAAAATGGTTGTATCATTTTTTACAAACCAATTTGCCTTGCTGCACAAAAGGTCTATAATAGCCTCTTGTTGCCTCAGTCAGATCATGACTGACTAAATTAATCCAAATGTCTTTCAGTTGAGCATCTTGGCACTAACTTTTCCAGAGTCAGATTTTATAAAGGCACAAAGGGGATATAGCTTTGGTGAAGAAAATCACAAGATCTTTCTGTTTTAGTGTCTTCTGAGTGAGTTTTGTAATCAGTGTCTCCAAACCTAGTACTAGTTTTGCTTTTTACCTTGAAAGCAAGCAAGCCATCTGCTGAGTAATAGAATATGTTTTTTACTTTACATAAATATAAGAGTATAGAACTTAACAATCATAGTCATCCTGAACTTAAAACAATGAATAGAAGACAGATAAATCTTGGCCATTAAAAAAAAAAAAAGCCTGCCCCCCACCCCAACTCCAAAAAACAAAAAGATCTAACATACACGTTGAGTTATACCAGCCAAAACAGGGACAGAGTCACATTCCAGATGTGCGATTTTCCTGCCCATTGACAGCTCTCCAACCCCCTCCAGCAGTAAAAAGTCCTGAAGTGGATTTTAAAATCTGGCTTAGACTCCTTTTTGCCCGAGAGGCTGCTGGGTGGGTCCTTTGGGCTTCATTTTTCACAGAACAAACCAGCGAGCCCTGTTTGTGGGAAACACACAGTCAGTCCTGGCCTTTGCTCAGGGAACCTCCCTCTGGGGTGTTTTTCATATCCAAATAGGAGGTGAATAAAATTGATAAGCTGTTGTATTTTTTAAAGTGATTTTACTTTGAGCTCAAAAACATTTAGCTTTTTTTCTTTCTTTTCTTTTCCTTTGTGTATGTGGTTCTGGGGATTGAACTCAGGGCCACACTCCCAGTCCTTTTTGCTTTTATTTTGTTTTTTTTTAGAGAAAGTCTCTTAATTTTGCCTGGGCTGGCCTGGGACTACAATTCTCTTACCTCTACCTCCTGAGTAGCTGGAACCATAGGCATGTACCACCATGCCTGGCTTGTATTTGAAATAGGGTCTCACTAACTTTTTGTTCAGGCTGGCCTCAAATCACAATGCTCCTCTCTCTGCCTCCCAAATAGCTGGAATTAAGTTGTGTACCACCATACCTGGCTTAGCTTGAAGATTTTTAGCTCTATGAGGCCTTCTCCTTTGCTTTGTAAAGTATAAGTCAGAGTAGTGTGCAATGGTTAACACACATGCAGCCAGTTCAAATTACAGAGGACACTTCCATCTGAGTGACAATTGATCCGCATCTCCTTGGCTTTAGCTGAGAGGGTTAATTTATGAACTCTGTCTACTCACAAGGTCCTGGTATTCATCCGTTACTGCCATTTTGCCTAGAAGGAAGTATGATTCCAGGGACAAGAGGTGTTTCCCCTGGAGGGCCCTAGCAGTACCCTTTGACCTGGTGTGGCAGGGAAAGGATAAACTTGCTAGATTTTAAAGCCTCCTCAATGGATCAGGAGGTAGAAACACTTGCGAAATTATTTTCAAACTAGACTGGAATAGAAGGAAACTCTGGCTGATTCGTTGGAGATCTCTTGGGAAGGCAAACCCAGAAACTCCATAAGCCCTGCTTTCAGCCTTTAAATAGCAGACGTCATTAACATCTGTGGGAAGCAAGGTATCTCCCCCAGCCTCTCACTGGGGTACTTCCAAATGGACTTTGCTGTTTCTTCTGCCTTCTCTTGTCTTCTAATCCTAGCCAACTAAACCCAGGAGAGACAAAGAACAAGAGAGAGACTTCCCAACTGTTAATAGATAGTTTTGCTTCCTGCATGGCATACCACTTTAGAAGCAAGCATTTTATTTGGATCCCTTGTACCTGTCCAGCTGTCCATAGCAACCCTGCTTTTTGGGGGGTAGTGGTTGTAATCTTGGTGTCTTTGGGGAAAAAGGCACCCATACCATCCCAGAATGATTACAGTGGCTTAGAAAATGTTCCTTCCATTCACACACTTATTCATTTTTATATCAGCTTATTCACTCATTCAGTAATTATTGCTGAATACTTTTTCTGTGTTTAGATCTTTGCCAGGTGTTTGGCTCAGGGCTATGGGCAGAACAGGACCCACTGCCTGAGTAAACAATGAGCCAAAGCCCCCTGGGATGAAGAAAGTGACCCTTTCTTGCCTCTAGCCTCAGGGGGTTACTGAGTGGGCTCCTCCTCTCTGTGTGGGGTGTCCCACACAGGAGAGCCTCAAACACATTAGAGACCAGATCAACCCTGATTCTTGTGCTTCACTTTTCCCCTACAGCTCCTGATGGCTCTGGTCTAACCATAACCTCTGACTCCATGGGCTCCTCCATATTTAGGACGTGCTTTTAGAGATGGCAATGTTGGCTCTGTCTCCTAGGGAGATTCCTCACCCTCTGCTCCTACCAGTGCTGGTCCTCTCATTCTCCCACCCCCAGGGTCAAGACCCACCCCTCCTATTTCTCTCTCTTCATCCTTGTGCTCTCACCTCCTCCAGAACCTGCCTGTGCCATGCAACCCCTCCGTCCTACATCTACTTGCTTGGTCTTTCCTCCCTACCAGAACTTCTGAGACTGGTTGCTGAGGTTCCTCCTCCCAGGTTCACAATGGCTGTAACTGTGGACTAAGGGAAGGGACAGACTCTGCTTGCATTTCCCTTGTGGCATCACATGGCCCCAAACACGTTTCCTTGCTCTTCTTTTTCCTTTTCCTTTTGGAAAATAGCTATTTTAAAAGGTTGTAATGGGTTTGGTGAACTTTAAGAGGTTTATTAGTTTCAAAAGCCATGTTCCCTGTTCGGAGGGAGGGGAAACAGCTGCCTTCTTTTCACATTACGTCAATCCACAGGCGTCTGTAATTTACATCTTTTTTTTTTTTTTAAAAAAAACAAAACTCAAATGTTCAGAAATAATGGAAAGGCTGCTTTAAAAAAACAGATGAAATAAAAACTGGGGGAAATGTGTATTATACAAAAACCAGACCTTTGAGCTTGAGGCGAGACACACTGATGACCTGGGGAACTGATTAATGAGGCAAACTGTAGGAAGCCCAGGTGAGCATAGATGCCATGCTTTCTTCACAGTCACTGACGCCCAGGTGCTGGCATTTCATTTCCCATGCACAACTTCACGGATGGTTTTCATTCAGAAATTTTAGAACTACTGACGTTTCTTCCCTAGGAGAAAAGACTTCTGAGCAGTGAGTGTTGGGCAGATGGGGGCAATGGAGAGCAAAGGACTTTAGGGGTCTTGGAGGGTCTCAGCCTCTTGGTCCTCAAAGTCAGTCTTTTCTGGTTCACCTTTAATGGTTCACCTAGTCCGTTCTTTAATTCTTCCTCTTCTCTTCCTCTTCTATTTGCTCTGAGAAAAGGGGAGGTAGGGTGAGCTGGAAAGCCATGGAGAGATGTATTAGTTTTATTTCTTTGCTGTTCTTCTATTATAGTAATGTCATTAAAATAAAGAAACTTGACTCATAATTATAAAGCAAATATCTGTTTATAAAATAATCTATTTTGCATGTAATTTTTCTATGTGTTAATGTCACTATGTGTTATCATTTTAACATGTTTTTGGCAAATATTTTAAGGGCATCCCATAAGCCGAGGTCAGTGGACTTTGACTTTGGGGATCCAAGGAGACCAGCACAGATATGGCCCATGCTGCCTACTTCGGTAGGGCCATTGGGCTAGTTAAACAAAGCAGTCAGGTAAGGTAACACGGTCTTGGCTAGCAGGAGTGCCAGATATTACCATGGCACCTGTAAGAGTGGAAAGGCAGGGATGAAAGGACTCAGAAAGACTCCTGGGAAAGGGACTTGAGGTGCTTGGATGGGGAAGTAGGAATTGGTTGGGTGAAGAGGTTCTGGCAGGGATTCTGGGCAGGGAGAATGCTGTGCTCCTGGGCCAGAGGTAGAGCACTGTGGAGGCAAGTCACAGTTACTGTGACTGTGACTGGCAGGAGATGAACCTGCAGGGATTGTCAGAGACCCAACCAGGTGGGCTTCTTCTGAGGAGCTTAGACTTAATTCTTGGCTAGGCAATGGGAAGCCTCTGAGAGGCTTACATGGGGTTGGGGGTGGTGGGCACTTACATCTCCAAGTTACTTCCTTACAATGATGGAGGTGGTTTTAGAGATCCTTTAGTCCTACCTATCTTCTTTTAGAGTGACTAGAGAGGTAAATATGACTACTTCTCTTACTGCTGTTATTACCAGCTGTATTGGTCTGTTTTGTTATTATAGCAAAATGACTAAAGCTAGGTAGCTTTATAAAGACAAGAGATTTAAGGTGGTTTAAGAGCCCACACCTGGAGATGCCCTTCTTCCTGGCAGGGTTCTGAGGTGGTGTAGGGCATCACATAGCAAGAGGCAGGACATATGTGTGTCCCTTCTGATCTCTTTCTCTTATAACCTGCTAGCATTCACTCATGGGGGCTCCACTCTGATGACCTTATCTAATCCTAACTACCTCCTAAAGGCCCCACCTGTAAACATCCAGTGGGATTAAATTTCCATCCTCCTTCTAACACACAATGGGGATTAAATTTCAATACATGTGCCTTTGGCGGATCACACTCAAATTATAGCCAAACCATAGCACTGGCTGATATTTGCTGAGAGCTAATAGACACCAGCCCTGTTCTAAATGATCCAATGTCTCAGCTCACTCATCCTTAAAACAGCCCTCAGGGGAAATACTACTTTACAATATTCCCACTTTACTGATGAAGAAACTGAGGCCCAGAAGGACAAATTAACTTGTTTAAGGTTACTTGGCCAGCAAGGGTCAAAACCAGTATTTGAACTAGGTCTGCGTAGCTTCATACTCTCACTGTACCCTCCACAGGTACTTTCCTAAAGTCCCATAGTTAATAGTAGGATTGGAATATAAACCTAGGCTTCCTGAGACCTGCCTGTACTCGTGCTTTCTTAAAAGGTGGATGCTAGCTTTATATCATCTCTTTTGTTTCTGTTGAGCCCTGTCTCTGCTGATTGACATATATCATTGCTACACCAGTCACCTCTGAAAATGTCATGCTAACATCCTATTCTTCATGTATCTCCCTGTGAAAATGCTAGCACTGTGCAGTGACCTATTCTCAAGGGAATAAGAATTGTACCGCAAGAAAGATGGAGATATGGAGAACTTCTGAGCGGTGGTTTAATCAGCTTGGTGGCTATCCCTTATCTGTTGGTGAAGGGCACTGGCTCAGAAGGAGGGCAGCCTCTTCTAGTCTGTTCTCTTGTGGCCAGTGGTCCTCAGGGCCTCAGCCTCCCATGGTGTCCATCCTGAGACTGTCACCTTCAGGTTCTGTGGGTCCTCACATTTGCCAGGACTGGTAAAGCCTCAGCTGCTTGTCATCCCTTCTCAGCTAATGACCCTCTTGGCCTGGCCACATCTCAGCTAATTTCTGCAATTAGGAGGGCTTGTTTTCAGAGGCCGAAACAGGAACTTTTCTGAATTAGCTTTTATGGTTCAGAGCCTTTAATTTGAGATTTAAAAAACATCATAGTGCACCAAACCCAAATAAACTGCAGCTAATGAAATTCACAGAAGTTCTCAGAGAATGCTTCTCACTGGTGCTCCTGGATGATTTATTGACAGCTGGTTGTAAAAACAATCTTATTAAAGGTCATAATGTTGGTTTTGTTTTTTTTTTTTAAAAAGCCCTTTAATTTACAGCATAATTAGGTTTCGTCCAATAGCTCTGCCGCCAGGGCTGTCACTTAGGGCTCTGAGGAAGCACTTGGTGTTTTTCATTATATCACAGAGAGGGAGCTCCGTGCTCGTAGAGGGCCCACTCACTTGCTCTTTATGGCCCTTTTATTGCTGCTAAAATAGTCAAAACAGGGGGTTGATTAGAGCTGACTGATGCCTACTGATTATGGGAACACCTCTTGTGTGGAGAGGGAGGAGGTATGGGAGGGGGGTCCCGCTTCAGGACGTGCCTCCCACAGGAAGGGAAGGCTGTGAAACGTGCCAGGGAAGTGTGACTGGGGCTTCCAGTCTCTTCCCCAGACACTTGTGGATTGGAAGCTGACCCCAGGCAGGCGGGGTTGGGGTGATAAAAGGCGGGTGGAAGGTGCTAATGCCTCAAGGAAGAAGACAATCCCAGGGCAGGATGTGTATGCCAATAAGAACCTTAAAAATGCTAATGGCCCCCAAGGTGAAGTGCAAGCTCAAAGCCTGGTGGTGGGGAAAGTGCCCAAAGACCAGGAAGTCTGGCCAGACTTTGCCACCCTGCAGGGAGACAGGGGAATCATGTGCTGTGGTGGAGCTGGGGGAGGTGGGCAGGCCCTGGTTTTTGCTCCAAACTTGGAGTCAGCTCCTAAGCATTGTGTTAGAATGTGTTGCCTGGACATCATGAAGATGTCCCTGGCACAGCATCAGGGACAGCTGAGGATGGCTGAACTTGACCAGCTACTATGACAGGGAAAGGAGAGATGGCTCTGAAGTCATGCCCCGGAGCTGACCTAGAAGAGAGAGGTGGTGTTGTGACTGTGGCGTTTCGGCAGTCCCAGGCACTGGGCTGCCGTCTCCTTTGTGGTCTACTCCACAAATGTTGGAGGAGAGCTCCAAGGTTCATCTGGTTTTTCCTTCCTCTCCCCTCCTCCTTCTCCTCCCCTGAGGCTTATCAGCTGCTCAGTTTTGTCCACATCCTTCATGAAAGTGGGGAGCACATCTCAGGCTCTGGGCATCTATGCTCCACCTTCCAGAGCTGAGGAATCTGATGTCAGCTCCCAGACAGCGAGAGTGGGACCTAGACTTCACCAGTGGGCACGCACTGTGGAGGGGCAGCTACTCTGCTTCTCCTTCTTTTCCTCCTCTCTGCCTCCTCCTTTCCTTCCCTCCTCCTCCTTCCTTTGGAATTAAGTGTGTGAAAGGTTTACTGGGGACTAATGTTGTGAAAGGCAAAGAGGAGAAAGGGAAGTATTGGGTGGGAGGAGCCTTGAGACTGCCATGCAGAGCTGACATCTCTTCTGCCTCTTTTCACAAGGTCACAGGCCTCCCACGCATGCACATGTGGGACGGACTAGCAGAGATGATCAATGCGTACAGCCTGTGCGCATTTGGCCTGAGGGGCAGAGCCTAGAACTGAGCTGGAACACCTTGTCACAAAGCCCAGCATTTTCCTGAGGGTTCCCTTGGATCTCACACTCAACACACAATCCAGTCTAGAGGAGAGAGAGAGAGAGAGAGAGAGAGAGAGACAGAGAGAGAGGCAGAGAGAGAGAAAGGGAGAGAAAGAGCTTGCTTCTTGAACCAAAGCCCTTAGTCATGGTATTCAATGTTCTGCAATAAACAACACCAAGCACCAGGAAGATGGGCTTCCAGAAATGAATTCAGGAAGTTCCTGGCTGAGGAAAACTGGTGAGAGACATTATGTAATTAATCACATTGCATCACAGTAAATGCTACAGTTAGCTTTACACCAGGATCTGAGGAGAAACAAAGGTAGGAGTGGGAAACTGCTTGGTGCATGCATATCCATCTGTGACCGCCTGTGTGACAGCATGGTGTGGCAGTGTGCTGTGTGTGCAAGGTGAGTGTGTGCATGTCAGTGTGATGTGACATATGCATATAGTGAAATCTATGTGAATGATTGTATAGGTGAGTGTGCAGCCTTTGTGTGTGAGGAAGGGGTGACACCTTCTGTCCTATAACTAGTGCCCAGGACATGCCAGGCATAGGAGAGGACCAAGAGCCCTTTTCTGAATGCATCTCTGCTTCCCCTAGGGTGTGGGAAGTAAACTCTTGTCTGTTAGCATCAGTTGTGACCTTGGCTTCTTTTCAAGAGGCTCTGTGCTCTTAGACAAAGAAAGGGAGCAGGAGATTCCCCCTCTCCCCCCACCCCCATTAGATGTTAGTACCTGAGCCTAGATGGTAAAGGGATACTTCCTTGAAATTATTAACTGCTAATAATGTCCTGCCCCTTTGAGTGACCATGACATATGTCAAAGGTTGTAGTTCATTTTAATTTACTTTTACAAACTTTTTCTTCCATGTTTTGCTGAATCTGAAAAAAAAAAACCAAGAAGTCTACCTCAAAAAGGAGTCTACCATGCTGTGAGAGTAGAAAACTACTTGGGGTACAGACTGATTAATTCAGACTTCTTGCCTCCCCTGTGCCCCCCACACCATTTTCCTGCTCCAACTGGCTGTTTCTCCTTCTGGCCTTTACTGCTCCACTTTCCCCTCAGACTTTGGGCTTTGTGTCTCTGTTATTTGTCTTGTCTTTGATTGACAGTCCATTTTGGAGTCAGATTTCTAGACTGATCTCACCTGCTCCACAGAGCACATCCCTGGGACTTCCCTCAGGGGCTCATAGTCTGAGCCAGGCTTGGGAAACCCCATTTAGCCACCTCTATTCGACCCCATCCCCTGTGAGCTACAGGCAGGGCACCTGGAACCCGTCTTCCAGGCTCAGGAGGAGGCTGAACAGTGGGCAAGAATTAAACATTCTGGGGTCTCTTTAAAAACCTAGTTTCTCCCTTTGGACTCTCCTGTCAGTGACATAGCACTCCTTTCCTAGAAGCTGGCAATTATTCTTCATTTACAAATTGAAGATAACTCATTTCCTGATGACTCCTGCAGACTGGAGAAGAGTTTCTTAAGAACTTCTGTCCCAATCTGCTAATAATCATGGAGGAAATAACTGAAATGCAACTATTTCTCAGCTATGGACTTCCAAGGTCTGGTACTTTCCAGATTTCTGTGTACTAAATCTCTTAACAATGGCAGTAGTCTCCTATGAGATTTTCAGCCCAAAAGGCCAATGGTTTAAGGCACATTCCAAGCTATAAATTGCAGACAGCTGTCAGTCAAGACCACCAGATTGTGGGGGTAGTGGTGATTCCCTTCCACAGATCCTGTGACCAAGGTGAGGTTGGAATTGGAGTTCAAGTGAGGGCTGAGAGCAGTGTAGGATTTGTTGGAGGTGAACTTGATATTTGAGTTCTTTTGTTTTATGTCATGTTAGCATTGAGCAGTAGGCCTGGACTTGCATTCAGGTTGCTGTGGGGAAGAGGGAGGTAGGATTTGGGCTTAGGATGGGTTAGGGTGCCACACAGGGCTGTGGTGTGTGTGGTTGGTGGTGGTGTCAGCATTAGAACTGGGTCAGATGCTCCTAGGAGCTCATTGGCAGGGGATGCTCCCTCTGAGGAGTGTGTCCAACCTCATTGGTCACTCCCTCTGGGATGGTGCCATTGGTCCTGCTATGCAGTTTTGAGCTAAATGAGAAAAGACCACGCTGCTTGCCCCTGGGAGTGTTAGGGTAGAGATGCCACATATAAACTCCATGGCACCCTCCTGAGAAGCCTGGCAAGGCCTGACCTTGGGATTTATCTCTTCTGGCTCCTGGGGAGCAGGTGGCAGGTGAAGGCAGCAATGGGCCCAGATGCGGGTCTGTCCTCCTGCACCACAGGAAGTTGGGATAGGATTGTGGAACTCAGTCTTAGGACCTAAGGCACAGAGCAATGTCCTGGGGCACTGGTGGCCAAACCCTACCTGCAACTGACATCTTCACTCTGTATCAAGCACTTTGAAGAAATACCTGGGAACAGCAACAAACAGATTCCAATCTTTTCTCCTGCAAGGAGATAGCAGGCAGTGCTTCAGGGCCTTTCTGGGTATTTCAGTGAAAGGGCACTAGGCAGACCCAGAGACGGGACACACATTGTCCAGCATGGTAAACATTGTTCTGGATCTGAACGCTGCCCTGTTAGCTTGTGCTCTTGCCAAGCCCACCATATGCCACACTCTGGCCATGCCGATACAACCCTAACCACCAACCAGACAGGCCTCTGTAGCTTTTTGGTGCTGCTCACCAGCCTGGAACGCTCCAGACTGTACCAAGAAATGTCTCACCTCCCAAGACCTAATCTTTGTGACATTGCATTGCACTTGTTGCTTATGGAGTAAATGTAGGGACAGTGTCTTCCTCATACTGTAGTCCCTGAACCTTGTATAGGGGTGGAAGAGGGTGGACGTTTCCTGAAAGAAGGAAGAGTAGGAAAGAGCAAGCCATCAATCTGATGGAGTTAGCATGTTATATTAATAAACTTTAAGCTGTTTTATAGAGTATCTTCAGCTCCTTCAGTCTTCAAATATCTGTGTTTTTTATTTGCTCTACTTCCTTTACTTGTACTGAATTCAATAAACCTAATGAGTAACCATGTGTAGGTCCTGTGGTATTTTTTTCCTGTTTCTTTTGCAGTACTGGGGTTTGAACTCCTGGGCTCATGGTTGCTAGGCAAGCTCTCTACCACTTAAGCTACACCCCCAGCCCTGCTTGGGGGGGAAGGGAGGTTTGCAATACTCTAAAGACTGGTACAGCTATGCACTTGGTACGTTAAAATACCTCAAAATACCTCACATCACTGAGAGATAGAGCATACCTAGGAGAGGGTACCTTCCTATTTCTCCTAGCAGTATACTTGATCTTCAGACAAAATTTGACATCTAGAAAGTTTTATTCATTTTTATTATGCATTATATTGTGAGTATTTGTGTATTAGCATTGCATGTATGTGAGTGTATACATGGAAAACACAGGACAAGTAGTATACAGTAGGAAATGTATCAAATACAAGGGTGGAAAGGGACATACCAAAACATAAAATAAGGTCACCAGTATAGAACTCTCAAGAAGGAAACTTTTGAGAGTAGATTTCAAGAACTAAAAGAATTAGTTCAATAGATCAAGGAGAAATCTTGTGGCTATAGAGAACAGATAGAGCAAGTTTTCTATTACTAGGTAACATATCACCACAAACTCAGCAAGTCAAAGCAATTCCCACTTCTTATCTCATAATTGTATAGGTCAGAGACCTGGGTAGGCTTTGCTGGGATCTCTGTATCAGGTTTTACTAGAACAAAAGCAAGGTTCTGGCCAGAGAAAACTGTTATCTGGAGCATATGAGGAAAAATCCACTTCCCAGCTCACTCAAGTCATTGGTAAAGTTCAGCAACTTGTGGTTTAGGACTGAAGTCATTGTCTTCTTGCCAGAGCCAGCAGGGGTCATGACCAGCTGCTATGCATGGCTCTGCAGCCCGCTCCATCAAATACCAAAGAATCCTCCTCAAGACAATGCCTCTCACGCTTCAAATCTCCCTGGATTTCTCTTCTGCTCTATTGCTGTTTTGGTTTGTTTTTAAGAGTTAATATTTATTGTGTCCTTAGTACATTCAGAAATTGCTATCGTTTTTTTTTTCCTGATTAACTCCTTTGGTCTCTCATTATCATTATCATTATCGTTTCCATATTATAGGTGAGGAAACTGAGGACTGGAGAAGAAAACTAACTTTGCAGAGTTCTCATAATTAGCATGTGATAGAATCAGGATTTAAAATTAGATTGTACGGTTCCAGAGCCAAGGGTCTTGCTATTACAGTGGTCCCCATTATCTGTGGGCAATGTGTTTGAAGACCCCCAAGGGAGGCCTGAAAACACAGATAGTACCAAACCCCATGTGTACTATGATTTTTTTCTTACATATACATACCTGTGATAGAGTTTAATTTATAAATTGAGCATAGTAAAAGATTAACAACAATAAATAATAATAATAAAATAGAATGATTATAATAATATACTATAATAAAAGTTACTTAAAACTTGTGAATTGTTTATTTCTGGAGTTTTCCATTGAATATTTTCAGATTACAATGGACCACAGATAACTGAAAAACTGTGGAGAATGAAACCATGGATAAGGCTGGATTACAAGACTCTATTGCTTCTTAAAATATCTCTCAAATGCATGCCTTCTTTTCCCTTCCAGTTGATAAAATTTAAATTCTCATTTTTTTTGCACTTCTTTTTCTAGTAGGTTCTGAATTGATCTCCCTATGTGAATTCTATCTTTTTTCATCTTTTCTGGACATCACAGTGGCCATTGAAAAGGTAACTATCATTCTCCTTTTTCTTTCCCCATTGTGATGGCATAAGAGATTCTTGCAAATTCTTTGACACTCTTCCCATTGGTGTGGGGTGGGGGTGATCACTAACTCCTTCTCTTCATCTAGAGTGGTTTTAGTGACCAGCTTGGCCAATGGCACACAGTAGAATATCTGGAACTTTCAAGGTGGGTGGGCTGTAAAGTTCTCAAAGCTTCCACCTAGCTTTCTTGGAACACTGATATAGGAAGTCTGACTATCTCGATAACAACATGCTGGCGAAACCCCTCAGGTCAGCATGCCTGAGTTTAGCCTCTCAGCCATCAAAAGCACTAGAAATGTGGGCACAGATAGCTTGGACTGTCCAAGCCACACCATCTGCCTGCAGACACCATAGAATAACCTCCACAGTTACCATGTGGAAGAGATGAATCACCCAACTGATCCACTCCCAAATTATCAACCCATGAAACTGGAGTGGGGTGGAGAACAAGACGGTCACTGTTTCAAGATGCTCAATGTTGGATGGTTTCTTATATAATGGTAGATAATCAGAACCCATTCTTTTTTTCTGTGTGTTTTTTTTTTTTTAAACAAACACAATACAGTGTTGGAGAACAATCCCAAGGGATCCAGTCATGAGCCAGACATGTTTAGCCTGGCTCTTAGGGACTTACTGTACAGTGGATGGTGTTGTATTAAATAATTATACATCTTTTAAAAGGTTATAAATTGCATCCATGCTGTCAAAGTAAAGCAAAGTGCTATGAGAAACATCGATGGGAAGTCAAGGTAGGCTTCTCCAAGAAAGCAATATTTGAGCTGAGATATAAAGGATTTAGTTGGGCACAGGATTGGGGAGGAGTGGGAGAGCATTCTGGGTGGGTGCAGAGCTGATGTGAAGGCCCTAAATTCTGAAGCTGCTTGATCTTTTGAGGCCCATGTGGCTGGAGTACAGTGGGAGGGGGTGAGGCTGGGCCACATGGATCCGAGTGGCTGAGTCTAGCACACATTTACCACCCTGCACTGTTGGAGCTCTGTGTCTGTGTCCTCTGCTCCTGGGAGCACCTTGAGGTCCTGTTTCAACATTTTAAGTGATACCACATTCTAGAAAAATAAATTCTCATTTTGAAGTGATGGTAACTAGCTCCCCCAGGATTGGCCCTAACTCTTGTTAGAACTTGTTCCCAAACATCTCCCTTCCTGTTAGCAGAACCACTTCAACTTCTGAGCAGTCCAGTGCCCATCTGCACCTGTGTGTCTCTACCCTTTGTTTCTTTGTAATTGTGTCCTTGTCTATTTTCTGGACTCAGCTCTTGCAGGATGAAGTGTCTTTTATGCCCTCAGCTTCTTCCTTTAGAAGCTTTTTGATAAAAGTTTATTTATGGAAAGGTCAATGATTCTGGTTTGACTTTGTATGCAAATTTAGTAAACATGCCTTGAAGATTCTTATCCTTTTCATTAACAAACAGTTTCAACAGAGCAGAACAAGGGTGAATCCTGAATTATCCGTGAATCAAACAACTAATTGCATTTCTTCTTTCCTATTATAAGCAATTTCATCAAGAGCTTGTAGAAATTCAGATGAACCATTTTCATTCCCTCTCCCTAATCCAGCAGTATAGAGAGTTTATGAAAGAAGTGAGATGAATTTGGCAGGACAGAGGAGCTTTGGCAAACCCGCTCTGCTCCCAGAGTTCCTGGCCATCCTTTCCCAGATGATTGTTAAAACACATTCCGTTGAGGGTCAAGTACCTCCCATGGTTTCCCCCATACACCCAGGCTTTATTCCTCACTTTCCAAAGAATGTCTGGGAATTTCCAAATCCAGGGGGATTCCTTTTGGTTTGAGGGTTATGTTCCAGATTTGCCAGTCCCTTCTCAGGAGTGGGATCATGTGCACAGAGTTCACAAGTCATGCTCTGCTCCTACAGCTGAACTCCTGGCATCTTTGATACTTTCTGATGGAGACAAAAAGCATTTTGGGAAAAGCTAGTGCAAGTTTATATGTAAATGGAAGATGGTGTCATGGGAGGCAGAGAGAGACTGAAGAAACAAACCTTTGACTTGGAGCCAAAGACCTGTGTATTGGTCCTAACTCTTTCCCACCTTGCTGTGTGACCTTGAGTAAGTTTTCTTCCTCCTGTGCTCAGTTTCACCAGCTGTGGAAAGAGGAGATTAAAAGAATACAACTCAAGGATTAAAAAAACATTTCTCCTAAAATATATTTTATCAGAGGTTTTAAAGCATTTTAGGAGTCACAAACCTCTCTGAGAACCTGAAAATAACATGGAAACTTGTCTCAAAGTTTCACATACACACACACACACTCAAAATCTGTCCCATAATATGGCCTGACACTGACAGTCTACAATCACCAGTATTTCTCTCTTCTGTTTGAAAAAGTCCTAACTGTGTCTGTTCAGCTACACAACTTCAGCATTTCTCCTGGCCTTCACAAGCATTGATCTTACTGGATCATTTCATCCACAAGTAAAACATGACCCAAGAAACTTGTGTTTAGCAAAGCCTTGGACTTGAGGAAGCTTCTCACATAACTCCTGTTTCTAAATCAACTTGTAAATATTCATTCTTTCTGATTTAAAAATCTTGCTTAGAATATAGAAGCAGAATCTGATTTGACATACTCACCTTCCTTCCAGCCCGCTGACATCATTCCTGTCTCAGAAAGCCTCAGCAGTGAGTCCACACTTTTCTTTCCTCTCTCCTCTTCTAAGTATAATTAAAGGGGCCCTTTGTTCTCTCTCTCTCTCTCTCTCCCTCTCTCTCTCCACAATCCTTCCTGTGCTCTAGTTCAGTATCACTTTCCTTCTAGAAACAGCCCACTGTAACACATTCTGGCTGGCCATGGATTTTTACATCTCAGGGAAAGACATGGTCCTTATTGCTGGAGGCCAACCCTGAGTCAATTACCATGAAGCCAGGAATTCAAGCTCAGAGCCTCTCACTTACATAACTCCTCCCAAGGACCTGGGGTAGGAGACCTAGTAGTGCCTCTCTGGGGTGATATGTTTTATTAAAGTTGAAAGAAGTCATATCTTTTAACTATGACTGTGAAGATAGATGTCTGGTTTTTCTTTATTGATTTCTTTACTTTTGAGTTTCTGCTGTGTCGAGTGACCTTGAAGGGGATGAGATGATCTGTTGGGCTCCAGCTAAAGTAATGCTGAGTTCAGAATGTCCTGTCTGGGTTTAGTGAGATCACTTATGGGGCTTTCGGTCACTTCCAGGTGTAGTTAGGTTGTTGCTCACCTTCTGCATTGGATAGGGCTTCCCAGGTCTTTTCTATACTGCCTGGCAGGGTGAGATGCATGGATGGAGGACAATTCAAATTGTGAGCATGTCCTTTCGCAACTCCATTTCTCAAATATTTGGGTAGTGGAGAAGAAACAAAGTTTGGAAAACATGGTATTAGTTTCGTTCCTGGGGCTACTGTAACAAATTACCACAAACTAGGTGGCTTAAAACAGCTCAGAGTTCTGGAGTTCAGAAGTCTGAAACCAAGGTGTTGACAGGGCTGCTCTTTCCGAAAAGATCCCAGGGAAAAGTCCTTTCTTGCCTCTTTGAGCTTCTTGTGCTGCCGGTTGTAACTGGGCTGTGACTATTTGACTCCGGTCTCTGCTTGCTTCCTTCCTTCCTTCCTTCCTTCCTTTCTTCCCTCCTCTCTTTCCTCTTTCTTTCCCTTTCCTCTCTTCTCCCTCTCTCTTTTCTTCTTTCTTTTTTGGCTAGGGACCAAACTCAGGGCTTTACACTTACAAG
Organism: Castor canadensis; assembly: GCF_047511655.1. Classification (NCBI taxonomy): domain Eukaryota; kingdom Metazoa; phylum Chordata; class Mammalia; order Rodentia; family Castoridae; genus Castor; species Castor canadensis. Next base: position 36,107,121 of record NC_133397.1, on the reverse strand, counting down.
GCGAGGGCTCTACCACTAAGCCACACACCCAGCCCCTGTTTTTTTTTTTTTCTCACTATGTAGCCCAGGTTGGCCTTGAACTCATGATCTTCCTGCCTCAAACTTCGGTGTGCTGGGATCACATGCATGTGCCACCACATCTGGTACTGCTCTTCTATTTCTTATGTGGACACTTGTTATTGGAGTTGAGGCTCATAGGAATAATCCAGGACTGTGCCAATATTCTTAATTATATTTGCAAACACTTTTTTTCCATATAAGGTTAAATTCACAGGTTTGGGGAGTTAGGACATAGATGTATAACTTGGGGACCCACATATCAACTTGCTATAGCACCATAAACTAGTCTAGGTATTTTGTTGTTGTTGTTGATGGAGATTTATAACAATAAGCAAGAATTTGGTTCTTGCCACACCAAAATAGAAATTCTCTCCTATCAGGAGTATATTCAATTATAACATCATACATTTTTCTTTTTTTGATCTAAACTGTGATTTGATCAGAATTCCTGTTTGTATGTATGTTACAATTTGACAGTAATCCCACACATATCTAGAACACTTGTCCATAAAGTCATGTGTTTATAATTCTCAACTTATCACTGAATCACATGAACCATGTTAAATTTCTAGTTCATTGGACATGAAATACTGACATCTGTGAAATACTGCAAAGCTCATGACAAACTACTGCAATGAAAACCTCAACAAACTGGTTAATGGATACTGTCAATTCAAAGGGTACTTAAGATGAGTCACTGTGCAAAACTTGGTGTGGTCTGAAATACCATTGCTCATCCATGAAAGGACCTCAATAGTGGTTTTCCCAAATGTGATAACAATCCTAAAAATTTATATGACATTATCAAGCTGTGAAGCAGAAAGAAAATTTTGAGCCATCAATTGTAAAAAACAAATTTTGATCAGCCATATTAGAGGAAAGAGTGAGTTATTTTTCTATAATCTCCATAGAAAATGATACAACAAAGTTTTGATGTAGGAGGGATCATTAAAGAGCAGAAGAAATATGTTTTTCCCTGAAAGTATTATTGAGGTGGATCAGGCAGTTGAATTAATAAATGTGTTATTTTTCTGGGCTTTGTGATGTTTGTGGTATTTATCAACTTAATTTTTTTTTTTGCTGGGAGTGATTTTCTTATTCTAAATAAATACAGTTGGTCGTCCATATGTGAGGGTTTTGCAGGTGTAGATTCAACCAAGTATGCCTCAGAAATATTTGAGAAAAAACCTGCATCTGTACTGAACATATGCAGAGTTTTTTCCTTGTCATTATTCCCTAAACAATACAATATAACAGCAATTTATACTGTATTAGGTATTACCAGTTAGCTAGAACCTATTCAAAGTATACAGGAGGATTGCATAAGTTATACACAAACACTACACCATTTTATACAAGGGACTTGAATGTCCTCAGGGTTTGGGGTTTGTGGGGTGTCTTGAAACCAATCCCCTATGGGTGCCAAGAGCTACTGTATACACTTTTCTATGTAATTATGTATTCATAACTTTGCTTTCTTTTCTGTAGGCCCCCTCCCACATACAATTTATACTAATATCAGGCCCAAGTTATGAAGCCTGGATCACCCCTGGGTTGTAGCTGTTTCTTGGTGCTCTTAATTTTATTTCACAGCCTCTTGGAGTATTTGTTTATCAGTTAGCCTTTTTTTTTTTGTATCCTCCATCCTGTCTTCTCCCCTGGCTCTTTTGACCACACACACACTTCAGGCTGCTCCCCATCCAAGGACATTCCCATCTTTTGCAGATATTCCTTTAATGGCAGTTCTGTCTTCTTCCTCTTGCTGTCAAAGAAAGGCAGCCAGTATTTCGGCTGTCTCACCCTGTCCTGCCCCTATCCTATTGAAACAGCTCTTTTCAGGGTACCACCATTTCCTGACTGACTGAAGCATCTGGAAGAGCTTTGTCAAGTTCGGTGGCTTGATTACATGCCCTGGCTCCCTCCAGGCTCCATTTGTGGTCCATGAGCACTTAAAGATCTCTCACACTCCATGCTATTGTAAGCAGTATTGGCTCAGCATCAAAAATCAAACATCAGAAACTAGCACAGTAGGGGAGAGAAGAGGAATGAATAACCAAGAGCTTACTGTGCTCCAGTCCCTATGCTGGGCATTTTTATACATTTCATCTATTTTTATATACCTCACTTAATACTTACAGAAACTTGGGATATAGATCAGACTAACCCCCTTTCTTAGCCAATTGGAAAACAGAAGATTCAACCAATTGGGAAATTGAAGCTTACATAAGTTGCTTAAGACTTCCCAATTAAATGGCAAGAGAGCTATCATTGGACCAAGGCCTATCTGTTTCTCTTTCATATCCACATGTTTCTGCTAAGCTTTTCTGCTTTTGGATTACTCCAGTTCAGGGATATGACAGCCATTTCTTAGCTAGAATTGATCCGAAACCTCCTTCCTCTTGAAGCTCTTCCACTGACTTTACTGATGCCTGGCTTTCCTGACTCTTCTCTCTTATTTCCTGCTGCCCTCCATGCTTCTTATCCTGGAATTCAGTCCCTGCAGCCCTCTTCTTCCCATTTCTCTCTTGCTTATATGCCATCTAACGATAGCCTCAGCAACCACTTCTCAGAGGACTACTAGCAGGCATTTTTGACCCAAGCCCCCATCTTGCTTCTATAACTATCACTAGACCAGTTCAGCTGGGAGCTCAGCTAGTTTTCTGTCTTAACATCATCCACAGTTCTCCTCTCTGAACCCTCTCCTCCTGAATTCTCACCTCCCAGCTACCTTTTAGTTTCACTGATGAACAAGACAGATCCCTAGCCTCAGGGAGCAATATCGTAGCTGGAGTCTGTTGATATGAGCTTACTGTGTCTCCCTGGTGAACTTTAAGGGATCTTGGTTGGCCTGTGCCTGGACTGTTGTCCTAGCCCTTGCCTGGTCTCCTTACTTATTTCCTTTGTTTTCCATGTAGTTCTCTCCATATTCTTTTAAGACAGCATAACAAATAATTATATTTTTCCCTCAGTGCTGAGAAGTGAGTGCAGCACAATTTGTCCCTTTTATAGTTCTGTGGGAAACTTCCTGTTCCTTGAGGGCTAACATTCTGTGAATATGAGAAGAAACAGACAGAATGGCCCCAGGGCAAAGGTGAGAAGAAGAAGCAGAGTGTGGGGGTAAGGACTGAATAAAGTACAGACAGGGCTACAGAATAGACATTGAACTCACCAGCATCTATTTGACACCTGCTATGGGCAAGTGGTTGCAGAAGATTCCAAATAAGCCTGCCTTCAAGGAGCTGACCTTCTCATAGAAGACCCAATTCTACATTACAACACACAGTGCAGGAAGTGCCAATGTTAGTCCTAAGAGAAATTTAGATTGTCAAGTCCTTTGTTTCCTCTACTAGGTGGACCATCAGAAATACCTGGTCATTTTTAAACATTACTTTTATTTAAAAATTTTACTGGGGGATGTTATATAAGCTGCAAAGGGTACAAATCTTAAGCATACAACTGAATGGATTCTTACACTCTTGTAACTCAAACTATAGAACATTTCCAATATGCAGAAACTTCCCTTGCGTATGCTTCTCCTTTGACCTCTCCCTCAAAGGTAATTGCTGTTATGATTTGTCTTAAAGTAAATCAATTTGCTTATTTAAAGGGGTGTGTGTGTGTGTGTGTGTGTGTGTTGATTTTAATGTTTTGTTTGAGTCCAAAAGTGGGAAAGAACAGATGTCCCAGCTCAAGGGGTTAGGCAGGAAGAGTTCTCTCTTACATGGCTCTTTGTTCTAGCTAGGTCTTCAGTTGAGTAGATGAGGCCCACCCACAGCGTGGACGGCAATCTGTTTTGCCCTCCAGATGTAAATCTTATCCAGAAACTCCCTCACAGACACACCCAGAATAATGCTCGATCAAATGACTGGGTACCCCATGGCCCAGTCAAGTTGACACATAAAATTAGCCAGCACATATACACTAATTTCTGCAGGATGTATAATGTTGTGAGTTCAGTATACATTTAGCCTTACTAGATACTGCCAGTTTTCTCTCTGATTGTATCAATTAGTATTCCCACTAGCAAGGAGTGCTCTCTATTCTTACCAGCACTTGGTACAGTCGGTCTTTCACTTTTAGTCTTCCTGGTGGGTGTGAAGTGGGGCTTGTGAAAGTCAATTGGGAATATCTTCCCAATTAGGCATTCAGAATTGGTGGCTTGAAATTAGCCATCATGGGACTCTTCACAACAAATAAATGCTATAAATCAGAGCCTTCTTTTCCTCCCCTTGGAGAGTTGGTTGGTAAATATAAACCAGTGTATTACTGGTGTTTTTTATTTGCCTTTCCCTGAAAAGTTATGAAATAAACAACTTTTCATACATGCATTTATCATTTGTTTGTTTATTTATTTATTTTTGTAATACTGGGGATCAAACCCAGGGCCTCCTGCATGCTAGGCAAACACTCAACCACTAAGCTACGCCCCCAACCCTCATTTGTTTATTTATAGAGTGTCTATTTATGTTTTGTGTCTACTTAAAAAATTAGGAGGTTGATTTTTTTTCTTTTTCTTGTTGATTGGTAGGAGTTTTTTATATATTATGGTTACTAGTTCTTTATATTCATAACCAAATATCTTTTCCCAGTCTGTTGCTTGTTTTTTTTTTAACTTTCTTTTAATGAACAGACTTTCAGATTTTTAACTGAAATTCGCTTTACCAATTGTTTCTTTTACAGATTGTGTTGTTTACATTCTACTTAAGAAATGTTATCTACCCCAATCACTTGAGTATTTATAAAAGTACTAATTTGGGAGTTTACTGAATCAGATTTTTGAGTTTATAACCCAGAGATGTGTATATTTTAAAAGCTATCTCAAGTATAAATGGCTTTTCACAAACATAAAAAGTTTGCCAAACTTATTTGTAATGAGTGAAATGCAAATCATAAATAATCAGAGTGAAATGCTGTTTTCTTACCTAATGTGGATCAAACCTTGTATAACACAAGGCAGGAAAACTAGTGCTCTTATATATGGATGGTATCTGTGTAAGTAAATGGAACCACTATAAAGAGCAATTTAGCAATATTCATCAAAGAAAACAAACAAGCAAAACCCCCATACTCATGGCCTTTGCTCTACCTGACAATTCTTATAGGAATGACCCTGCTAGCATTCATATATTTGCACAAGAGTGTGTTAACAGGTATTGCTAGAGCAGTATTTGTAACAGAAAAAGTTGGAAAATTACTTACATCCCTACCAATAGCCATATAATAGGTTATTGAGAAATTAATAAAAAAGTCAATAGAAAGGAGACAGCTCTATATGTATAAATATGGAATGATTTACAAGGTCTATGATTAGGTGTAAAAAGAATATTGTACAACACTATGTTTAATTTCTTACCAAACTGTAAAAAATGGATAGTTTATACTTATACATATATGTGTGTGTGTGTGTGTGTGTGTGTGTGTATATATATACATATATATATGTGTATATATATATATATATATGCGTATCTCTGTGTGTATCTATATATATGCCAATGCATTTGTTGAAGGAAACAAATTCAGCTACTGTGCCTGTTGCTGGAGATGATGAATTTACCATATATTTTTCCTGTACTGTCGACCTTTATATCCCTCTCTTTAAAGCGTTACAGGTGATTCAGATGACATCCTTTATCTCACATGAATGTACTGAATGAAGCCTGAGAATGTGGACCCAAGAAAGGATTGCTGAGGGCTTCTTACTCATGCTTCAGGTTACTATCCCTTCTGAAGGGTGGGTCATTCCAATTCTCCATCTTCCTGCCCTGTCCTGGCCTCCAGCTCTTAAAACCAGTTTGTCCTACACAATTTCTGCTTTCTTCCTGGGACCCTACTGCTAGCCATGAGTCAGACATCTTCTCTGAGGGTCTTGGCAGAAGGAAGAAGCAGGCCCAGTATTGGACCAGCCCCTCTTGCCCTCCACAGGGTGATCTATAGCTTGTCAGAAGAGTGGGTTCTTGCCACTTGCTGAATAGAAAGCTCCTTTGTTCTTGGGAGTGAAAATAACCCAGAGATAAATATTGGGGCTTCCTGCTCCTGGAGCGTTTATCTCCAGCTGCATAGAGGGTCCTTCTTGGAGCAGGTCTGGGTTGAGGAAGATGAGTAGGTTTCTTAAGGAAAGATCCTGGCCATGAGGCCTCTGGGAATTGTGAACTGTGGCTCCTGGAAAGTGGCTATGGGCTCTTTTCAAATGCAGCGCAGCACCTAACAAATCTACTTCTGTGTAAAATCTACTTCTGTAGATTTTTAACAAATCTACTTCTGTAGTCAGGAGCCTCTGTCAACCTGCAGAAACTTCTTGTCCCCCATCACTTCCTGGTTATGACATGACCACATCACTTACTGGTTATGACATGACCACACTGTGCATAGCCTCCTTTTATCCCTCCTTACCTGGACTTGCCCTCTACCCCCACAAAATAGCTCTTCTTTATCTTCTCTCTCTCTTTTGTCATCCCACCCCCACCACTTCCTCCTTGCCCCATGGAGCCTGCATTTCAGTTCTCTGGCTCTTGTTGAGAAAGGGCGGACCCAGCGCTGCACCTGGTTGCTGCAAACCCCATAAAGTCCAGGACATGATTCTTTCATGGACCATAACCTTCCTCCTTTCCCAATCCGGCCTAGGTAGGACTAAATTGGAGGATGCTGGAGCTGCCAGGAAAGGAAAGAGGGAGGGGAAGGATTGTTTCAGTCTGTAGGTAGTCTCAAAATAAAGCCACAGGTGAAATTTGAGGCTGTTTCTTACAGGAGCTTTGAGAGGCAGCCTGAGACCCTCCAAGGACCCCACTGAGGGACAAGAGTGAGAATAACAAATTTTCCACAGGAAAGTTGGGGTTATAGTGCCCTCTACTCAAACCCCAGTCCAAGGAAAGAGGCACTTGGAGCCTCAGATGTCAGAGCCAATGCAGAATGACTTAAGAGAAACCCTCCTAGGCCACAGCCCAGGGCTCCTTTATGACAAGCATGGCTTCTCTGGTGAGCTGAGAGGGTCCACAAGAAGAGAGGGTGGGGACAGAGGGAGCTAACATGAAAAGAGAACTTGTGAGGCATAGTGAGCCTAGGGCCTTATTTCTGACAAGGGTACAAACAGCCCCTCTCCTACTGGCCCTGCTCTGTTTTTTCTTGCTGGTACCTCAGTGGGCCTAATAGAGTGGCATGTTGAAGGATGAGCTTGGGGCTGACTGGACCTAAGGACAGACAGCACAGGGTGACAGAGGAGCCCTCCTAGCCCTCTTCTTTCCTCTCATGGTGGAGGCTGGTGCCTCAGGACTCCTATACCACAGACCCCCGAAGGCAAACATGGCCATTACAGTTAAGATTAAGAGTGTCTTGTCCCCAATCCCTGCCATGGCACTTTATCAGCTTTGCTTCTTTTTGACTCTATAAGTCTGAACTGGATGAGGTTTGGGATGAATCATGCTTCTGGGTTTGGGTAAAAGATTAAGAGAAAAAGGGGTAGGAGTGAAATTTACCATTTGTTGACTCCTTTTGGGTCAGATCCTGTGGTAGGTACTTAACCTATACAATCTTCTTCAAGGCTCCCAACAACTCTTTGGATTAGGTATTGTTCCATCTTACAGATGAGGAAACTGAGTCTTCATAAAGTTTAGTGACTAACCCAAGGTTGCACAGATATGTAGTGGTAGAGCAGAGATGACAATCCCAGCTATGTGTGGCTTCTCAGTGAGTGTGTGCTGGGTGGACAGCTGCCTAGGATGAAAATCAGATGGAGCCTAACTAAACAGGACAATTGTTAACACTCTTAGAGGCCCCAACAGAATTTTTCCAAGAGACTCTTGAGGGTTAGATGGCCCAAACCCTGACTTCTACAGCCTCCTCTTTCCTACTCCTGGACCTGGATGGGGATTTCTTAGGGCCCCTTACTGACCCTCTGTGCCCCAGTCCTGGTGTGGTGAAGGGCTGGCTGTGTGCTCCATCACTTGACAGTCTGTAAAGAAATCAGTGCTTCTGCATCTCTTCCACTAGAATCAACCAGGGCTCAGCAGCATGAGTCGTAATCACATCTGTAAGCACAGCTAGGGAGGCTGTGAGTTTCAAGTTAAACTTTTTTAAACTAATAAACAGTTCTTCTCATTACAACTCAATTCCCCTTGCCATTCCTTGTCTATCCTTCAGGACTACCCCCCTTGTGTCCCCTTCCCCAAGTTTTCTCTTTTTCATGGAGGCTGATAAAACATTCCCATTTTCCAAAATTCCCCAAATCACCCACAGTCTTCTTAGCTCCTGCTGTTGTGTGGAACTACACATCCCAGACACTACCTCCCATCATTCCTTTCCACCCTCATCCCTGCACACTAGAGCTTCCTGGCTATAGTTCCTGGTTAGCCTCCCCCTACTCAGTTAGCCTCCCCCTTCACCTGGCAGTGAAGCTAGAAAGAGGGACTTCTGCCTTTGTGGGGCAGGGCTGGACCTTTCTGAAATGGCAATCCATTGATGAAATTGGAAGGCACATTGTACAGTGGGGAAAGCACAGGGTTTGGAGTCAGGAGACCTGGGTTGAAGTTCTGGTTCTGCCACTCATGGGAGCCAAAACAGGTCACAGAAGTATTTCCAGCCTCATGTGCTCTTTTAGAACTTTGTCAAATTTCTATGAAATTTCCTCTTGAAGCTGGGCAGGTCTTTGAGAACTGTCTCAACCAATAGAAAGTGTCAGACATGGTATCACATGACTTTCTAGGATAGGTCTTAAAAAGGCATATAGCTTCTGCTGGCATGCTCTTTCTTTCTCTTTCTCTTCCTCCTTGAATTAGAACCTGGCCACCAAGGAAGCCCAGACCATGCAGGTAGGTCATGTGTAGGTTCTGGCTGAGAGTCCCAGCCAAGGTCTCAGCTGACAGCCAGCATCAGTGGCCAGATAGATGAATGCCTTCAGAAGATTCTGACCCTCTTCAAGCTGGCAGTGAGCTAACTCTGGATTCATACTCCAGTTCTACCTGCTTCTGTGTTCCCATTTGCAAATTGGGGGAAATAATAATATCAACTTAATTTAATCCTCCGAACAGTTAATGCTGAAAGGAGCAGAGGGGAGCTGAAGAAGGGGACTTATCCTGCTCAAACTGTGGGTTTATGAGGAAGCCAAATGTTACCTTGTTATTGTCTGAAGTCACTAAGTTTTGGAGTGGTTGTCATATGGCTAAGTGAATGGAGCAGGGTAATGATAGTAATACTTGGTTTATGTGAGGGCTAAAGGAGGATATCCATGGGACTGGGTCTTATGCAGTAGTATAAAGCACTACATGTCAATATAAGACATCATCAACATCATTGAGGTCCAAGCACTTCAATGTCCCAAGACATCAATGTGTGTGTCTATAAATGTGGCAGAAGCTGGGTTAGTTGCTCTCTCTCTACATATTCTTCCATTTAATCCTTTACACTTTCCCATAGACCATAAACTACCCCTTTCTCTAATCCAGCTCAGGCAGGATAGAATTATCTGCTTTAAGGATTAAATTAGGTTGATATTATTATTTTCCCCAATTTGCAGAAAGGAACACGGAAGCATAGCTAATTTAAATTCAGGTGGAATTGGAGTTTGAGTCTAGGTTTGACTCACTGATGAGTTCATTTTCCTCTTTCTCTAGAGCTAGGACTGGGGCAGTAGCCTAAAGAAAAAGATCACACTAGACACTTTGGTAGGTCCTTACCTGGGAAGATTCTGTTTGTTTTGTTTAATTTTATTTTCATTTCAACAGACATGTATTGAGCACCTATAATGACAGTATGTTGGGCAAGTTACTCACTGACTGTAAGTCTCAATTTTGCAACTGTAAAATAGAGATGATTATAATATTCACCTTGGAGGGCTGCTGTAGGAATTGCATGATATACTCTACTTAAAGCATGACATGCATAGAAAGTGCTCTATAAATATTGCTTTTTGTCGGTACAAAAATAAAGGTTTGCAATATAATGAGATACATACCAAAATAAAGAGGAGCAGAGAGTGTTATAGAAAGAAAGGAGACAATTCATCCTGGAGGATGGGGGTGGGATAGCAAAGAGGTGACTTGTTCTGGGACTGCAAAGGCAAAGAAGTAGCCAAAGGTCTGTGGAAGGACGGGGTTTGGTATGTCTGGGACAGAAAGCATCCTGGATAACTGCGGCACAGTGTTGTGGGGAACACCAGACAGAGGTGGGAGAGTTGTGGCAGGTTGCAGGGGGACTTTTTGTATCAAGTTGCAGCAGAGGGACTACAGCAAGAGTCTTGGAGCTAGCCTTAGGTTTGAACTTGCAAATGCCTCAGAAGAGAACCCCAGGCTCCAAGGTGCAGAGGCTTGGTCTGAGAATTGCTCTGGGGCAAAGGGCTTAGAGGGGAGTGGGTAGATGTTTCACCTACTCTCAGGAAATTTCAACTCAACCAGATCATCAGATTCTACTACCAGGCCCTCTTGGTCAGAAATATCACAGAAATGTCAACCTTGATCAATGAATGGCTACTGGGAAAATTCTCCCCAGGAGTCCAAAGGCCTGTCAGCTAACAACAGGCTTACTAGCAGGCTCATCTGGCTCCAGGGAGAAGTTACCACAAGAGCCTTGGGCAGGCCCATGAGCTCAGAGAACAGCTGCTTTGGTTTAAATATTAATAATGCAAAATGAAATGTGTGGGGTGCCCAGCACACCAGAGCCCAGCCAGTGTGCATTGATCTAATGTCCTCTGTACTTGGGTTTGGAAAAATGTGGTCAGTGAATTTAATATACTTTTTGGCAAAGGGAGGATGACAGTTCTCTCCAGAGTCTCACTAAAGAGGGCTTTCTCCCTGAAAAGCAGAGGCAGGAGAGTGGTTTCTCCTGGTATGCTAGTGGGCCTGACACCCGAATTCTGGGACAGCCCCTTTTCTCTGCCCACCTTGACATTCTCAGGTGGCTCCAGTGTCCACAGAATACCCTGCTGAGGAAGAATCAGAGAAGTAGTTAGGCTCCTTCAAGATCCAGCAGGGTCTGGGTAGGGCAGAAACCATCACTGTTCCTGTAGGCTTGGGCTCCTCCCACCAGGAAGTTGTGTCTGTGCTCCAGGCCCCTTTCTTGAACTTCCTCTCTATTGGGCACCAGGGGACTCTTAGGGAGAATGTGGGTGCCACTGGGCCTTTGATATTGGACAACTGATCCAAAGTCTCTAAGCCCACATGTCAGTCCCTAAGTGCTGGTTTCCCTCAGTTCCACTGCAGTTTTGAATCCTGCAAAGCTTCTCCCCCCTACTCTGCCCCACTGCTTCCCTCACCAACCAAGGGCAGAGGCTCTGTGGGCCTGTCCATGCCTTCTCTAGCATCCCAGGTCCTGGAATCTCTCTCACCAAGTGCCACAGTCTCATTGGCTCCTTAAGAAGTTAATAAATGCTTGGTGACATTACAGTCCCGTGAGCTGGGGGTGCAAGAGGGCATCAGAGGCCCCAGGGAGTTTCTTAGGAGAAATCAGAAGCTCTGCATTTGCTCAACAAAGGTGCCCTGTGCAAGCTTGGTCACAGTAATGCTGTCACTGCCACCACAGAATTGGAATGAAGCTGGCCAGGGTTTCGCAAAAGTCTATCTCTGGTTTTATACAACCTAGTAATGTTCCCAGTTACAGGCGTGAGCAAATCATCTCACAGTGAGAGCCAGGCAGCCCCTGCTAGTGGCCTGGCTGTGGCCCACTCCAGGGGGCCTCCAGGGCTGAAGGGGAAAACAGTTAGCCCAGAGCCCCTCAGAGGGTAAGGAGTAGACACCAGACGGTAGAGAAGCAGCCCTGCCTGGGGAGAGTAGGAGCTGTGGTCACCCAGCTCTGGGTCTCCAGCTGTGCCTGTGCTCCAGCTCCGCCCCATTCCACCCCCTTGGTGTCTGGCCTCTGGGGAAGCTGAGAGAAAGTCTCGCCTGTTCTGGATGCCTCAGGCGGGATCGGCCACAGAGATCCCCTTCATGTGTCACCGCTGGCTGTAAGCACTGTGTTTGGTTTGGCAAACCAGCTATTTAAATAGCAGTGAAATGTGTCACTGGAAAAAAATTAGCTCATGTTTCCTTTGCCATTTCTTCATGATTTCCATTAAAAGTGTAACCACGGGTAATAAATTAACAAGATCTGTAAAAGCGACCATAGGAAACCATGGATCCAGAATTCCTATAAACGTCTAACCCATGGAGCTAAAAAGCAAGGCTACTTGGGGGAAGAGGGATTGGATCAGCCAAACTTCAGCTCTGATTCCTACCCCTTCCTCCCACCCCCAATGTGAAAGCAAGCCCCCAGCTTCTGTCAGGGGCTGCTGTGGTTATCAGGGGTGACATTCTCCACATGGAAAACTCAAAGCTGTGGGGGCATTGCTTGTCCTTCCTCTCTCATAAAAAAAGCAAGAAAATTTCCCCCCAAATTAATCCTTTTCCCCCAAAATTGTGCCTCACCAGGTCTAGTTTTTGAATTCTCAACTGTCGGTGGAAATCAGACCCTTTCCCAGGGGTACTTGCAGATTACAGCTCAGTTTCACAGATAGGAACACTGAGGTCAAAGGAAAATATTTGCCCTGGGCACCAAATCCAGTAATCAGTGGACAATGGGGAGAGCCAGGTTGTGGGGTGGGGCCGGGGGGGGGGGCGGGGAGGCAGGGAGCAGCAACATCTATCTGCTGCCATTCATTCCCCCCCAGATCCCCCCCTCACTCTCCAGCCCCATGCTTTGTTTGTGCTAGGGTGAGGCAAAGAATCACTGTAGGAGTCAGAGAGTCTTTCTGGAGACAGCACAGTGAAAAAGCTGCTCCCAGGGAAGGCGGTCCTGAGGAATGTGTTTGGCCACAGATAAGGGCTGTGGGGGAGCCAAGGGAGTGAGTGTACTGCAGTGTCTCACCCGAGGGATGGAGGAGTGGGTCTGGATGGGAGAATGTGTTAGTATTGCACCCAAGACTGAGGAAGGGGAGAAGACTGTTTAGGGGCACAACCAGGGGTTGGGGAAGTTGAGGACAGCATCGGGGAGTGTGTTTAGAGTTACAGAGAGGGCTGGGGGCTGGAGGAAAGAGCTAAGGGAAGTGTTAGTGTTCTACATCAGGGCTAGAGAAATGGGGGAAAGGACTGGAGCAGTGTGTCCAGCACTGTATTCAAAAGGCTGGAGAAGTTAAGGACAGGATCGGTGATAGTGGTTAGTATTACACACCAAGAGTGGGGCAATGGAGGAGCTCAGGGACTTGCTAAGTGGGAGGCAAGACTGGAGAATGTGTCCTGTACCTAGGGCATAAGGAGTGGAGGAGAGAGAGCTGGGGGAGTGTGTTTAGTGTCACACACAGGACTGGGGAAGTGCTGGGGGAGTGTGTTCAGTGTGGTGCCCAGAGGCTGTGGAAGTATGTTAGTAGGATACACAGTCTGGGTAGAGAAGATGTAAGGAGCAAAGGAAAGGCAAATGGTAACCAATTAATCAATCTCTTTTTGCCTCTGGTCTTTGTGTCTCCTGTCACTCCTGCTCCTCATGGTTCCCTGTCTTCTCACCCTTCCATGAATATCTCAACCTACTTTGTCTGATGTGATGCACCTCTTTGCCTCCTGTTAGATAGAAGATGCTGTGGGAAAGGGGAGTTTTGTGCTGTTATTGGAGCTCAGAGTCATCTTCTGTCCCTAGAACCCAAGTCCCCTTGCAAATTAGACCCTGGGGCTTAGCAGGAGGCTATGCTCACCCATTTCTTATTGTCTTTTCCTACCCTGTCCGGTCCCAAATTCCCAGCCCTTGCTCCTGTCCAGGCAGACACTCTTTTCCATGGCCAGTTTTTCTAGCATCTTACTAATTCCAGGGGTTTCTGGCTTCCTTGGCTCTTTCTCCTCTTTGAGACCCTGATAAGGGCATTGGGGTACAGCCTTACTGATCCCTGCCGAGGACTCTAAAGACCCAGAAAGAGCCCTTCCTTTACAGCTCAAGGCTGAGGGCTCTGCCAAGACACCTGCAGTCATGAAGGAGAAACATCTGCTTATTTTGTTTACATTTCATCCAGATGTTTGGGCGCTGTGTAGATGCAACCTGCCTATGGGTCTTCTGAGTTCCCTGCTTGAAAGCAGCTTCCTCCCCCCCCCCAACTGGAGCTGGGAGGCTGAAGCGGAGGGAATTTGAAATGAGAAGGAACTGGGGCTGGGTGGCCGACCCTGGCTGGGGATGGTGTGGGAGAGAGGCAGGAAGGCAAGACAAGGAACTGGGGGAGGATCACAGCCATGGCAACAACTGGAACAAGATTTTTGGCAAACATTGGGTCTATTTATGAAGCCACCAGTGTAGGCTAGTGCTTTCCAAATGTTGATTTAAAAATTTTTTCCTTTATGATGTTTCACAACAGTTCCAAGATGACAAAGAAGGGCCTACTGTGTGCCCTTGTCCATGGCTGGGAGACAAAGAAAAACTGTGTCTCCCAAGGCCTCTGGCAATTAACAGTGCTGGGCAGTGAGCATAAATCACCATGCTCCCCCTTTTCCTGGGCTTGGGGCTGGAAAGTATCAGAACTGTGCAAATACTTGGGATGTTTCTCTTTATTAGTGATAAAATATTGGACGTCAGCATGCGCTGTTTCATGCCCTACCTCCGACAGTTGGAGCGGTAATTGTGATGAATAGGGGTCCAGGGGCAGGGCTGCAGGCATTTAAGAAGGCTCTGTGGATTGAAAATATTAGGATTGATTAAAGGTCAAATACTTTATAAATTTATCGGGTCTGGATACATTCTCCTGAGGTGGGGGCTACCCTTCCAGGCAGTTTGAAAAGAGTTTGATATGGTTGACTGCTCTTCTACCTCCTCCCCTCCTGCTCAGGGCATTTCATCTACAAAGCTGATTACAGTTCAGAGGGGCATTAGTTCCAGGAGCCTCTCAGGGTTCCAAAATCTACAGATGCTCAAGTCCCTTATGTCAAATGGCATGCCATTTGTGCATACATGTTAAATCATCTCTAGATTAGTTGTAATACCTATGGGAATGTAAGAACAGTTGTTATACTGTATTATTTGGGGAATAAGAACAAAAATGTCTGCTACATGTTCAGTACAGACTCAGTTGTTTGTTTATTTTTTTCAAATATTATGATCTGTATGTATGAAGAACCTGCAGACACCTCAGACTGGAAATGACATTTTCCTACAATTTGCCCTTTGCTTCTCCTCTCAGGAGATGGGTCCAGCACAGACACCTATAGGTGGATGTCTGTTGGTTTGTTTCTCACTGGAAAGGAAAGAGAAAATTTTCTGGGATGGGGTTAGTGAGGATGGAATCAGCCCAGCTTCCAGGGCTGCCCTGACATCAGTGCAGAGCAGGGCTGGAGGGGTACATTTTATCAGGAATCACTGCCATCACCCCACCACCACCACCAAGGAACCTGCAGAGCAAAAAGAAGAGTGCCCAATGATTCTGTCCTTAAAGGGGAAGTGTCTCATATCCCACTATTGAATAAAGAGAGTATGGTATCTGTTTGGCTGCCAGGAAGCTCAGAGTGAAACTCAGTGTTTGGTCACAGTGACAGAGCTCACCTGTATCCTCAGAATGAAGTTCATTTGTTAAACAAATATGTAATGATGTGGAGCCATTCTGGGGTGTTGGGTATGAAGCAAGGAACAAAACAGAGGAGGTGAGGGAGAGGTTTTATCTGTAAAGGTGCCTAATTGCACTAGTACCTGAGTGTTTTAGTATTGGCTGTCTTCATTCTTTTTAGAATTAGGTGTGATACAAATAAAAATGTATATAGAAAAAGAGGGGCATAGAATAGAACTTTCTCAGAGAGATTGCCAAAACCTTCAACTAATGGTTTGCCACTGAATCACCTAGAGGGCTGTTAAAGTATGTATTGCTGGGCTGCATCCCAGAGTGTCCAATTCAGTGGGGGCTTGAGAATTTGCAATTCTAGCAAGTTCCCTGGCAATGCTGCTGCTCTGTGGCTGAGTCCAGGGACCACACTTAGACAGCTACTGTCTTAAACCAGCAGCATCTGCTCTGGTTATTAACCAAGGCTTTCTGGAGGAAGCAAGGTTGGAGAAAAGTTTGGGAAGCAGGACAAATAGCAATTTCCCCATCTCACTCTTAAAAATAAAAGAACAGTAAAAATGAAAACAGCCAGTGGATATAGACTGAAGGCCAAACTCCAGGTAAGTGGAGCTTTCCTGGCTAGGCAAACACATCCCTATTTTTTTGGCCAAGAGATTCTTTATTGCCGGGTGGGAGAGGGAGAGAGCCGAGAGAGAGAGAGAGAGAGAGAGAGAGAGAGAGAGAGAGAGAGAGAGAGAGAGAGCTCACATCCCTATTTTTAAAGAATGTAATCTTATCTCATGCCAATCCATCCCTGTCCTGGGACTTTGGAGCTCTGAGTTGTCTTTGATTCTCTTTTTCCGTGTAGACACATCTACTCAGTGTCTAGTGTTTCTTCCATCCTTGTTCTTCACTTTCTCAGCCACTGCTCTGTTCCAGCCCTTGTCATAGCTTGCCTGGTTTAATCATAACACCCTCCAAATTTGTCTCTTCTCCTCCTGCCCATCATCCTAAAATAAACCTGGTCCCAGCACCCACTGCATTAAATTCTTCCATGTGAAGGCTATCAATATCATACATATAAGTGTGCACTGACCAAGCATTTTTATAGTTACGGATTTATAGATGCATGCACAATATGAATTTATACACACAACATTCACAACATCATTGTTTTGAAGTAGCAAAAGACTGGAAACACTAAATATCCGTCAGTAGAGTCTTATTAAATAAACTGTTGAACATAATAAGCTCCACTTAAAAAAAAAATCTCTAAGATAAGCCACATCTGTACTCAGGAGGTAAAGATGGGAGGACAAGATTCAAGGTCAGCCCAGGAGAAGAAGTTAGCAAGACCCCATCTCAACCAATAAAAGCTGGGTGTGGTGGCATGGGCCTTTCATCCTAGCTATGTGGGAAACTTAAAGAGGAGGATTTTTATTCAGGCTAGCTACTGCATAAACCTGAGACCCTATTTCAAAAATGACCAAAGCAAAAAGGGCTGGGGGCATGGCTTAAGTGGTAGAGAGCCTGCCTAACAAGGCAAGGCCCTGAGTTCAAATTCCAGTACCATAAAAAATAATCTCTAAGATCTATGATTAAATATAATGAGCAAGGTACAGAGCAATGTATATAACATGCTAATGGTTGTGTTGGAAAAGCACCGGGGAGATAGATTCATATGTATGTTTGCAAAGGCATCTCTGAAAGAATACCCGGGAAACTGGGAATAGCAGATGCTTCCGGAAAGGGACCTGTGTAACTGCGGGCTGGGGATGTATTGTTTGAAGATTTTGCTGTATGTATGTATTACTTTAAAACATTAAAATAAAACCCGACTTCCTAGCGGTTATTTGATAGAATCCCTTAGTCTGAAAGGAGAGACTCTCCAAGTTCTGGCTCCAACATGTTTTTCCTGCCTTCTCTCTCACTCGACCACACCATTCTCTGAACATTCCTCTACTCTCTCATCTCTGTGCCTTTGTTTAAGTCTCTCCCTCCCCTGGAAAGTCCCATCCCTGCTCAGCAGAAACTAATCTCATCTGTTATCTCTTTTGTTTTCTTTATAATTGTGTATTATCACCCCTTATTCCAGTTTGCTCTACATGAGGAGTCAGTCAGTGCCTTTCTTTCTTACAAAATAGCCTAATTTCTTGCACAACAAAAGTTCCAAATATGTCCTCATTGTGAACCAAACCTATAATCCTCCATGTCTCAGAAACAACTTCTGGGAATGGCTGGAAAGGGGGAGAGGGACACGCTCATTCTTCCCCACAGGGAAAGAGCAGAATGAAAAAAATCTACCCCATTGGGCTGGGTACTGGACAAGGTCAGCCTGGTCAGCTCAGCCTGGGACATTCTGCAACAACAGACCTCCTTCCTGTGGTTCCCTCCGAAAGCCACCCCTCCCACCTTTCCGGCCAAAGACCCGCTAAGTTGATGAGGCTGTTGTGCTAGTCACTGCATTGGCAAGGTGAAATCAGGTGGTAGATTGCACGATGCTTTCTGGGGAGAGAGACATCCATTGCCCTGGACCACAGTCTAGGGTTTAAACTCAGTTGTCACAATTATTTGAAGCCTATTAAGTTTATTTATGTTCCAAAGCAGGTCCACTAGAGAAGGACCATCATAGTCGTAAATATCAGGGCTGCTGTTCTCCAGACACAGCTGGCCTCGGCCCCTCCCCTTCCCAGTGCTGCAGGCCTTGCTTACAGGCAGGAGCCCTGCGCTATGAGTCAGTGCAGACCCACACCCTGCAGGACCAATTCTGCTAGCCCAGCTCGTACAACACACACTTCTACATGTTTTGTGTGGTGGGAGTGTTTTTGAGCAAGACACAGACACCCATAGGAATGACAGTGTCTTCTAGTCCTGCCCAAGTCAAATATGGAACATTCAGGAGCCCAAGAGGCCAGGCTTTTTCCTCAAAGAACCAGCAGGAAGACCTAAGGTTGGGTATTGAACCCTAGCACAACTAGGGCCCTTCTAACCCAATCTAGTAGTCTTTAAGAGAACAAAAGACTGGTTTGTGCACTTGCTAAAAATACCTCAGAGTTCTTCACTGAGTATGGGCTCCACTTAGTCCTAAGAGTACTATTTTCCAGTACTTATGCCACTGTGTGCAGGTCTTATAGGCTTGTCCATGAAAAAGTGAAGGAGATTCTATGATCAAAAAAGTTTAAGAAACACTGAATCCTAGCTCCTATTTTGGGGAGATTCAAAAGACATAAATTTGCATAGTAAAGGCCCTGAGGAGTCTTACAATAAAGAGATTTGTTTAACCCAGTGTGCTCTAACATGTTTGACAAAAGAATTCTTTTTTGATGACAGCTATGAACATCCCTTGGTAGGAGTGCTGCTACGTGATGCACATTTTGGGAAAAGTTGCTTTTAGAACTGTGTGTCTCCTTCCCCCAGTGCTGAATGAGGTTTAACATGGTATAGAGAGGAACATTTTCCTAACTTCTCCCTCCCTGCCTTTTAGTTCCCAAGTGTGAAGCTGTCCACTGACTCTGCTTTTCTGCCCCAGCTCAGGATGCTGATGCAAGGAAGGATGTTAGCTTTAACTCTGACCCACTGAGCCACCCCTCTACTTGCCTGGCCCTGTAGAGCAGGGAATAGGATAAGACTAAAAAATGGGTGGGGTTTGGGGCTACAGCTGGTGGTTGACTACTTGCTTAGCATGCATGAAGCCCTGGGTTCCATCCCCAGCACTGCAAGAAGAAAAAAAAAAAAGTTAGAGGGTCTTCCTGATGTCTCCTGGAATGGGTTGATTGGATTCAGTGCAGTTATAAGCAAGGAGGAGGCTGAAGTGTAGACTTGGAGTCCACATTTGGTTTGGAAATAGTTTTTGAGTCATGTTAGTCAGTTTAGCTTGCAGCTAGAAACCACAATCACCACATTTCAGTGGCTTAACACAATAGATTATCCTAACTCACATCCCATCTGCTGCAGGTTAATAGAGAAAGGGTTCTACTCAAAGCAGTTACTGATGATTCTGTTTTCTCCCTATCCCAGGGTTTATTCTCTTCTTGGTCAGAAGAGGATATCTTACCTGTTCAGTCATTGATTAGGAAAAGAGAGAATTGTGGATGGGCAGGATTTATGACCAGAACTGCAAATAACAGATATCACTTCCATCTACTTTCTTTTGGCTAGAATTGAGTCTCTTAACTGTAAGGAAGCCTGGGAAATGCCATGTCTTTGTGTGCCCAGGAGGAAAAGGGAAATGTCTGATGAACAACTAGAAGACCTCTGCCTCTAGAACTGTGCCTTTTAGGCAAGTTTTTGACATTTCAGAGGCTCAGTTTTCATATCCATAAAATGGAAATAATGGTATGATTCCTTCACAGGTAGAATTGTTGTGAAGATAAAAATGGACTTGCACATGCCATCTGCTTAGCCTGGCATCTTCAGATGAATATCACTGTGATGAATATTTATACTCTTTCATAGTGTGTGTTTCTTGCTTGTGACCCTGTGAGCGCAATTATGGCAGTGTTGCCTGTCTTTCTCTGCCCACTCCAGGTCTACACAGAGGAAAGCTCAGTCTGTGTATGGCTGACCTGGATCATTCTGGCCCCAAAGTAGATTTATTTTCTTGAAATAAATCATTTGGTTTGGCTGACTCCACAGATCAAATTCACGAGATTATTTCCAAATCTCACTATGCCTGGTCCATGTAGATACAACCTCTGCCAGACATCTCCGCTCATAGCATATGCAGGCTGCAGAATGATTTCTGTTCATTCTTTCATGTTATTCCCACACTTCAGAAGTCTGGAGGGAAGCTGAATGTTTGCTGTTCTGGGATAATTTGAAGCCGGGCATGCAAAGAGTTCCGAGTCACTTTCAAGTCTGCCCGTAGGAAATCTTTCTTGGCAACCAGACAACTAGAATTAGTTATTAAAGGCATGTCAAATGAATAAAGACACCTCTGTGAGGAAAACCGCAAGAGCAGTTATTTTTTCTAATATGAATGGGAGGCTAATACCAAATCACCTTTAATTTTCCACTCTTTTCTTTGCTGTTTCGATGGGAGGTCAAATCTAATAATACAGATACAAGGGAAAACCATTTCTGTTTTCATCTATCACAGTACATATGCCCACTGCAGATGTGTGTATAAAACCAGGGTCTGGAGTTGAAACAAGTACCTGCACACTGACAAGGCTGTTTCCTCTGAGAATGTTCTATTGACTGCCAAGCCCAAGTTGCCCTCACAGGCTGTGAGCAGCCGATCCATGAAACACAATAAAGCATGGTCTTGTCGATAAGCCACACAGCCATAGAGCCCAGGCCACAACATTTGCCAAAAGGCAAGGATGACCAGGCTGACCCAGCTACCCTGTTCCATAGGACTTGGGGAGAAAAGTGGCATGAAGTCATTTCAAGAACAGCAGCCTGCTTTCCAGATGTGAGTCACTGAAGGCCCAGCAAACTCATTTTTCCATGTGGCATGTATTTAGGGTCACTATGGATAGATCTGTGAACAGGGGGAGCTGATGATAACCAGGAAGTGGTGTGTAGTGGTTAGGAGGCTCCAGAGTGGGCACACTGTCTGTTCAAATCCTAGTGTTGACATGTTTTATGGTTATAATGGGCATTGTGCTGGATTTCTCTGCCTTAATTTCCTCATCAATCAAATGGGGACAATACTTTTTCAAATGGTGGTTGTAAGAAGTGAATGAGTTAATTCTTGTGTGTGTGTATGTGTGTGTGTGTGATGCTGGGGATCAAACCCAGGACCTTTTCTCATGCAAGGTAAGGGCTCTACCACTGAGTTACACTCCCAGCCTTAAATGAGCTGATTCTTATTAATCACTTAAAAGAAATGCTTGGCATTGAGTAGGCTCTCAGTGAATGTTGACTATTTTTGCTAGTGTTCCTAACAATAATGTCATAATTATCCAGTGGGGGAAGGGATCCATGCAGGGATGAATTTTATGCATGCCTGGGTCACATAAGCTATATGAACTTCACATGGAGGGGAATTTGGTTGGTTCAGAGAAATGTTTGGTTCTATAAAAGTGGCTACTTTGGAAGCTCTTCTGTTGAGCAGATATGACTTGAACCTTCACAATCAAATGGTGAAGTTGCCTCTATACAGATACCTTTACAGCAGGCAAGGCCATCTTCTGGAAGCAGAGGTTTTCATTGAGGATCAAAACCACAGAAACCAGGCTGGAGATGTAATGTAGTTCAGTGGCAGAGTGCTTGCTTAGCATGTGTGAGGCCCTGGGTTTGATGCCCAGCATCTCCCAAAATAAAATGAAATACAGAAATCATTTGTCTTCCTCAATTTGAGCTGCTATAACAACATGTCATAGACTAGTTGGCTTAAGCAACAAGCATTTATTTATCACAGTTCTGGAAGCAGGGAAATTTCAAGATCAAGGTGCAGGAAGATCCAGTGTCTGGTGAGTTCCCCTTCCTGGTTTGCAGACATCCATTTTCTCTACCTGTTCTCACAAAGCTCTAGTCTCTTCCTCTTATAAAGACATTATTCCCATCATGGGGAATAGTGGGGTTCCCCCTGCATGACCTCATATGAACCTAATTACCTCTCAACAGCTCCATCTCCTAATACCATTGCATTGGAGCTAGAGAGTTTCCACATGAATTTTGGATACAAAACAAGCAGTCCATAGTACTATTTAACTGGTTAAGCTCCTCCAACATCCTAGAAATGAACTCCTCAGGTGAACCACATGGGACAAGGCCCCCATGAAGTGTTCATCGATCACACATTAGATGTCTCTAAGATTTTGGTGCTTTCCTTGCCTTCATTTTCCTTCCCTCTTTCCTTTCCTCTTCCTTCCCTTCCCATCCCCTCTTCCTCCCTCCCCACTCCTCTCTTCCTCCATTTTCTTTCCTAACAGGGTCTTGCTATATAGCCCAAGCTGGTCTTAAATTTGACATCCTTCTGCCTCAGCCTCCAGAGTGCTGGGATAACATATGAGCACCACCATGCCAGGCCATCAGTGCCTTTTTCTTAAACTTTAAAGGTCTGAGAGTTCGTTTTTCAGCATTTGCCCTGGGTCTAGGTATAGGTCAATATAGTGGCCTTGGCCTTCCTGGATCTGCTCCTTACTTTAGGTAACTCCTTCTCCCTGATTCCTCAGATCAGGGCTTGGTTCTCCTGCTCCTTTCCATTGTCACTAGCATGGATCTCCCTAGGCTCTTGGATCCATACCACAAGGTTGCTCTGGGAGTTGTTCCAAGACTGGCAGTGCATCCTGGCATCTCAGTTTATAGGCACAAGCTAAGGGATGGGTGAGAAGCTAGTATACTTTCTGAAGACAGTTAGCAAAGTGAGATTAGGGGACATGGCCAGGGAATTCAAGAAAATTTTTAACACTTTGCCTTTCTTCTCTTCATAATTGATAGTTTTAGATGTAATCACTTTAATTAACTGACCAGTCAGCAACGTTGTGGCCTCAATTATGTGCATCATTTCCTTGATGGGGACTTCAAGATGCAAATTAAACAAAGAAAAGTGACTGTCTTTTTTTTTTTTCTTTGCTGGTTTGTTTTTCAAAACAAAAGATCTATTCTAAGGTGCCTAATTTATCTAAGTAGACCCAAAATGATGATGGAAATGGAAGCTCAGATACAGCCATCTGTTTGAATGTTTGCTTTTGAGAATGGAAGCAAGTAGTCAATTAGACTACCCCCCCCCCCAAGTACTTGTGGTTCTCTAGAAACACAGCCTAAGGCCCTGGACAAAGGATGGAGCCTTTGTGTGCACATGTGCACGTGTGTGTAGACAGAGAGTGTGTGAACAAGTACTGGTGAAACAGAAAAGGAAATAGCAGAAGTACCTGAGGGTCTGCTCTGTTGCTGTGCCAGGTGCTTTATTTCATTTTCTCCTTATAACAGCTGAAGAGGTGAGTGTTGTTATTATTATTATCTACAAGGAGACCTAGGTTAAGGGAGGTGAGAAAGTTTGTCCAAGCTCGAGTACTTGGAAGATCTGTGACTCCAGACTAGTCTATCTGACTTGAGAAGGGAGGTGGAAGGAAAGAGAGAAAACACCCCAGGAACAGGGCCTGACCAGCTATGAGGACTGTTTGTCGTGATGCTGGAGTCTCATGGTGCTGGTGGAAAGGCCAGGATCCTGAAGAAGGGCCAGTGCCTGGGCACGGAGTAAGTGCCTCAGTCTCTGTCCGGAGCTTAGTCACCTGTGGGAGGGACCAGAGCCCAGGGGTGAAGCAGGACTGGAGGAGCTGCTTTGCTCCCAGCAGCTCTGTCCTGAAGTCACCCTGCACCCATCTATCTGCCTCATTTCCAGTGCCTCCATGCCTCACATGCCACTGTGGACTCCCCACTGTGGTCCTACTTCACCAGTCACTGGGGCTCCGCAGGACTCATCCAGATGTAGCTGTGACAATGCGGCTTTCATGTTCATCAGAAGGTACCCCGGAGGAGGGAAGTCCCCCTCTTCCTTCTTCCCAGGGCATCTCACTGTCACTCAGGAGGAGCTGCTGTGTCCCTGGTCTAGGACCCTTTGCATAACCTCCTCCTCAACGAGCACTCCTGAGCAAAGAGCCAAGCTGGGGTAAGCCTGCGCATATGAGGCCTCAGCTTCAGATTAGATTCACAAATTTAATTTCCTATTCCTTAATTTAATTCTGCATTTTAGTTTTGTTTTTATTATTTACATGGGTTCCCTTTAATGGTTCCAAATTGCTGCTGCCCTCTAGCAGTATTTTGTCTTAGGTTAACTTCTTGAAAACCGATCAGCATAGGAGTTTATTCCGCACTGGGTTTAGTTATTTTCTGAAACGAAACACAATTAAATTAGAATAATGAACATGCTCTTTAGAGGATTAATTCATAATAAGTAGGCCATGTGCTACAGCTCACAGAAGAAAGGCCACGAGGATCGAAAGCTGCTTTTTCTGACTAAATATGAAAAGTACATTCTGCAGAGCAGAACAAATCAGCTAACGACATCCAGAGTCCTGGCCAGCCCCAGAGCGGCATGGAGCTGGCATCTCGAGTTAGCACAATCCCTGCCCACGGTGCTGCCTACCTTCCCTTCCTGAGAGGGCTGGCAGTGGCAGTGGATGATTTTGCCGAGCTCAGCACAGCTCACCATGAGCTTCCTATATTCCACCCCGGGAAGCTCCAAACTCCATAGCCTGTGGCTTCATGAGCTTCATCCTCAGAGCTTCCTGGAGCCCATCATTTATTTATTCTTTCACCCAAGGAATGATTTCCTACCTCCTGTTAGGTACCAGGTGTCCATGGGCACACCTATGTTCTACTGCAAGTCACGTTCTAGCAGGCAGAGACAGACAAAACCAGCAGAAAGGAGAATAAATTATATAGTATGTTAGAGGGTGGTAAGTGCTGAAGAATGGGGCAGGGGGGTGAGAGCAGTGTGTGTGCTTGTGGTTTGCAATTTTAAATATGATGCGGCAGGGTAAACTCCTGGGAAAGGTGTCAATTGAGCAAAGACTTGAAGGTGAGAAAGTGAACCACTGTCAAGAGAGTCTCAGGGGCTGAGTGTTCCAGAGAGAAGGACTGGGGAAAAAGCCCTACAGCAGGTGCATGGCTTGCTAGGTAAGGAAGGAGGAGGCTAGTGGGGCTGACAAGCAGGAATGAGTGGGGGATGAAAGGAGCCAGGTAAAGCAGGAGTTGGCCTCTGTTCTGATGAATGGGAAGTCAGAGTTGGGTTTGAGCACAGGCAGAACATAGTCTGACTTATATTAAAGGACCTCTGGCTACTGGCTGAGAATGAACTTTAGGCACCAAGGGGGAGTAGGGTGGATGGAAACTGGGCAACTGTCAGCTCTAAAACTTCAGTCCCAGTTCCTCCCACACTATGTTTTTAGTCCCCCCTCCCCCCAGGCTGAGCTCACCCCTCACAGCCAGGCCCTGGGGCTTAGAGTCTCCTGTAGTCCCTGGCCCCCCAGAAGGACCGGAATAATGGTTTTCAAACAGCCAGAGCTCATGCACAGTGTGGCATGTCCAACCATTATTCCCTAAGTGGCCCTGGAGACCCCTCTGGAGCCCCTCCCACACCTTCCCACTAACCCCTTGACCAGAAGGCTGGATTTTGCAATGGAAGTGGACTTGCAGGCAGAGGACAGCTTTGCACTGTCCCTTTGGTTGACTCAGGTTCCTTAGAGGGAGACCCTCTCAACCAGATACCCAATGAGGTACATCAGAAGGCTTCTGCTATGCAGCTGCCACAGAGATAGGGAGAGAGCAAAGCAGGAACAAACCAACATCTGTGGCAACCAAAGCAAGCAAGAAGTACAAACTGAATGAATAAGTAAGCAGATGAACGATTGATGGGTGGGGGAGATGAATGATTAATGAATAAATGAATGATTGATGATAAATAAATGAATGCGCAGCCCAGAGTCGGCTCCTTCTCTTTGCTTTTTTGGGTGTATTCTCTCCTGGGAACTGAAGAATAAAGATTCTCCCATGGCCCTTGCCCCTGAATTCCCTGCTGGAGTGTGGGTGCACCCACAGAAGCAAGGACTGGAATGCAGTGGGTGTGCTGGAGGGAGGAGGCTGGAGTAACTGGGGCCAGGGCGGAAGGCTCCTGAAGGTTCTGAGACAACTCCTAGGGTCTGGGAGCAGGAAAGGGAGTGGAGGAGGGGGGAAGAGGACAGATTTGGGTTTTTGCTTTCTTAGTCCCATACTGGTCATTCAGCAGATGCTGGTCCTAGTGCATGTTGGGAAAAAGTTCATCTCAACCCAGCATCTGTGTCATCACAACAAGAAGGTTTTGGTGATTGAAATTGCTAGATGATGGGGTCACCTTAAGATGGTTCTGGCCTAGGTGCTGACACTTGCTGTACCCCCACTTCCAGAAGCTTATCTACCTGTATGGCCAGATCCTAAGGCCTCTTGGGAAAGAAGCACCCTAATGGGAGAGAGTTTGAGGAAGCAGGGTCTGGAGATGCTGGAGTTCATAGCCCGCTGAATTTTGGAGCAGGATCTTGCCTGAGGATCCAAATAGAATCTAGTGGGAAGAGCATGCATACTTGAATAGTTAATCATTATCACCACCTACTGAGATTACTAAGGGCTGTGTGTTGGGCTAAGAGCTTTGTATCACATATGTCTTTTACTTTGCTTCTCAATCCCAAGATGTAGGTATTTTTTACGTTGTTTTACAGAGGAAACTGAGGCACAGAAAGGCAAAGTAACTTACAGATCAGCAAGGAGCAGAGTTGAACCCAGGTGTTAGAGTTGGAAAGTGAAGGTACGCAAGCTTTCCTGGTGGACTTTTCTAGCAATTTCTCTGATCAGTCACCCCTCTAAAATGGAGGTTCTTAACCCTTTGGGCTGCAAATCCTTTGAGCAAGTGATAGCATGTAAAAGCACATTCTAGAAAATGCACATTTTGCATCCCCCAGGCAATTTCAGGGTCCAGGGCTCTCCTAAACTCTGCTCTAGGCATTCACTATCCACAAGGACTGTTTTCCTTTCTCATAACCCAAGGGCACAGGGCAACCCTCAGGGCCCCAAAACTCCGGAGGGGAATGGAATCAGACAGGACAGGTTAATCAATGAAAGCTCACAGCCAGCTCCTTCCATAATTGCATTCCTGTCTTTTCATCCTAACAGCCAGCACTTAGGGTAATTGCATTCCAATAAGACTCCCAGGTCTGGGGCCTCTCGAGCCTGCCCTGGAACCTGTTGACACGCCATCTGCTTCCACGGGGTTCTGGAAACCAATACAGCTTTTTAAAAGTTTTCTCTGTTGTCTTTGGTATAAGGGAGACAAAGGACCTAGTAACAGATCTTGTTCAACACCCCACTAGCTTAACCCACCCATATCAGCCCTGGAGCCAAGGAGTCTTCCTCCATTCTGAGCTGTCTATCTGAAGTCAAAACAGCAGCACCTGCTATTCCAAGTGGATGACCTCTGGAAATACCTGGCTTTGCAGCAAGGTGGCTGCCCAATAGGGCAAAACCAGTTCAGGGCCAGAGACTGAAAGGCATGGGAGCTCCCTGGGGGGAGAAGGGGGGTCTTGTGCTGCCTCATTTATTAATAAGATTTATTGGAAACTCTGTAAAACTCCTACTCTTTGACAAAAACAAAACAAAACACAGTGCAGGAAGTAGGGAATCCATCCCCGCCCCCCCCCAAACAGGAGTTTCATAATCCAGAGAGTCATATTTCCAGAAATGTAACTTCCTCTGAAGAAGGTCCCTGCGTTCTTCAGGCTTGGTGAAGTCCACACAATTAACAGAAAAAGTGCAGGGTTCACGGTGCCTTGAGTTTCACTGCTTCCCAAATAGAGATGGTTCCTCTGCTCACCCCCACCCAAGGAATGAGGTATAAAAGGGAGAGATCTGGTGTTTGTTATATGACTTACAGATGCCCCCTCCCCCACCACAGCCCCTGATGGGATTCTTCTTTCCTGGAAGAAAAAGTTTCTTCTGGGACTCCTTAGGCTCTTGGGATTAAGCCCTAAGAAGACTCTGCAAATTCAGCTCCCTGTCCTGCCACCTCAGGGCTGAGGGCTGGTTCCCCCATTCCTGCAGAAACCCTTGCCCTGAGGATGGGCTGTTCCGGCTGCAGGAAAGAGGAGACATTTGGCCTGTAATTCGATGAAGAGTGTCCTTGGGGGTTAATCTGCCCTCCAACATGATAATCCTCAAGGCTGATGTGTGGTTTAGTAGAAAGAGCATCAATTTTCAGGAAAGCAGGCTGGTGTTTGAATCCTGGCTCTGCCAGTCATGGGCTGTGTGCTATTGGACAAGTTACTTTACCTCCCTGATCAGTCTCCTTTAGTGGGATAAAAAGAGTAAGATTTATTCTGCAAGATTAAACACGAAGAGAGAACATGTGCATGGCCTTCCTTTCTTGCCCACAGGAAGGCACTAACTAAAGCACGTGGCAGACACCAGAAGGTACTGTTTGGTTGTTCTCTGTCAGTGTTCTGCAGCCCTGCCATTGTCACCCCATCACTCCACTTGTTCTTATCCTACCCTTTTCCTCTACCCACAGCAGCCAGCCTGAACTTCACAATTTTGAGCTCTTTCCAGCAAACTCAAATCTAACTGACAGGTTTTGCATCCTTCCTAGACTCCCAGCAGTAGCAGGGCAACCTCAGGTCTGGGGATACCCACGGGCTTGCCTCCTCTGGCTGAACACGAATCCTTCACCCAAGTCTGGGAGGGTTACTGCACACTGTGGGTAGTGACATTGCAGGCTTTATTCATGACAAGGATTGGATGTAAGTGGGCTTCACTGGCTGCAGGACAGACAGGAGTCATCGGGACTGTCCAATGTGTATGTCCTCCTGTTCAAGACTGTGCCTCCTCCCCGACATCATTGTTACCATCACCATGGCCACGGCCACTAACCACCTTGTTCTCACCCTTGTTGTCAGCGCCAGCACCCCAATCAGGGCTGTCTGAGCCTTAGGGAATTAACACCCTAAGGCCTAGCACCTTAAAGAGATCCCCAGACTCACCATTTTGGGGAATGATTTGCCTGTTTATGGTTCTGTGTTTTATATGGAATTGAAGTTGGCTGGTGGTGGGTGGGTAGGTGGAGGGAAGTATGAAATGGGGAGGAAAGGGGTCAGAACAGGTCAGAGGCAATTAGGGAGTTAATTAAACAGCCTGTTTGGGTGAGGGCTTTTAGGTGCAAAGCTGTTTTGCATGACAATAGCAGTTTATCTGAATTCCATTGGGCTGAAGGAAGCTTCTTTTACACTTAATTACTGTGGCTAGTAAGCTGGTTTCTCTTTAACACCTTCCCTCCTCAGGGTAAACAGGTCTGCTTGCCCCTCAGCTTAAGTCACCTGGCCATTGCTGGGGACCGATCCCTAGTCATCTGTCCTGTAGGAGGCCTGTCCATGCACTAGGCAATACCTGATTTGTGGAGAACCTTGTGAATGAGTCTGAAAAGTAAGATCTGGCTAGGGGAGGGGTGAGCCCTGAAACCTTTAAATAGGGTTCCCCAGCCAGCCACTGGGGTTAGGCTCCTGAGAGTTGGCCTGGGGTTTCTCTTTCCAGAACCCCCAGAGCAAAGCAGGGCCAATGTTCACCTGGGAGGCTCTTGCTGCTGAGCAGCCCTGGACAGACCTAAGTGTGGTGGTTCTGATTGACTGGA